>NC_132893.1:22791781-23101781 GCF_030463535.1 Salminus brasiliensis | reverse complement strand
ATCTCCTGCGGGTGCACAGGTAAATGTTCAACAGTGTGGGCAGAGAGAGCACTGTAAGTTTGCAACAAGTTTTTGTTGTGGATGTTTTCAGTTTCTCACCAGATTTCACGTTTTATTCGTCCTACAAAACAGTAGCCTCCTCTTTCTTCCAGTGTCAGTGTCTCTATGATAATGCATCTCTGAAAGCCTTACTGTGTAATGAAATTATGAAATTACAAGTTTTGTTTTTGTTTGTTTTTTTTGTTTTTTTCATTTATTATTTTCCTTCACTGTTTTCTCTGAGTATTAGTTGCAGGCAATTCCCATTCCCATCACTGGAGTGTGAAGGCTAATATGCCCAATGCTACTGCATTTTTCAAACGCTGCCCACGCAGCATTGCTGAGCGGATCGGTGCGCATAAAGAAGTGTGCTAACAGCGCAGCTCTGTCTGCTTTACCTAGCAGCCATCATGATTTCCAGCCTTACTGTCATTCTGCATATATAGCATACTGTGTATGTGTGTGTGTGTGTGTGTGTGTGTGTATATATATATATGGGCTTTGTATACATTAGGTCCAGTTACTTTCGGTTTCACACAGTATTTTTGCAAGTGCACTAAAGTACTTTTTACAATATGCCTAAATCTTGGCGTCATCACCTATGTGGTCTGAATATTCCTGTTCTTGACACTAGTTTGTTTGTAGAAGGGCGTTAGTCTGACATCGATGTGTTGTCTTTATGCCTTTACCTGATAAAATTATAAACATATTCATTTCATTACTACTTTTTTGCTAATATTATGGCATTACTACCAGCAACTTCAACTTCAGGCACAGTACAGGCACTAGTCCAATTTTGAAAAATGAACGTGCAGCAATTATATCGAAGTCGACAGATAATTTATCGGCTTCTCCTCTCTCCATGTGTTACCATGACTCATTTTTGCTGCTTTTCTGGTTCTTCTTCTTCTTCGGTTGTCTGATTGGTGGCGATAACTTGCCTCAACTTCTTGCAATTGGTACGAAAGTCTGAACCATCCAAAAAAAGCGTTTTCACACTGCAAACAAATCGGACCATGCTTCAGTTGATCCGGACAGAGACTACACTTTTATTTGGTCTGACCAAATTTTGGTTCTTTGGTTTGGACTGTGCACCCTTCACATGTGCTATTTTGTTTTGGACCAAACTGAAAAGTCTGAAAGTCCGGACTGAAAAAGACATGAAATGAATGAAAGCACCCTTAGTGTACATAATATACTTTGGAACAAAACCATGAAGCTCTGCTTTTCTTTGTTTGTTTGTTTTTTCATCACATAAAAATGGAAACTTAATGGTCAGTAGGCCAATACAAAATGGGCCTAACTTAATAAATAAAAGTTCGTTTTTTTTTTGGGGGGGGGGGGTTAAACAATGACAATAAAGATTTACGCAATTGCCAATTCTCTGGAATGATGGTGCGCCATCCAATATTTTTGATATGTGTTGGGGATAAGGTAGGGTGGGTATCATCAAACATCTTGACCTCACTAATGCTTTTGTTACTGAATATAATCAAATTGAATCAAATCCTAACAGCAATGCTCCATAATCTAGTAGAAGATAATCTAGCCTTCCATGGACAGCAGAGACAGTTACTCCAACAAAAGCAGGAGCAGTTCTTTTTTAATACCCTTGATTTCATAAGAAATAATAAATGAACAAATATCCCATTACTTTTGTCCATAAAGTGTTTTAGAGATGTAACCTGAAAGGATGAAAGGATGCACTCCAGGCCTTGTTCTTTCTTTATTTATTCACTATTCTTGTAAAGGTCCTAGTTTTCCATCAGTATGAACAACTTGCTACTTAGTTGTTTGTTGAACCCACTTCACACCAGACATGACCTCCTGATTTCACCGAAAACTCTGCTTGTCCGGACGTCAGCAGTTTGCTCCAGTAGCATGACCTCAGGATGACCTTACTGTGCTCCAAAATAAAAAAAAAAACATATTTCTATACAAAATAAACAAACAAAAATGTTTTAGTCACATATCTAGTGAATAAAATATGGTGTCTGTTTCACCCCCCATGTCATTTTCTAGTACAGTAACTGCTCCATATAGCTCATGCAGATCATGGGCTGAGCATAGGGCAGCAGATATCTGCTGGGGTCTCCAAAGTATCAGTTTAAAATATTTATATGAACCTGCACGTTCCTTACACATTTTTGAACATGCTGAACAGAAAATCATAGGGGTAAGACGAAATGTCGGACCCAACAAACATTAAATGGGAACTTCAGCCTGAGGCCACTTACTGTTTACATTCTAATACAGGTACAGGTATTTTAAGCAGATAGTAGCATTGTGTTTCACTCTTAATGTATATACACTGATCAGCCTTAAGATTTAAACCACCTGCCTGATATTGAGAAGATCTCACCTTGTGCCACCACAACATCTCTGAAGGTGGTATCTGGCACAGAGTCCTGTAAGTTGAGAGGCTTCAGTGACCCTAAGCTGTCACCAGTTTACCAGTTGTCCTTCCTTGGACCACTTTTTGCGGGTAGGTACTGATCACTGCATACCAGGTCCACCTCTTAAGACCTGCCTGATTGTTTTGGAGATGTTCTGACCCAGTCTAGTCTAGTCTAGTCATCACAACTGAACCCTTTTCAAAGTGTCTCAGATGTTTCCTTCTTCCAACACGTCATCTTCAAGAACTAACTGCCTAAAATTGATAGGTGCTATTGTGACAAGATCATTATTGTTCTTGTTCCCCTTGTTCCCTGTTATGGCTGATCAGTGTATATGTACATGTCACTGTAATGTGTTTAGAACTCAACTCATAACTCATAAGCCTTTATACCTGTTTGCAATAATGACTCTAGAGCACCAAAACCCAGGGCAGTGCTAAGGTAGGCCTATACTGGGACAGGGGGGAAAAAAAATCACACACATTTAAGGGCTATCTTGTATCATGAGAAGTAGCCAATAAAAAGTTATTTAATGATGTTTATAAAATCACAGTCAAGAAGGCCAGTAACTTCCCTAAATGTACCTTTAGTTTAAACTGAAGGAGGCTAGTAAATGTTAATGTTTTAATTGTGAAATCTATGTTCTAAAGATTTCCTGATAAGAACTGAATTGAACTCATTTGGGAGCGGGTCCATTGTGAATAATCATGTGCCTCTAAGGTCCAGAATGACAAAAGAGTGAAAGTGACATTTGGTTGTTTGTTTATTTCGTTATTCACCGATTCTCCTCAGCTAAGGTATGTTAGCCGCTGAGTTTCATTAGACCAGCATGCTTGAGATTAATACCGCTGCAGTGTCGTGAGTCATCAACAAACAAATAGTTCTCCTGGAAGCGTAGGAGGATCTCTACCATGTGCTACCTCTGCATTCTATTCCGAATTTGAGATGCTTCTGAAATAGTGGAAAATAGAGCAGAGTAACAGAATCTTTAATCATAATATGTGATTAAAAATTTTTTAACGAACTCTCTCCCACTCTTCTCCACCTACTTAAAGTTTGGGGCTGTAGCAGTCATGTTTAAGCCATGTTCGGTTCATCTCACATTGTATTTACAAGTAGTGTCAAAGTTAACACATTAACAGCGTGCTGATAACGCATTCACGTGTTACATTATGAGAACCACTATGTTCTTCCAAAGCTGAACACATGTTCCTACTTCCTAGTCTTTTCTCTTCTTCAGTGGGGTTGAAAAATTCACTTGGGGTCCTCACCTTTCCTTGCGCTGTGAGTGGCCCCTGGCGAAAAGCAGGTCTGACGAGCTTCCGAGTGGTGAGTGATGGCTGAGGGGAGCATCTTAACAGTAGTGTCGAAGCAGGACCTTTGACTGAAGCTCTGTAGCTATTTCCGAGCCTGCTGTGACATGACTGAAATACATTGAGTCATGGATTAAGTTCTTCAGACCCTTAAAAGGTTCTTCACACTCACTCTATTACACTCTATTGCAAACATGCTCCTTTATTAGGGTTGGGTGCCGTACAGGTATCGATTCAGTGAATCAGATTTCAGTGTAATGTGCTGTCAGGGCCATGGCAAGCTGAAAGTGGTCTTAAGTATGGTTACATTTTTGTAACTCGAAATATGAAGCTGGCCATGGTAGCACTTCCAACCTGAGCAAACACCTGGTCTAACACAAGATAGATCTAAAATCTGAAAAGGATACTGCATTTCATACCCTGAAAAAGCCAAGTCCCCCACAACAGCTGCTGCTAACGGTAGTAGCATGCCTGCAGCCAATGCTGAAGAAGAAAACCCATCCATGGATGGTGGACATTTAATTGAGGACAACTTCATCAAACATCGTCATTTAGTAAAAATAAAAATACATACAAATCAGCGCTCCTTTAAAACATACATTTTAATTAGCTATTATATCATATCTCTGCTTAATACAACTGAATATATAAACTGTATATATAAAAAGGACAAGAACTAGTATTGGTTCAAAAGTAAATGGTACCCAATCCTTTTCTTTATGGAACCAAAGATGGTTTTCTATGGCCTCGCTGAAGGAACCATTTGGAGACCCTTTTATTGTTATTGAGTGTAATAATTCATGGGGTTATTACCTACTGAATCTGCTAGGTCACGAGTTTTAACAGCATACACACTCTTCCACTTTGTTCGCATTTATGCTTTCTATAAAACAAGCTGTAACAATAACCCCAGGTCATAATAATCCCTGGTATTATTCTGAATTTGAAAACATGAATGAACCATCCACTGTAAATTACAATTCACTTTTCTAATAATTTGAATAAACCTTTTAAAAAAGTTCTATATAAATCTTGTTTGACTCATAACTATTGTGGAACCCTTTTTTTGAGAGCCATCTAGACAAGGTTGTCCACTTATTGCTTCAACCAGGACAAGATCAATTTTGGTTACTTTTGAAGGGGACGGCCATGAACACACCTGATAGTAATAATCTACTACTGTAGTAAAAGTCTTTCAAAGGTGCTCTATAAAATCAAGGGCATCAGTGCAGGGTTTGTTCCTCTTTTGTGGCAGTTTTATATATTATATTGGAATATTGGAATTGTCTTGCTTTGAGAATTTGGCTCCTGTCCAGAGCGACTTACAAAGTTACTCACGTTACAAAGTGTAGTGCCAGTGCAGTGTTAGGAGTCTTGCCCAGGGACTCTTATTGGTGTAGCGTGGCACAGTCACCCAGACCAGGAATTAAACCCCAATCTTCCACATGGTGTGGCAGCTCAGCGGCAGGTAGTGGTGTTATCCGTTGCGCCACAACCAGCCAGCCAATATCATGTCAAGTACTGGATGTTGGGTAACTAGTTTTGGAACACCAACAGATCCCAAAAGTAGGAGCTGTGGACTTCATCACTTTAGAAAATTCAGTTTCGACGCTGGGAGGCTTTAACTCGTAAGCCGACGGTTGGCATCAGGTTTGATGACCTTATGCTCATTCTACTGGCCATAAGTTTGACCATACCTCAGAGAAAGTGTCCTGATATCACACTACTTCTTTATGTCAGCCTAGCCTAGCCTGTATCCTTCTCCTGTTTAAAAGCAGAGCAGCTAAACTGAGTTTGCAACAAAAAAAAAAGGTGTTCAGGTGTTCTCTTTCATTTTCGGAGAACATTTCCCAGCAAACTCTTTTCTGCTGCCTGCAAGTGAACCTGCTTGTAAGAATGTGTGACCATGTGTTTATGTAATTGTAGGGACCAACTGTTTATATGATGATGGTGGGACTCTGTAAGGGGGTCTTTTAAAAGGGAGGCCTTTTCATTTAAACCTTTAGACATCATGTCCTTCCAGCTGAGACCTGACCAGTCATCAAACTAACCTTGTCTGTACTGGTTACTTTTGAAGGAGACGGCCATGAGCACACCTGATAGTAATAGTCTACTAGTGTAGTAATGGCCACATGGGCGTTAAAACTAACCTTCTGGGTATCCTTTTTTTTTTGCTTTTTTTTGCAGGAAAATATAATGCGAGTAAAACTACTCACTTTTATACAAATGCAGCAGGCAGGCATACAGAGGTGGTCAGTGGTGGATTAGTAGATTGCAGTATTAGCTAAAAGCTAGATTAGCTACTGCAGGGAAAAGTGAGAGGACATGCCTCACAGAGACGTGGTTATGAGCGCGCGCGCGCGCGCCTGTGTGTGAACGCGCAGCCTCCCTCGATCACGTTTCGCCCAGCCTGCTCCGCTGCTCGCGCCCTCCGCCTCAACTTTAACTAGGCAAAGTTCGCGCACAGTGGCAGCGATAGCGGGGGTTTCGCCCAGGTCAGACAACACAAGGATATCGCCGAGGAGCCGCACGGGGTTTTACCTTCTTTTTTTTGTTGTTGTTTTTTTTTTTTTTTTTTTTTTTTTTTTTACAATGCTGAACACCAGCCTCCTCTAATCAGAAGAGAGAGAGAGAGAGAGAGAGAGAGAGAGAGAGAGAGAGAGAGAAAGAGAGACGCTTCAGCGTATCTAACTCTCAGGGACGGGTGGGGGGATTTTTCCTCTACCTGGATTAAGCGCTGGACTAAAATGGCTAACTGACTCACTTTCCTCGGCGCCTCGGCTGCTCGAGTGGTTACGGAGGAAGACGCTCGGAGTCTCGGAGAGAGAGAGAAAGCGAGAGTGTGTGAGAAAGAGGGAGAGAGAGAGAGAGAGGGAGAGAGGGAGCGAGCGAGGGAGACGCGGGAGCTGAAGATGGAAGTGTGTGGCTGCTGGAAACGCTCGCTGCTGCTCTGTCTCAGGCTGCTGTTTGTTGTCCCCGCAGGTCTGCCCGTCCGGAGCCAGGGGGACTCTCAGTCTGACAACAAAGTGATGGACAATATCACCGTCCGGCAAGGAGAGACAGTGTTCCTCAGGTAGGAGCTTTGTTTTGAGTGGTGACTGTGCTCTGTTTACAGGGAGAAACGCTCTATAGGCTACTTATAGGAGTGCTTACAGCAGCCAGGCATCGTCCAGCTCTGGTCTAATCATGTTTAAATGAATGAATGTAAGTGTCGTTATTTAATTACGTTAAATGCTCGCTCAAACGGACGCAGGCGTTCACACAGGCTGACCTGTTAGCCAGAGAGTGACCGATCATGCCAGAGGCTGCTTTAGAGTTTTTAGAGGAACTGGATTAGAACAGGTGATGGTTGTAGAAGTGAGCCAGCTGGGCGTCCAGACATCCTATTTATTTTGAGTCTGGTTTCAGAGATGTTGGAGCATTCAGTCTTATCTCATGACAGCAGTGGAACCTTTTTTGGTTCTATATAGAACCTTTTTGTTTAAAGGGTTCCTTAAAAATTCATATACACTGGCATGAAAAAGGTTTGGGCACCCAGGTCAGAATTTCTGTTATTGTGAATAATTCAGTGAGTAGAAGATGAACTGATCTCCAAAAGACATCAAGTTAAAGATGAAACACTTGAAGTCAACATTTTAAGCAAACATCTATGTGTATTATTTTTAGCTTTAAAAAGAGCCCCATGCAAAAGTTTTGGCACCACAAGAGATTTAAACTCTTAGATAACTTTGAGCAAGACCTTAGACCTTAATTATCTTATTTCTATGGCTTATCTTATATGGCTCGTTCTCAATCATCTATAGCCAACAATCAGCAGCCATGGATTCCTCCATGGAAAGAAAATGCACGAAGCCAAAATAGGATGTAGCCATATCCTCGGTTTGCAATGTATTGAAGAAGTGACAGGTCAAGGTCAAGTTGAGGTCTGGAAGATCAAGAAAACTTTCTGGGTGAACTGCTTGTAGGATTGCTCAAAAGGTAAACCAACTTCTGTATTTAACCGCGGAAGACTCTGGAGTGGCGGTGCACTACTCTACTGTGCAGCGACACCTGCACATAAATAACCGGAATTAGAAGAAAACCAGTCCCGCAATCTTAACACCAAATTCAGCGTCTGAAGTTTTCAAAGGACATCTAAACAATCCTGACACATTGGACACAAACAGGACATGTGACTTGATTATGTTAACAAAAATAACTTCTTTGGCCAAAGGTAGTTTTGAATGCCCAAAACTTTTGCATGCCACTGTTACGAGAGGTTTTCCATCATAGACAAGAACCTTTGAGTTGCCATGATTTTATATAGAGAACCCTATGGAAACATTACTTTTACTAAAGAAAGTTTGAACCCATTTTGTATAGTTTTATTATTATTGATAATAATACATTATATATAATACATTATATATATATATATATATATATATATATATATATATATATATATATATATATATATATATATATATATAAATATTTGTACATTATTGAATATACATTTTGTAATGATGTTATGTATTTTTCTGATGATCTGAAAAGTTACTGTCTTGGAAATGGAAGGTTCTTCTGGGTCAGCAGTGTTGTGGCTCTAGCTTATATATGGTTGCTATCCAAAGAAAACCACACATTTCTATCCGTTTTAAGGTTTCTCAGTGGTTTAAACCCTATAGCTGTTCTGTACACTGTGTAGCTAACTCTGGGTAAATAGACCAACAGACATGCTCTAAATCACTTGGAATAAACTCTTATTCTGCATTCACTTCTTATTTTTACCTTCTCCTGTAAAGTTACCATTTTGAAGACCATGTTTTTCATTGGACAGCGATGATGTGCTTTCTGTTTTGGTGCAGATCATTAATCATTTGTGAGTTCACAGGCCTGCATGCAGCTTTTATGGTGAAAAAGAAAATCTTGATTTTGTTTCTGCTAGATGTTTTGATTGGTCTGGTCCAGTTCTGCGTGTGTCATTCTCATAGTTGAAATACTTTAGAACCTCTACATTAACAATTAAAACCAGCCTAAGAGTATTTTGTGTGACCTTTATGTGATGTTGAGGCTTTCCCCAGTGAGTCGTATCTGTTCTCTCCTTGTCAATAAGGAGCATTGTACAGCATTAGCCTACGTCAGGGTCTTAGCATCATGACTCACTGGATTAGGTCACTTTAGATGCAGGTGTACCGTGTGGCTGTAACCCATCGATTGACATGAAGTTCTCATTATGTGCCCACTGAAGTTCCCACTGAATTGCAGCAAATGCATGAAGATTCCTGCTCTCTCTTTCTTACCCCTCTCTCTCTCTCTCTCTCTCTCTCTCTCTCTCTCTCTCTCTCTCTCTTTCATTTGTAGTTTTATTTAGATAGCAATTTTCCATAAGCTATAAACTGCCCCTGTATTGCTGTCAGTATTGCCGTAGACAATTAATTCCCCAACGATTCTACTTAAATAGGCCAGGTTCTACTGTAGAGTGCCTTAATTTGCTATTCATTGCAAATGCATTGGCTTTACATTCCTGTTTGTCCAATATTGTAGTTGTCAGATGGATAATCATTGGCAGTTTTTGCAGAAAAGAAAGAAAGAAATAAAAAGAGAGAGAAACACAGGTTTAGACTTTGGAGAGATGATCGCTTCAGTCTAAATGTTTGTCTTGTACATCGGAATTTCCCAATAGCATCGCTGTGTCAAATAAAATAAGTCCATCTCAGCCCATCGTGCATCTCCATGTCAGACCACAATCCTTCATGGTAATGTAAAATGTGGAACTAGGCCCTGAGCTTGCTACTGATATTATTTTTCATCCCGAAGCTTGATAAATGTCAGCGTGGGTGCTGAAGTGCATTCTGTTGTGTACAGTAAGTCATTCTGAAGGGCCGTGACTTATTATTTTTATGACAAATCATAATTAAGGGTTGTGGCTGTCAAAAGCGGCTGCGCACAATAATGTACCCTTTCATCTCTACCTTAAAGCAAAGTGCGGCGACTCTCTGAGTTATGAGATTCCATGCTCCGTGCCCATAGGCCTACAAGGATATTATAGACTTAACAATCTTAACAATTAATGGAGAAATATAATTAAATTTTCATAGCTATTTCCCTTGCAAAGTGGATTAATTGCAGAACGATTTCAAAGTGCAGTGGATCAAATTAAACTTTAAAGTCGGAGGAAGAGCCTTTTACCTTCGCGGGGCCAAATGAGCCGTACTCGCGGAAAAACACAGGTTATGCTGTGTGTCAGCGAAAAGATGGCTATTTGTACCGAGCGAGAAACTCTGAATTATTCAGTACGTTGTCTCAAAACCTCTCTTCACCTCTGGTGCACTGACTCATCTCCACAGTCAAGTTCTCTGGTAAAGCTGGACGCAGCGTTTTGAAGCTTTCTTCAGTGAGAAACGAAGCCAACGAAATCTGCACGCGATGACTCTGCAGTTCTGTAAATAATTAAGAAAACAAGCATGAAGTAGTCCCGCAGTGTGAGATTCAGGGTAATCGTGTGATTTGGACAGTATCATCCTGTCAGGCAGCCAGCTAGATCAAACCTGTTCTCGTTTATCAGCTGTGAGAGCTGAAATGGGCGTGATTTATTGGGTTGTTGCTTGTGTACTTGGCGGCGGCTGCTAGGAACCACACTGTAAGCCTAGGGCTTTCTGTGCAGGCCCTTTGCTGGCAATTTCCTCCTGAGGTCAGCCTTCTGCGTCTCCACATCAAATGAAAACTGGTGAAAAACAGCTTAGCATCTGATGGCCTAGCAGATATTTAAAGAGTAGAGAAACAAGCAGCATGCTCTGCTGTGATGTCGCTGTTTCTAGAGAATACAACTTGTGATTTGTTACGGGAGATTCCTTAACATGCTTTGCCTTCTGCTTGATTTCATCTCCTTCCAGTCACTTGTCCCTCCCATGTTGACACCTAATATATCTGCTGTCCTTATCAGTGAATTCCAAAGCCAGTGGACTAAATCAAATCCCTGCAATTTCCTTCAAGCTCCTTCGGAGTTTACCTTCAAGCTCTAGAAACCTCTGCATGTCTGTATAATGTCAACCGCAACTCGTAGATGCGCTTAAAATAACAGACAATTCTATAATTGATATCTGGAAATGCTTAAAACAAACAGGAGAATATAGTTGTCTAAGCTCATATTCAAGTAAAAGTATTATTACTTTAATTAAATAATGAAAAACAGCTGCTTCTAAGTAAATTAAGAAGCAGCTAATTAAATTAAGTCGAGGAGGTTCAGCAGGTTGACTCAAGCTCAGATAAGGATGCAAACAGCAGATGAATTTAATAGGTATCTGATTCAGTGTACAGACACAAGTACTAAGACATATACGACCAAATATAGCCTACATCTAATACTGCACTAGCAACAGCTCATTAACTTCAAAAATGGAACTATTAGTCTCTAATATTTGGCTCTCAAAGCCAAATTCTTTAAATTCTATTGCTCTGTACCTATAGGCCCACCAGGATATTACAGATTTAAATCAGTCTCAACAACTGATAGAGAAATCAACGATCAGCCATACCATCAGCACAGGTGAAGTAAAAAACTTTGATCATCATTGATCATCTACAGTGGCACCTGTCAAGGGATGGATGTATTAGGCAGCATGTGTCTTGATCTTGAAGGTCACAGTCAGATCTTAAAGGTGATGAGTTAAAAAGCAGGGGAAAAAAAGCCAGCATAAGGATTTGAGACACTTTTAACAATAGCAATAGCATACTGTGATGGCTAGATGACTGGGTCAGAGCATCTCCAAAGTGACAGGCAGGTTGTCTGGGGTGTTCATGGTATGCTGTGGTCAGGACCTACCAGCAACAGGGTCACTAAGTCCAGCTTACAGGACTTAAAGGATCTGCTGCTACCGTCTTGGTGCCAGATTCCACAGAACTACTTCAGAGGAGCATGCCTCCAATGGTCAGATCTGTTGTGGCAGCACAAGGTGGACCTACTCAATATTAGGGCTGTTCTGTGTGTAATTGAATATAGAAAAATGTACATTTTACAGGAGGTTTGACTGACTCTGGTGGCGAATCCAGGGAGGTTCAGAAGCTTCAACATCACCACAGAACAGTACAAATTCTGGAAGACACCAAATCCTACTTGTTAAGATTTTTTTCTTAGAATGAACTCTGAAGCCTTCTCTGCCCAGCAATAGAGGACATGCAGCTGTGGTCTGACGTTTACATACACTTGTCTTGTACATGAATGTCATGGCAGTACTGGGCTTTCAGTGATTTATGTGATTTATTTTCTGTGATTTGAATGAAAAAAAAACAATAATTTGCACAGGTTTGAATATTTTTCCCTAAATAAATACAGGTCAAATTATATCAAAATATATGATCTAAAAACAGGTCTAATACATACAGGGTCAAAGATTTACATACAGCACAGCTAATATTTGGTTAAATGTCATTGGGCAAGTTGCATCTTGACCAGATGCTTTTGGAAGCCACCAACAAGCATCTGGCAGGAAATCTGGTTGGAAATGGGCCCACTTTTCTTGGCTGAATTGGTAGAGTTAAATTAAATGTGTTGATTTCTTGGCACAGACCCGACCTTTAAACACAGTCCAGAAGTCTTTGATAGGGTTAAGATCAGGACAACGACATTTGCTCTGTGTTTAGAGTCATTGTCCTAATTTAAACTCCATCTCTTTTTTGCAATGTACCAGTTCCACCAGCAGCAGAACAGACCCAGACACGATTCTACCACCACCATTCTGTACACTGTTGGTACATTGTTCTTGGGGCTGAATACATCATTGTAGCTAAACAACTCAATCATTGTCTCATCTGACCATAGAACATTCCCCTTGAAGGCCTTTTCTTTGTCCATGTGGTCAGCTGCAAACTTTTTTTCAAGTTCAAAGGTGTCCATTTTGGAGCAGGGGCAGTTTGGGTGTTCTTCCCGACCATGGCAAGGTGGCAACATGGCTTTATTTTGCAATTATGAACTGAAGGTCTTGGAATCTGGAGTTGTTCACAAATAGCTCCAAGACACGGTCCTGACTTGTAAATCTATGACCATCCTGCCCAGATCCGCACTGAGCTCCTTGGACTTTTTTAATGTGTGCACATGACTACAGCTACCAGCTGTAGTCAATCATGATCACTATCAGGAAGTTAGGAGACCTTAGCCATGGCAAGAAACTGAAAATACTAAAACCTGTGCACCAAATTCTTGTATTTTTCCTTTTATTAAAAATGTCTGTTATACATTTATTCTGCCATAGAAAGACATCACTAAAAACATTGAAATGGAATTGATTTCCATTAAAAGTGTATGTAAACGTCTGACCACAACTGTTTAACATTGTAGTAAACATAAATTAGCCCATATGACAGACAATTATTATTATACAAGTCTGTGAATACATGTGAACGCATCATTGGTTCAATATTATACACGCTATATGGACAAAATGATTGGGGCAACTGCTCATTCATTATTTCTTCTGAACTCAAGGGTATTCACAATGAGTGTATTCTGCACTTGTTGGAGTAACCGTCTCTACTGTCCAGGGAAGGCTTCCTACTAGATGTTGGAGAATTTGGACGTGATTGCATTCGGCAGCAAGAGCAGTAGTGTGGCCAGGATGTTGGATGATCACCACTTCATCCCCAACTCATCCCAGAAGTATTGGATGGAGCACAATCATTCCAAAGAACACAGTTTCACTGCTCCACAGCTCAGTGGAGCCTGGCATTAGGCATGGTGTCAATAGATTGCTCCAGAGAGTGCTATTCTATTGGCAGTAATTCTCTACAGGGACTAGACCAGCTCTATGTGTGCATTCATACATTAGTGTCAGCAATAGGTGCAACTTAAAAGCGAGTTTGGATCATTTCTGTTTGTCCATTCATCATAAACCTTTATAAGACATATACCTAATGAAATCAGCATATGGCAAAAAAAAAAAAAAAAAAAATTTAAATGCCTTGGTCATCATACTATTATTATTTACACCAATCCGCCCATAATTACATATGTGGAGTTATGACACAATAACATTTTGAGAGAAGGACCACGCCTTATCCTCTTCCTCCTGTCCCTCAAGTCCCTTATATACCTCCTGTTCTCAGTTCAACTCTGCGTCAAACAAACATTGCACCCACCTCCACCTTCTCCCCTCTTTTTCTTCCATCCCTCACCACACCAACAGGGGGCAGCTTCTAACGCAGACCACAGTAAAGCCGAGCCGGACTCCAGGCCAAAAATATTCTGTGAGTCCATCCTCCCGCTTTATCTTAAGGCGTGGTCTGTAAATAAAAAACAAACAGGTTACTCCTTTTACAGATGTGGGCCAGTGTAGCATTAGGAGTCTTACCCAAGGAACTTTATTGGTGTAGCGCAGCATAGTCACCCACATGGGGTAGCAGCTCACCAGCAGGTAATGGTGTTATCCATGGTGCCATGCCAACCACAATATGCATTGGGTTATTGTGCAGACAGTTAGTTTGTGTGTGTGTGTGTGTTTGATCTGATGATTCTCTGAAGCCATGTGTTAATGAGTGACTGTTTTCAGCAAGGCTGTGATACATCCACTTAGTGCAGAGAGCTGAGTGGGGTTCATCAGTCTGCTGTTGAATAATCTGACACTGAAGATCTATTGGGATGATCATTGTGTTGTTTCACAGTACGATGGTGAGAGAGCAAGCGAGAGCGAGAGAGAGAGAGTTTCTCAATAGACTATTCAAGTGTTGAAAAAACAGGAAGAAAAAAACGCCCAGCTGATAAGATTGAGAGGGCGCTAATTTGATTTTGCAGAAAGCTGTTCAGATTTATCTGTCTAATTCCTCCCCCTCTCTCTCTCTCTCTCTCTCCCTCTCTCTCTCTCTCCCACACACACATACAGCCCTCTTACCTTATGTCTGACTGGAGCCTAATAACTTTAGCCATCAGCGCAGGACTAGGCCAGACGTAGACAGGATAGTACCTTTACAATGAATGGCCAGGCGGGTGATTCATGCTCTCCGGGTTAATCTGAATCCGGGTGTTTCCGAATTAATCTCCATTACTACAATGGAAACATACTCTGACTTGATTTATTTTTGGCAGCGGCAGCAGCGGCGAGCTGGCCGTTTGCTCCCGCAAGGAGATGAAAGGGCAGCAGCACATCTGTTCTGGGGGGTATTAGGGACAGCTGCTCGTCAGAGTCCAGTGTCACAGGCTAATGGCACTGGGGCTCCTCTGGCCTCACACCAAACACCCAAACGCAGCTTCTTTCCGGATGTCTGCAGCTGCCCGCTTCAAAACATAGCCATGGCAGAATCATTAACACAGGGGGTTATTAATGACAGAGAAAGAAAGAGAGACAGACGTCATGCTGAATACTTTAATGTATGACATAATGTATTATCTCGCCAGGGTAGGAAATAAGCATTGCTTTGAAATGGGCAGTTTTTTTGCCAGCTCACTTTTTTTTTTATTATCACACAACAGCCCTTTGCAAAATACACATTTTCATTTTTATCTTAGCCTGAGTAGTTGAAGTCAGATGATGTCATTTTTAAAAAGCACGGTTTTTAATATCTGTCTATGCTGTTATTTTGGGGTGTCTTTGCCCTCCTTCTCATGTTTTAATGTTAAATATGGGATTTTCACTACTGGGCATTTGTGATGCTTAATCTTACTCATTGGAGCTTAAAACAGTTAGTCACCGTGTATGATGAGATGCTTTACCACACCCCACTCAGCCTAATTTAGCTGCAGCCTTCTCCCTCTCAGCTCCCCAGCACACTTTATAGAACGGATTTCCTGTTAACAAACATTTGGAAACATGGCCGGTCACTGCATTGTAACGTTAGTGAATTGGTGTAATCAGTGTTTTGCACTGTTTGTAAATTCTTGTTGATGCAGTAATAAAATACAGTTTGTTTGTTTTTCATCTTTTATGATTTCTGACGATGGGATGCGATCTGCTCTGAATATTGAACATTTTACATCAAATTACCGTTCCTCTACTTGCAGCATAACCAGCAAGCTCTTTTTGTTGAAGGGTGGGGGGTTATCTGTAAACAAGTACCATATTGAGCACCACAAGAACTCCCATATCTCATAACACACTTCATATTTCAACCAGTGGCCGTTCTTCTGTGTGTATATATATATACACACACACACACACACACACAGTGTTAATGCTACAAATATTTAACATAGCTGCCGCTGCTTCAGAATTGTAGTCAGATAAGAGTGGTGGTCGATCACTGCTGAAAGAAATCCTTGAGGAAACACTGATATATATATATATATATATACACACACACACACACAGAGGTGAAAGTATAACAGCAAGTTATATATCAGCAAGTAGATTCAGAACCAGAATCAGTTTCTATGTCTATTAATACCTAAACTACCAATATTGCTTCCTTTGTTGTTGGATGCGCTGTAGAGCTTATTCAGAGTGCGGATTGGATCAGTCAACCCTTATTTTGTAACATTAGGTACTGTAAACCACAACTGATGTGTCACTTATATTCCTATTTCTGGAATTTCTTGTTCAGTGTCATTGTTTTGCCTCATGCCAAAGTTTATGTTTGCTCTGACATCTATTTTGGGAATTACAGCTTTAGACAGAAAAAAAGAAAAATGGGGATTAAAAAAGAATCAGGTAATAATATAATGTGTTTTAATTTGTTTTGTTTTTTTTTTTGTTTATTTCACAAAACAAATGTTTAACAAATATATTCTGTGCTTGAATATCTCACCTCACAAGAAATAAAGAGGAAAAAGAACATTTTCAAAATATTGTTTAAGGATAATGTCAGTGTATAATGTAACCATGAAACCATGAAATTTTTGACTAGGTTGTCTCGCCGTGAAAATGTAAAACCGCAACATCCCTATTGGAGCTCTTTTCCGAAGTGCTTTTGCATCCTGAGTTCATCCTCCAAACCACATGCTAACATCACTTCAAACCACAGTCAAGCCATAACTCTTCCATCTCGCTCCTTTAATTGGCCCCTGTCTTAAGAAACCCATCCCCAGCCTGCTGATAGTCTTATTGTCACGCTGCTGAAATCACATGTTTCTCATACCCATTACTTCCATTCTGAGAGTGGAGGAGACTTGCTCTATCAAAACAAAAATATAGCATGCCAAATCACATAAAGCTGAAATTGCCAGTCTTGACAGGGAAGAGCGAGGCAGTGTGCTGGCTCTGGTCTGGGCTCCATTGTCCCCAGCATATGCTCTGAAATCAGCTTGGCCTACATTCATAACCGAGGCTTTTGTTTATGAAAATAATCTAGCGTCTCTCGTGGATTAGAAGAGGAAAAAGGGCTTTCACCAAACCCGCGTTTCAAAGTGGCGGCGTACGCAAATGTTTCTCCATTCACCAAATGTGGAATAATTCTGTTAGGGTGTGCATAATTGAAAAGTATGGACCAGCTTGTTTTTGGCCTGGACAAATTTAATGGGATCACTTGTCTGGTGATATGCATTTACAGAATAAGTAAAATTACACCATTCAAACTGTCCACCAGTCACAGATTAGTAAGCATACATTGTTAATATTGTCATTTAATTTGTAACATTGTTATTATTTCACTTAACCAAGAGAATTAATACAATGATACCAAAACTGTACTGTGAAACAAATACAAAACAACAAAAATAAACATATTTAAATAGTTACCTGAATAATAATAATAAAAAAACTATATTATATTAAAAAAATATATATATTTCATATAAATATGGTAGAACATGAATGTGGTACATTAGAAAACAGTATTAAACAGTTTAGTGGTATTAAACAAAATAAAAAAACTTAAATACAGATCATTTGAACACACAGTTTATTAGATTGAACAGGGAGATATTTATATTATATTAATTTAATCTAAACTCTCAAACATTTTTTATTAATATCTTAAAATGAAATCTTATGGGAGCTTATCATTCATTGCATCTTAATAGGCTTGGGTAATAATTGAATGTTATGATATTTAATATTATCTTGATATTATTATGCATCTTATTCGTGATGGGACAAAATATGTTTAATAAAAACCTACTAGTTACTGATTTAAAGTATTCAACACCACAGACTCATTCAAACACATGCCATAAGTTCCCCAAAAACTGAGGCAGCCATAACTGTAGTCATAATTCTGCAAAAAAAAATTAACTATTATTAACCAGACTGTTATGAAGTTTAGTCAACTTCTTGTTGCAATTTTTCGTTCCACTTTAAACGGATCATTAGTTGTATGAGTGCCAGAATATGTTTTAAAGTAGAATAAGAACAGTAGCCAGCTGGCTAATACCAGGCTAAAGATGCTTTACGTCTAAGCAGTAGTAGTTTCATTTTGCCACATCAGCTTAGTATGAATATCAAAGTTTCTCACTCACAATATCAGTGATGGTGCCCAAATTCACACCACATCTACATGCTCCACTTCATTTTTTAAAGCATAAACGCCTCAGAATTCGCCAGCCTGCTGAAAGTGTGACACAGAGGCTGCTGTTAGCCTCGGCTCACAGCCTCCATCAACACAGCAGGAGCTAGACAGGTAGACAAGGCCCGGACCTCTGTAGTTTCATAAGGTTTTTTTGTCACGTACCTCCAGTCATGAGAATCAACGTGCCAAAAATAGTTGAGAGAAATCAGTAAAGCTACCGATAACCACTATAAGTGTGAATGCTATTTAAAAAAAATTGTTGCTACACTTGATGTTTTCTCCCTAGTGGCCTTAAATGACAGACAGAAGCGGCTTGTGCACTGATGGAGCCCCCTGCTTTTACTTGTACTGAAAAAAACCCCAGAATTTACATGATGTTGTCACAGATTTAAATTATTGTTATATACCATATATATTTATACATTTTATTATCCCCATTTCCCCGTCCATGTAAACTCCCCCTATCACTAGCAGTGCCCCCAACACTAGGAGGAGGAAGACTAGCCCTTGTGTCCTTCGATACATATGAAGCCACCTTCTCTTTTTAAACCGCTGCTGATGCAGCACCACAAGGTAGCCAGCGCGCTCGGAGGAAAGCATGGCTCCACAGGTCCTAAACGTTAGCTAACAGACGCCTGTGTTGACCAACATCAAACTAGGAGTAATGTAGGGAGTGTTCCATCAACCCACCCCTGAGAGAGCAAGGCCAATTGTGCTCTCTCTGACTCAGGCTGCTGATGGCAAGCAGCATGACCTGGGATTCAAACCAGCAATCCATATTGAATAAAATATATATTTTTATATATATATTTGATGTAATAAACTTGATTATTCAAAAGTCAGTAGTACATTGATTGCAAAGCGAATTACTTGACAGTTATTTTAAGTGAAGCCGGTTTTTAGTACCTTTAAACAGCAGTGTACAAATGCATACACACTGCTAGCCTGCTAACAAAGCCCACTGAAATTCCCATAGATGTGTTAGCAGAAGTTGATATTATTGTAGCTACAAATATTATAAACAAATTCTGCAATATAATTCATATTATTGTGAGATACCTGTTTTATCATTATCCTCATAAATTGTTAGTCCACTGGTAAGTACACTTTTTTTTTTAATATACCATGGCGACCATTAGTACTTAAAGAACACTGGCTAGCTGGCTAATATTTCATTAACTCTGTTTATTGGGATATAGTGCAGCCTTTTGTAATGAAAAAATCATTAACCCCTGACACTAGTAGTCATGATATCATGATACAAATCTGGTATTGTAAAAATGTATTGAATTGAAATTTTTCCATAATTCACACCCCTAAATGATACTCAGATTATTTACAAAGTGAATATTTGTGCAATATACATGGCTGTATTGTGATACATAGCCAAGAGAAATTAGTGAAACTGCCAAAACCTATTGACTGGCTAAAAACAGCATTCTCAAAATATGATTCTCCGAAATGTTTACAATAGCAATGGTGTAACAAAGCATTTTTCTTCCAGTAAGAAGATGATAGACTCAAATTTCTATACATTTTTGACCAGATTTCATTTAGATGTTTATTTTTGGAATTTTGTGAAGCCTCTCCTCCTAATCTAAAGGCCTATAAATACAGCCCCTACCTTGGTCATGTGCCTACGACAAGCCTGCACAACCCTCTACCACCCCATCACCTCCCTTTTAACCCTGTCATCCATCATTCCTGGCTCCACATATCGGAGAGGGGACTGGTCTCCTACCACAAAGCAGAAGCCACCAGAACTGAAGTTTTCCCTCCTCTCTTACAGTCTTCTCCCAAATCATGGTAAACTGAAGGCATGTCCCAAACTGCTGGCAGATTACTGGATTACTAACCCGATGAAAATGGCAAACCTAGTTCTAATGAGCACGTCTGTACCAACCAGATCAAATTGGCTGCCGCAGTGTGATTCACCTCTACGTCTTGCAACATCTTCCTTTTGTTATCATTGTTAAGGGTATCCCAATGCCATTTGCAAGTTGTTTTCTAAATGAGGATTGTGTCCTGCTATGCCCCTTGTGTAAACTCTGAATGGTGTGTATGTGAGCAGTGTTTTATCACCTGCTCCCAGCACTAAGCAGCGGCCCTCAGCCTCCCCTGAGCCTGCACTGCTATGGGTGAGATTTAAGACTCAGCCGTTTCAGCATTTTCTGCTTTTCCAGTGGTTTTTCGGTGGCCCGGTTGCATCAGTGAGTGAGCACTAAGCACTGGCGCTCCGACTCATGCAGGTGTTGTGCGCTCCTCAGCGGTGCTGCCCTGCTAAGAGCCTGCTGGATTGGAGCCGAGGCTTTAGAGGAGACGGACAGGTTGCACTGGCTAATGTGCTTACAGGTCGCAGCTCCTCCTCCCAGAGCAAGGTTAACCAGACGTGCACACACACCGACACACTCTTTGTCTCACCCGCACACTTAGTCTGGGCCACACTCGGGCGTGCTCACACACACACACACACACACACACACAGGTTAGACTGAAGTTAGCATTTATCACGCACCACGTTTAATTTCACGTAGCTCGCTCGCACCGAGCAGCAGGAGGACATGAGGAGTAAATGGTTGCTTTGATTCGGAAGGGTGTGGGAAGTTTTATTACTCCATTAAGCAGCCGGCGTATGTTTCATCAGTCAAACTCCCCTATTCAACACCCTGCCGTTCACTACTTACCCTCCGATATTGCAGGCTAATCAATGTTAGGCATAGATATGGGCCATCAGCATTGGCTCCCGGTCATTTGGCTGAATGAGGAGGAGACTCCCCAGGCTCTGCTATTTATAGCCCAGTCATGAACGCTGTTGTTTCTGGATGTGTGTGTCGTGGGCTCTTGTAGCTCCTATTCTCTGGGGATAGCTCCCATTGTTAACACGGAGAGAGCAAGTGATCTCTGACGTGAGGTACTCAGACAGCAGTTAAGGCATATTATCTCTGCCTAAATCGCATTTAGCATCGCAGCAGAAGAGCTGAATGAGGCTGTTGCACAGAAGCACGTGGATTTAGAGAGTTTCTTGGCTGCTAAGCTTCAGTAGTGCTGCCATAAACTACTGTAAATTCTGCCTGGAGGAGAAAAGGAATTTAGACATCACATTCTCTTGTGATCTTTTTTGAAGAGGAGTGATTGAGTGTCTCATAAACTCAGTACCAACCGGTGAGTTTCATGCGCAGGATGCTACAGTGTGCCAGAAAGAAGAGCCGTGATGCAGCTGTGGCAGTTCCTCTGGGCTAGATTTAGTATATGCAGAACTAGGACGCTTTTGCAGAGACCGTTTCGGCACCACTACACTATATGTCCATATATTTGTGGACACCCCTTCTAACGAATGCATTTAGCTACTTTTGGTTGCACCCATTGCTGGCACAGAGGTACAAATGCATACACAGCTTGTCTAGTCCCTGTAGAGAAGTATTGCCAATAGAATAGAACTCTCTGGAGCAGATAAACAGCCGCCCAAGCAATAAACTGTGGAGCAGTGGAACTGTGTTCTCTGGAATCATGGTGCTCCATATACCCAATACTTCTGGGATGTGTTGCGGAGTTGGGGATGAGGTGAGTTGGTGAGCCTTCCCAGTAGAGACAGTTATTCCCAATACTTTTATCCATATAGTGTTACTATGAAAAGCTCAGTGAGAAAAAGATGACCTGATTTCCAAAAGACATCACTTTAAAGATAATGGCGAGTATTATAAGTTGTAAAGTAGTCAGATAAGAGATGTAAAATTCCTGTTTGGGGTATTTCCACCCATTTTCTTTGCAAAAAGGTTTCTACATGTATGAAGGTTCTGGGCTATCTTGCAGACACTGCCTCTGTTAAGGTTTATACACAGATTTCCGATGATGATTAGGTCTGGAGGTTGTCCATTGTGGATTTTGAGGTGTGGTTAAGATCATTATTCTGCTCTAACAGCCATGTTCGCTTTCAAAATTTGGTCTTTAATTCAACCCATTCTTCCCACTACCACTAAAATGTTCACAGACCCAAAGCATGATCAAGCTACCCCACTGCTTAACAGTTAAATTTAACAGTTTTATTTTCATGAAATCCTTTGTTTCTCCAAAAATATTGTAGCTCAATCCAACCAGAAAGTCCTATTTCTACTTCATTACCTCACACGACCAAAATACATCAGGCTTATTAAGATATTCCTTTGAAAGACGCCACCGGAACACTTATAGAATAGTACACCACCACTCCAGAGTCTGACACATCTTCCTGAAGGTCTTTTGCAGTTAGATAGGGAGTTCTGATTAGCCTTTCTATCAGTTCTGTCAGAAAGTTTTCTTGGTCTTCCAGACCTCAGCTTGACCTCCACCATTCATGTCCACTGACATTTCTTAATTGCATTATGAACTGAGATGACCTGAAAACGCGTTGCTATCTTCTGTAGTCTTCTCCTGCTTTGTGACCATCAGTTATCTTTTTATTATATGTTTTAAAAGTTCTAGGCAGCTGCTTAGAGGAGCCCATGGCTGCTGATTGTTGGGACAAGGTTTGAGGAGTCAGAATATTTAGAAATCTTCATCTTTTACATGGCCTAGCCTTTCCTAACAGTGCTTGTGAGCACACCATAGCCTTAACAAGCTTATTACGTTCTGAGACCTTAATAAGCTTAAGGTTATCTGAGAGATCAAATCTCTTGGGGTACCCAAACTTTGCCGGATGCTCTTTTTACTTCTTTTTATCATTCCTAAATTCTACAAAACACAAAATAATACACTGATATTGCCAATCTAAGCTAAGTGGACATTGTGATTCTGTAGAATGTCTAGCACTGTAAAACACATTCATCTGAATCATGTTTGTCCTGCTAAATGGTTCCTTCTCAAGGCCACACTCTGTGGATTTGGGCCCACGCCTACCCTAATCTATTCTGTGTCACCCAGTCTGATAGATCGCATGATAGATTATTGATTTCGGGTTGATGGGAAGATGTACCACCTCAGCCCTGAAAACAGCATGCCATTTATTTTTTCGCTTTCCCACCGAAATCGTCATGTCACGGCCTGTCACAGCACATTCGGAGTCCATTCGCAGTTTCTTCACCCATCCAGGCTTTTAAGAAGTGTTATGACAGATCAGTGTGACCCCGTTTACCCCAGGCTCTCGCTGCTCTCTCATTTTTAAAAAGAGAAATGAAGAAAAGAACAGCTTCAGCCTCTGTCGCCGCATCCTTCTACCTCTCCGTCTCCTTTCTCCTGCTTTCTTTCTCCCTGTCCAATGCTCTGACATGGAAGCAGCTGTGTCCAAAAAAGCCCCCCTGTCAGGTTTAAATGGACCCCCATGGCTTTTCTGAACAAATTGGAACCTCACACTTTCAGGTCTCTTGGAAACACGGAGTGGGAGTTCAGACAACTTAGAATCAATCGTGAATTTCCACATCATAGACACCCTTGAGGCTGAAAGAAAAGAGAAGGTGTGCGTGGGGGGGTGAGGGTAAGGAGTAGGAAGGTGAAGGCACGGCGGGCTCCTTTTAATTAGCGAGGGCTGCAGGAGAGAAGGCTCCTTGCTCCCTTCACTCACCTGCTGATTACAGCACCTCTCATACGCTAATCAATAAAGAGGGGGCCATGGTTTCTTATTCGTAACCTAAGTACTACACCTTTTGACCAGGTTCAGACATCCAGGATTAATGATATCGTGAAAATGGCACATTGCAAAATTTCAAATAGATAATGTGGGATGGTAATTAGATTGGGGAATATTACTGAATAGTTCATTTTGGTATTATCACTTTAGCACTTTTGCTTGTATTTTTTGTTTCAATAGACACATCATTAAGGGCTACGATGAAAGAACTGATCATACACAACACACACTCACTGGTTTGCTTATGTATTACTTTGCCTATTTCTATGTATTGGTTATTGCCCCCTCCGGTTTTGACCTTTGTCATTTTCTTAATGAACCTGTGCCTGGTTTGTCCACCAAGCATTACAGTTCTTGTTTTTGTTTCCAGGTAATAATACTTCCAGCATGCCGACGGGCCATAGGCTTTTTAAGAGGTTAAGGTGAAGTATTGACAGTAAACCCAGCACTAATGTCCGAAAATCACTCATTAATGATGATGATGATGATGGTTTTAATGCTATCAACAGCAACAATGATAGCATGGGAGACTGTGATGAGCTACAGTTGGACAGTTAGTGTGTTTCCATTTGGACTGTAAATGCCATAAATAACATTTGGTCAAACACAGAACATTGTAACCATCATCAGAGACAGATGATTTATCTCCCAGCCCCCCCTCCTCCTCCTTCTCCGTGATGGATGTTCTCTGTCTTGCCCTTCAAAATTCCTGTGTGTCCTGCGTGTGTGGCCCGCCCCTTTGGTCCTGCTTTCGCATGGATTTCTATCCTATTGATTATCGCTGTTCATGAAAGATCATCTGTCATATTTTATGAGAAGCAGGAATCATCAGAGTGTGAAGAAATATAATTGCTGATTAGAGGCTTGATTGCAATACCCAGTGTGGGTAAAATCACGTTCACCCATGTCTGTCTTCACAGAGTTTAATTAACAGGAAGGGAAGGTGTTGATAGATTTTCCGCCAGCCATTGTTTGGTTGTGTTTTGGGTAGGTTTGTTGAGCCCCATTTAGGTTGGAGGCTGTGGGAAGTCTGGGAAAATCTGCAGAAGTGTCTAATTGGGCTGTGACGTGGCCTCGGCAGCCTTCCTTTCCATTCGCGTCTGATTAGAGCTGGCCAGAGTGGGGCTGCTTCCACTGCCAGATAATTTGAAGCGTGATTTATAAATTGAATATTAACCATCATTTCAACCAAAATGCATAATTAAATGCGTCTCCTTCATCCTGAAGTTCTGAATTTCCGGAGCTGTTTTGGGGTATGGACAGGAACGTTCTCATTAAATTAATGTGCCTTCATTCCGTCACATTCAGCACTCTGTGTAAAGGGTGATTCTTTGAATGCCTCCAGTATTAAATTCCATGTAAATCGGAGCTGTTTTCGTCTCCACGCTGCCAGATTGATATCAAAATGAAACATTCCTTTATGATATTCTGTTTGCTTAGTGTTATCGTTGGTTAAATTGAATTCAGCAAAGCCTGAAACAGGCCCACACTTATCTGCTTTGTTGAATCAGAGAGCAATAATGTGTCTTAGTCGTTTTATCCTTGTCTCGTGCGATTCCTACAAAAGGATTATTGCCGAAATGATGTTTGCGCTGGGGAGCAGCAGGCAGCACGGCTCTCCAGGTTTCAGCATTAACGAATGTTAGGCTGAGCGGCGGCTCGAGCCGAACGCGCTTCTCAAACAGTACGATAAATCTCACTTTAGCTCCAACATGGCACTGTGGCAGAAGAACGCACGCCTTTTAATCTGCCGTGATGGCAGTCCTGGATGCCACCGATCACACAAAGAGAAAGTTCCGTCTGTGTTACAGAGCAGTGAAGTTGTGGCATAGAGACTCGTTTGTTATTATGGGCCAGTGTCCCGCACACAGATTAAGCCTTGTCTCGGCCTGTATTACACTGCCAGTGGGATTTCTCCATTGTAAATCCTTTAGTCTAGGAATCTGGTTTAATCTGTATGTAGAAAACTGTGTGTGGATGAGTGTGCAGAGCGAAGATAGCATGACCGTGAGGTTACAGGCTCGCTGAGTCAATATACTAGACAAGAACTGAGCAAGAGTGCAAGTTCTCAGTATTCAGTGAAGGCAAGAGAGCCTATATCCTATTCTGTCTTACTCTGTATCACTCTCCTCACACATTTCAGGATCTAAATGTGATCTGAGCTTCACTGAAACTGTTGTGCAGTGTAAAATGCAATCTAAGATTGCGCACTTCTGTCTGGGACTTGACACTACAGCTTTGATATGCTTAGCCGTTACTCAGTAATGTTGAATACAAACTAATCAGATTGTAATCAGACTTACATCAACATCAAACTTACATCCGGTTGGAGCATGTGTTAGTTTGGGCAAATGGGTTTAGCAACCCATTGGTATTTCTTGCTCCTGGGCTCCCCCTACAGCCTTTAAGCTATCAATAAAGGACACATTTTTCTGGACATGCTGAGACATACAGAAATGTCACTGAAAGGAAAGGAAAGGAATGTAGTTGCAGTCTTGCAAATAGTGACCCTGTAAGATTCGCAGTCTTAGCAGAATCATTTGACAGATCGTCTTTATATGTGAGAGAGTGTCCGACTTTAGTCCATTAGCCCTGCATTTCAGTGTACTCTGATATGATTACATTATTGTGTATTTAATTACATGCTAAATTACACAATAAATAAAATACATTCATTTTGGATTCTGCTTTGAGAGGTTAGAATTTACACCTCCACCTTTTTACTTGTTTCAGTGTCAGAGAAAAACATGGCACTGAACAAGACACTGAACAACAATGACCTTGCATCAAATTTAAGCCATAATAATGTATTATCTGTTTAAATGATACTTCTTAATTTAATGTTTAGGTTGTAGACTTATGACAATAACTCTGCTTAAATTTACAGTTATAATATTTAGCAGATGCTCTTATCCAGAGCAAATTACAGAAGTGATTCACTGTCCATTCAGGCAATATCCCTGGCTAGAGTCCATAGATACCTCTAAGCTTAGATACTACAAATTACAAAAGTCATTACTGATACCTAGATGCAAAATATGCAAAATACTCAATAGCTAGATACAGTACTACATTATGCCTGAATGATTATCTATGCAAGACATCAAAATAGGAATTTAAGTGCAATCACAAGCTTTAGTTGAAGATTAAGCCGAATTAAAGAGATGGTCTTCAGTTAATGTAATAAGATGGCACGTGACTTGGCTGCTCAGACGCCCAGAAGAAGTTCATTCCTCCATCTCAGAGCCAGGACAGCGAGAAGTCTAGATGCTGGTCTTTCATACCCATGTTGACAAGTCGAACCGCATATGAAGTTCCAAAGGCTCTGGTACAGATCAGGTTTTGGCCATTGCCATCAGGTATTGAGGGGCTGGTCCATTTACGGCTTTGTATGCCAGTGTCATGGTTTTTAGTGCAATGTGGGCAGCCTCAGATAGCTACAGTGAGATAAACTAAAAAGGAAGATTGAAGACAAGTCATGCTGCTGCTTTCTGGGATCAGTTGCAAAGGCCTGATTGCATGCAGAGGAAAAGCAGCCAGGAGGTAATTGCGGTAGTCAAGCCTTGGGGTGTTCAGGGACTTAAGTAATGACCACCGAGCTCTTGGCTAACCAATACAGACACCAATACAGAATCTAGTTCTTATATATATATATATATATATATATATATATATATATATATATATATATATATATATATAGTCAACTATATTTAAAACCAGCCTAGCTTATACACAAAGGATAAGCACACTGATTTTCTGTAGTGGATAGACACTTTTCTCAGTATGCTATGAGTCATAAATAGATGATATTGAACTACCCTCGTGTTTTTGTTATTACCAGTGATAACTGCAACTTCTAAGGCTTACTTTGAAAAGTCCCACCTGGAGTTCATTGTTTTCTGACATACTCTCTCGGGCTGATTTCAGCAGGATTTCAGAGGGAACAAACGAATGAATCTGCTCCAATCCTGCAACAAATGAAGCCTGAAATAACACATTCACGATGTGTGATGTCATGTTGTTAGCTGTGTATTTCTTCATGTAGGGTAGTGGAGTGCTTGAAAGTGAGTAGTGCGAGAATGATGGTCTACTTTCAGATGCTTTTCACAAGCGTTTTGACATAATGTAATTCTAGCAGTTGTTCCTTACAATGTGTCCAAATATTGTGATAAATCGACAATTAGAAGTACCCTAAAATGGCTTGGAAGAAAATCATGTTACTCTTCCATTGAAGGCTAATAAGGTTATTCATTCTCCTGTAAAGTTGCCATTTTCTTGCCAAGTTGCCAAGAAATATTGAATTAACATTGGTAGGCGTATACTCAAGGTCTCAGTATTGTTCTTGGAATAGGAAAAGTGGTATCATACTATCTGTAATGCAGCTATGCATTGTTGTTTATGTAGCTGTGGAGGTGTGTGCCTGAGTGACAGTAGATCAATGGGTCATGTAGAGTAAGTATGACCTACTTATAGCACAATAATCCAATTAACACTTGCTAAGCAGCGATGAGAGCCAGATCTGTAGTATTAGACATGTTTTGGCTGACCCAGTACACCACAAGTACGGTAGAAGGCACTGCATACCATGTTTTTGTCACATCCAGTGTAATGACTTAGAATTTAAGACATGCCCTACTGACTTTACAGTCCAGAAACTGCAGCAGCATGTCATTATCAGATTAAAATAAAAGCTTAAGTAAGGGGTGCGCTGATTCGATACTGCCCGAGCCCACTGGAACGGATTATGGAAGACAAAAAAATAGTGTAATTCAATCCATTACCCTAAACTCTCACATAAATGCATGATTCAAGCCTATGTGCTGGTATTTTAGGCTGTAATTTACAGGCTGATACACATTATAACAAGCAGCAGTACTTAGCCTTTTTAACTGTGTTTTTATAGTCTTTACAAGCAAAAACTCAGACATGAATTAAATTTATGATCAAAACATGGTCAAATTTGTATAAATATGTAAATCCTGTTAATATTCACATCTCAAATTCAGATCATCATATATCATTATAAAGTGGTATCATGCCAGCCCTAGTCTAAGTAGTTACTTACTCAAATAATCCACACATTGATGTTGTGCTTCTCCGTAATGCAGTTACACTGTGTGTGCTATATTAATCCCTAAATCCAATGAATCTCTATGATAGCACTCATTTGTGGATGTTTATTATTCACAGTACCCCCCCCCCCCCCCCCCCCTTCTCGGATAGCAATACTTCATGATGTAGCAGCCGGTCGCCTCCATCTCCACTATCGCTCAGCGTTTGAATCAGAAGTGTTCGTACTGGAAAATTCAAAAGCTGAAGCTTTGCATTATTCTTAATCGGACGAGCAGATGCCATTGCAACATGAGATCCAGTGTTTTTTTAGAAGGTAGAGGCTGCATCATGGAATCCAGGCCAGCGGCGGTACCCCTCTGTTCCAGTTTGGTACGTTCCTGCATCCTGATTGGCCTATGAGCTGGTGGGTCTGTCATTATAAGACAAATAAGAAGCACTTAAATGGCATTGGCTGCTATTACAGTCTCTTACTCACCGTGAATAGATGGCTGTGTGCTTGGTGTTTCAGCTAGCAGCACCTTCTCTCTCTCTCTCTCTCTCTCTCTCTCTCTCTCTCTCTCTCTCTCTCTCTCTCTCTCAAACTCTCTCTCTTTCTCTATCAACATCAGTGGCAGGCTGCTTGACTTTTGTCCCCGATAAAGTGCCAGTTGAGCTGGAGGCGTGTGTGTGTGGGCATAAGATCAAACTCTGTCGCCTGCGTTGAACACTCGAAAGGCATGAAGATCTTCTATATTTGCAGTACATTACGTGCAGTAATCTGTGTATGCAAGTCTGTTTTTATGCCGAAGGGGAGGAAAAAAGCATGAAGTATCACTGTTCAAAAAAAGGCCTCCCACTGATGTAATCTTGAAATGCGTAATGCTCTTAGTGTAATTGTTTAAACCATTCCGTATGCTTCCTTAAACTTGTCTTATCATAGGAAGTTTTGGAGATTATCTTTGCCACTGCTGAAATGAAACAGACCACAGGCTGCTCTTCCTCTCATAATTAGTATTCAGACAGCAGAGCATGTGTCCTGATCCAGATTATCTTCTAAATGGGACCAAACAGGTTAGGAATCTCATATCTCAAGATCTAGAGCAGCACAATATAGCATTTGTTATTCATTATTTTGATGTTGGCCTTTGCTATTAGATACTGTTAGAACAGAAGGCTGTAGTATGCAAGTAAGGCCTCTCTTCAATCCCAGTGCCGTGAGCATCCAGACCAATCACAGGTGCAGAGGAGTGTTTCTGTGGGATGTTTGGATGACTCAAAGGTTTTCAAAAATGTAACCCCTTAACACTCCAAGGCTTATTACATTCTAAGGTGTATTATTCAGTAACTGCAGGGTTGTCTGTACAAACTGACAGGGCTGTTTTTCTGGTAATAGAAGTTTGTAATACACTTTGGCCTGCTGTAGGCTTATAGGCTTTTTAAGGGGTCAGTCCAGCAGAGGTCAATTATTTTATTAAATACCACAAGTCAACCTTTATCCAATGCACTTTAACTAATATCATACAAATAGGGATGGCCCGACATCTACACATTACACCTACAGGAGCTTTTACAACATCCCATTCCAAATCTATAGGCATTAATATGGAGTTGCTCCCTCCATGCAGCTCTAACAGCTTCCAATTATTTGGGAAGGCTTTCTACAAGATTTTGAATCGTGTCTGTGGGAAGTTTTGCCCAATTATCCAGAAGAGCATTTGTGAGACTCTAATGTTGTACGGGAGGGCCTGGCTAGGGCTGGGCGATATGGTAACAATGTTATATCACGATATTTAAAGACAGTTTCACAATACATTATGGTTATCACAATATTTTGACATGTAGACAAAGCGTACCAGTAGAGACAGATTTTAAAGACTCTTATACCAACTTTCAAGACCAATGGCATTTTCACAATTTCACGCATTTATAAACTTGTAAGTACACCAATTGGCATATTGGCCCCAATGGGACCACTCTTATATACAGTTTGTGGGTTCCATCGCTTTCCAGAGTCCATCCAGTGGAGGTCTGCTTTACATCACTGCATCTGATGCTTGGCACAGTGCTTGTGTGTATGAGTGAACATGTTAATATTTTCAAGATATGACAGAAGATATGATGGAAGACAGAAGTGGCCTGCATGCTATTAGCGCCCCCTGCTGAGAGCAGATTAAACAAAAACAAAAAAACAAAAACAAATGATACATATGTATGACAGTGCCGTGTGACAGAAAGCCAAAATATGATAATTTGCATGATATTCAATAAATTTCAATGATCACAATATTTGATAAAATCAGTTATTGTCCCCATGCTAATCATCCAGATGCTGCTTTGTGGCTAGCAGTTCTATTCACCTACCTTTACCAGTAAAATGTAAATGCAGCTGGAATGCTGAGAGTTTTGTGAGAAAACAAGCCTTTGAGCCGGAAGTGCAGGAGACCTCCTCGGATTTAGAATGCTTGTCGCAGACACTTATCATTGCTTGCGCTTTGTGCACAGGGAGACCTTATCACTTCCTGCTCTACTGGTTATATAAATATATATACACACACACACACACACACACACACTCACACACACTCACACATCCCAGTGGGCTCTGTCTTTTTTAATTTCAAGCTTATTAGTGAAGGGTGAGCCGCAGTGGCGGAATTAAAGAGCAGCATTAGCATTGGCACACAGGGTCCTGTGTGAAATCGGCGCGAGAGGCGGTGACTCGCTCTCGCTTTTCTCATGCAGATTGCTTGTTTTGTTTGCTTGTTTATGTGTTTACTGGTTGGGATCTGCTAATCTCGCCACCGGGCCCGTGAGCCGCGGGACTCTGGGGACAAACAAACGCTCACGCGACTGCTCTCCTTTGCGAGCGGCAGGCGGGCAGGCTCAAAAACGGTTGTCATTTTGTTTCAGGCTTGTGACAGTTGTAAGTGCGGCCTGCGCAATACATGAGCAGCATTATGGGAAAGAAGAACGAATCAACATGCCATTCAGATGCTGATGACGCTTCAGGGACAGTTCTTGGAATGGCTTGATTTATTTCCTGATTACGCCTTTGATTTCCCTGCTCCAGATCCCGGCCCGGCTTTATGATTATAATGCTGTAGTTGTCAGTTAAGGAATTTGAATATGTGCACAATTTTGCTCTTAAAGTTGATAAAGAACTGAGCAGAGCTGTTATCGTGATGGAAATAGGCTGCTTTTCTTCCCAGTATGGCAGCCTTGAAGTGGCTCTCGAGGCATGACGTGCTTGTGTATGTGCACCTCAAATGCTGTTGTAACCACAATGGCCTAGAGAGTCATAGCACTGGACAATTGCAGAGAGAAATACTGATGAAAACACAACATCATTAAATGGATGATGTAGGGAACTTGTTGCAATAAAGAAAAGAACTGCCCCATTGACCTCCACAGGCAAAAGAAAATGTACATGTAGAACTTTAGGGAGGGTTTTCCTGTGATAATGAGTTAATTGGATTCATTGGCGTTCTCGACTACATTGGCTGAGATTTCTTGAGATGACAGTGAGATTACAGTGGCACCTGTCAAAAGGTGGGATACATTAGGTAGCAAGCACACAGTCAGTTCTTGAAGCTGACGTGTTAATAGCAGGGAAGAAGGTGCAAGCATATAGATCTGAGTGACTTTGACGAGAGACAAATTGGGGGTCTGGGTCAGAGCCTCTCCAAAATGCCAGGTCTGGTGGGTGTTCTCGGTATGAAGTCGTGAGTACCTATCAAAAATGCTCCAACCGCTGAACCAGTGACAGGATCATTGGTGTGTGTGTGGGGAGCAAAGGCTAGCTTGTATGATCCAATCCCATAGAGAAGCTACTTTGGTACAAATAACTGAAATGTAATGTTGGCTATGTCTTGTGGAGTCCATGCCTCGTCGGGTAAGAGCTGTGGCATGTGGGGGACTGACGTATTTTTAGGCTGCTGGTTTTAATGGTATGGCTGATCGGCGTACTTCAGTCCAGATCTCAGGGGAAAAGAGTATAAGAATAAAAGCAATATGTGTTTACATCTGTTACTTGAGTGCTCTGTGTTGTAGTGTACAGTCGGCTTTCAGCTCTTAAGCGTGAGGTTATGTTGATGCTGTATGTCAGCAAGCTTTTTTCTGGGAGCTGTGTTGGTCAGTAGGGCTGGTGGTGCAGTGAGGAGCTGAGCCCTGTGTTTGCTGTGATGACATTTTGCAGCTTTCTGTGAAACAAACCTTTTCTTTGTTTGCTTTAAGAGTGTGAAAAGCCATGAGGGTCACATTTACAGGAAAGAAAACATGGATCTGGGAGTGGGCAGTATGTCAATATTTTATCTCCATGGTCAGACATCCATATGTTCAAGTATGATGGCCTTTACTTTGCGTGGTTGCAAATGAATGATGTCATTATCTCAGGGAAGTAAAGTCTTGTTTTCTCAAGATCTCAATACATTTATCCTGCCATTGTAGTAAAACATGTTGAGATGATGTCATGAAAAAAAAATGTAACTCTGGTTATTATGAAAAGCTTACAGCTTGCATTATTGAGCTAAAACCCTTTTCCTAAAAACAGTTGTGATCATATAATTGTCTAGGACAGAGACTATTTCACTGGTCTGTTTGAATGTTATGGCTATTAGTGTGACCACATGAACTTCAGCCTCCTCCATCTCAGGTGTAGATATCTGAAGCTAGTAAAAGCCAAGTTCTGGCTTCTAGTATATTGCTTGGTAAAGTATACATCCTTTACACAACATTTTTAGAGCCTGAGAATCTCATTTATGTTTCTACCAGTTCATTAATATGGGGCACTTTTACTACAACCCAAGGCCAACGTATAGAACACTAAACCCTTAAGTGACAGTTCATTAACATTAAGAACAGTATTAACCAAAATGAATCCCAGAAGTATTGGATGGAGCATCATCATTGCGATACACAGTTCCACTCATCCACAACCTAATACTGGGGGCCTTTATACCCCTCCAGCCATTTCCAAAAACCCTTCATTTGACTGCTCCAGGCCACTAGGGGCAGACATTTGTGGCCTGCTTCTGCTCTGCCTGACACTTGATAACACACAGTGTTTGAGGACAGTGCAGCGAGGGACCTGACCTTCAAAGTAGCATTCCTCATTAAACGCCTTTTCAGCACAGATGTTTTAGAAATCACAGGAGGTGGCTTGATGTGTGTTTTCCCTTCAGCTTTCTGTAGGCGTTTAAACATCACAATGGCCGCGTTGTATGCCCTCATCCCACATCTCCCTCAAGGCAAATTATGAGGCTGATAAAGCTGATGGTCTACTGCCATTCATTTTCATCTGGGGGAATATTTCAAAGTAATAGCATCCACTTAAGTTATTCTGCGGTTTGCCTGAGAATGGATTATGAACCGAGTTTATTAATCTCTATCTTGAATTATTTATAGAAAGTGATGTATTAATGATGTAACTCTGAGCAGCCACCCTCTTGACTATTCATTCGACCCACACTTAAGGCAGGGTGCTTTTCAGGACTGTTTCACAGGCCAATGAAACTAATTTTATTGTATTAGTTCAGCTGTTGCCAGCTCAAAACTATTCAAAGGGTCAGGTTTAAGACACCTTGGTTCAATTAGTATAACCTGAAAGTAAAAATTTGATTACCTTAACTAACTTTAATTTAATTAGAAATGACAGTTTAATCATTTCTGTAATTGAAATATCTGTATTTTGTAATGTTTGAATATCGCAGATAGAAAATACGGCATCTATATTAGTAGTTGACCTTAACCTATAATGCAGGTCTGAGGCTCATTTACGCTCCCTTTATGTATAAAAATGAATGTCCATTTAAAACAATGTACCTGCTTCTGTCCTTAGCACGTTAGCATGTACGTTAAGCAATACCTCCACTAGAGGGCAGCATCTAAAATTTCTAACAACAACAAACATGGCAATGGTGGAGGAGCTGTGATTATGTACTTACTACAAAAAAGGATCAAAGAGGCAGCAGTGTAAACGGCGGTGGCCTGTAAGGCTATTCAGTACATTAGCAAGTTTCTTTTCTGCTGAAGTTTCTTCTTCTGCGTGTCCATAAGGCAGTGGTCATGTTTAGTTTGAACCATTGGCTGCACTGCCCCCACGGTTTCCAGCGGAACTGCTCTGTTCCATCCGTATTCACAAGCTTTCAGAGAAAATGAACGCAGAGTATGGACGAACAGTGGACCTATACTGTCACCAAAGCATTAAAGGCAAAATGGGAACTACTTTATTGTCTCTCTAACATCTTTCTTTGTGTATTATTCTGCTTTTAAAGTGGACCACAGGGCGTAAAATAATACCATATCATAAATGTGGCATAAACGTGGTTCTAGGTACTGAAAAGGGGGGCGGGGGTAGGGGAAAGGGGGTGTCTCATCAATTAGCTGGGATTATTTTAGAGTTTGTACCGTGTACAAATGAGGATCTGGGTGGGTTTTGTCGTCACTCTGTGTCCAAGGTTTAGTAGCAACGCTAGCCTAGCATCTCCTGTTGTAAACTAAAGAAGCCAGCTGTAGATACCAAACATGCCGTGGGATCATGCAGAAAACACACTGTTTTCACTTATTTACAAGCTCAAGCTTTACCAGCAGCGATCAAGATGTGGCCACAGTATTGTCCAGTAATGTAGCACCTTCTGTTCACATGTGAAGCTTCCTGGTAATTATCTGGAAAAGGCACTAGGTGATGTTCTACCTGCGCTGGAGTTTCAGCTGTTTCTTGTGTTCAATTACCAGTAAATGCCCAGTTAAGGTGCATGTGAGAAAGAGGCTATAGCCCAATAAAAGTATTGGGACACTTGCTCATTCATTGCTTTTTCGGAAATCAAGGGTATGAAAAAGAGATCCTCCTTTAGCAGGATTTGATTATATTCAGCAACAGCTCCACAGTTCAATGCTGGGGGGCTTTTTGCCCAGAGAGACCTATACTATTGGCATTACTTTTCTACAGGGCCTAGACAAGCTGTGTGTGTGCATATTCACACGTGTGTCAGCAATGGGTGCAACTTAAAGTAGCTGAATGCATTAATTCCAAGGGGTGTCCACAAATATTTGGACATATAGTGAAGTTTAAGAAAACATCCCCCCAGTCTGCATTCTTTACCAAGTTTGTTCAGCGTACAAGCCTCAGTCGTGTAGAGCATTGTGAACAGGCCGGAGGTAATAATGTTTGATGCTCTCCTCAACTGCACCCAAGGATATCATCTTTTCAATCACACTATACAGAGATTCTGAGTGTTCTCTTTCTCTCTCTATCTCTCTCTCTGTACTTGGCATGGAGCTTTTCTGTGGTCAATATGTTAGACGTAGCTTGTTTGAAAGATAGAAGACCTACACTTTCTTGCAATCAGCTCCGAATGCTTCTTGTGAGAGCTGTGTGCTATGCTGAATTTTTTTGGAAACTGAATCTTTCAAACCACCAACAGAGGGCATAGCAATCACTGCAGTTCCATTCTCCATCCTGTATTATTAAAACCCCACACTGCTGTGATCTGAGCACACTGAAAACTCACTATCAAAGCATGTGCCGGCGATTTAATCACCCTTGAATGTGAACTAGAAAGCAGGAAACGAGGAGTCTAGCGTGTGTGCTCAGAAACACAGAGATGAAGGACGCCGTCATGGAGTCCAGCAAGTGATTTGCGTAGTGTGTCTTTCATTAAGGAAATGTTTGTACAGACTTTCACATTTGGTCTCAGCCTTCCTCTTTTTATTTTGCTCTTCTTATATCTCAGACATGCACACACATGCACACAAACACAGACACACTGAATTATTGAGCACAAAGGGGGAATGAGAGAATTGGAGGCTAAAGGAGTGGTTCGTCTCTAGCAGAGAGGTTAGACTTGTGTCTCCAGAGATGCCAAAAAAAGAAAAGGATTCTCCTCATTTTCACTTTTTGTGACCCGGCACACTCAAACAAAAAGCTCAGTTCTAAGAGTTTTTGATGTGTGTGTGTGTGTGTGTGTGTGTGTGTGTGTGTGTGTGTGTGTGTGTGTGTGTGTGCGCGTTTTATTGTTTCGAGCTGTGCAGAAGCAGCGCAGCTCCTACAGGATATTGACATTCTCTCACTAAAGACCACAGTGCCTCTCTCATCTCAAGGGTCACACACTTTATTGTGGAACATAAGAAAAAGAAAATTCCTGTTTGCTTGGTCAACGTAGGAGCTATAGGAGCTGTGTTGTATCAGGAGTTGTAGCAGCAGTGATCCGTACTAATGGCCTTTAGGAAAGCCTTTTGATTCGTATAGCCGCCCCACACTTGCTTCGCCATTAGCAGGTGTTCAAGGCTTCAAGGATTCAGATGAAAGAGTGAGGTTAGCGGCTGGGCAAGAATGGGGGGGGGGGGGGGGGGAGCTGAATAGAAAATAAGCACTACTTTAAAAGCAGATTAAGGGCAATGTGGGAAACAGTATAGCGTCACAAATAATATATATATATATATTTTTTTTTTTTTGGCAGTTGACCAGAAGCATAGTAGTGCTGCATCTAACGAAGCCTATTGGAAAACATTACATTGAGTGAGGAAAATCAAACTACTATTGGTGGAAATATGATAATCAGCTGCAGTGACTGTACACTGGTCTGATAAATACAGTTGTGTGGAAGCATTGTAGACCTGATATAGTATCACAGTTTGACCATAGGACTGTGTATCGGCAAGAACCTGGTGATACAGTACTTAGCATAATACGATGTGTTGTGATTCTGTAAGTAAGATGATATATTGAATTTTTTACATGCTGGAGTAACTGTCTCTATATTTCAGGGGAGGCTTTCTACTATATTTTGGAGCATTGCTGTGAGGATCTGATTGCATTCAGTTTCAAGAGCGTTAGTGACGTCAGGCTGTTGGATGATCACCACCCCACCTGATCCCCAACTCCCCATCCCATCCCAGAAGTATTAGATGGAGCACCCACTATCATTGCAGACAGCACAGTTCCAGTGCTCCACCGCTCAGTGCTGGGGGGGCTTTATACCCCTCTAGCCCACACTTGGCATTAGGCATGGTGTCAGTAAGGTTGATGTTTATTATCTGCTCCAGGGAGCAATGGGTGCAACTTAAACAGCTGAACGCATTCATTAGAAGGGCTGTCCACGAACATTTGGACATATAGCGTGTGCATAAAATCGGAGTAAAGCGAACAATGATAACTGTTCATTTTAGTGAGTAATGAACACAATGTTCATTACAATAGATGCTACCATCCTAATACTTAAATACCTATATTTATATTATATACCAGTTGGTCAGTGTCCTTGCACTGACAATATCCTCGATATGCTTAGAAAAGCATATTGTGTATCACGATAAGAAAATTTATCACAATAGCATAAAATATTGTTATATTGCCCCCCTCTAATCTCAAGACAGTGAACCAGTGTCTGCCACCAATCTTTGTATAACTATGAATTAAACATCAATACTGTGTTTTTGAGGATTGATACTTAACTATATTGATATTTTCTTACATTCCTGTTTGACTGCATTGCCTTTTTGTGACCAGGAGAATAAAAATGTCTTGTGCTGCACAGTTTGATGCAACAACAGCCAACACAGTTCCATTGTGTCTCCATAGAAGATGCCAGATATAGCTGTCTTTAATTACTTCATAGAAATGTTTAGTTATATGCATGATAGATAACAACTCTAACATGTCTTTACTGTCAAAACAAATTATACTGACCAGTGGCAACTAACCCTGCAACAAATCCACACACTTCACTGGAGAGTACACTAAGTTAGGACCACCTGTTCTGTGTAGTTTTTGCATTATCACACAATTTCTGTCCTGTTCACGTTCAATACATACAGCTTCCATATTTTCCATATTTTTTCCTGCTGACCCATCCAGCATCAGAGCAACATACCTCAGTAAGTTATTTTGAATGCCAAAATAAGGCTGGATTGTATATTAAATAGACACATATACTCACCAAGCATTGTAAAATAATGATTGGTAGTGCCTTCTTTTGCTCTCAAAACAGTCTTAATTCTTCATGGCATGGATTCCTCAAGATGCTGGAAAGATTGAGATTCTGGTCCATGTTGACGTGGCTGCTTCATGCAATTTCTGCAGATTTTTTATGTGCACTTTGATGCTATTTTACCACATCCCATATGTTTTCTGTTGGAATCATATCCAATAATTGGGAAAGCAACTGAAGCACACTGAAGTCATTATCAAGTTCAAAAAACCATAACACTATCTTGAGACGACTCTGGATCTGTGACGCTGCGCATCATCATGCTGGAAGTAGGCATCAGAAGATGAATAAATTTTGACCATGATGGTCAGCAACAGTTCTCTCAAATATACTGTGGCTGGTCTTAACAGGGCCCGAAGTATGGCACAAAATCCCCACTCCGTTGCACCACCTCCAACAGTCTGGACTGTTCATACAAGGTTGCAGAAATTAAGATTCATCAGACCAGGCTCCAATATTTAACAGTCCACTGCAGCCTCAGCTTTCTGTTCTTGGCTGAAAGAAGTGGAACCTGACAAGGTCTTCTGTCGTTGTTGCCCCTTCACCTTAAGGTTGGACACGTTGTGCATTCTGAGATGCTTTTCTGCTCACCACAATTGTACAGAGTGTGTTATCTGAGTTACTGTAGCCTTTCTGTCAGCTCCAACCAGCTTGACCATTCTTTGCTGACGCCTCTCATCAACAAGACATTACTGTCTGAAGAACTGCCGCTCTCTGGTCATACTCATTCTGAGTAAACTCTAGAGACTGTTGTGCTGAAAATCCCTGTGCTGGAAATCAGCAGTTCTAGAATCACTCAAACCAGCTTGCCAGGTATCATCACCAATCATGCAACACTCGAAATCACTGAGATCACATTTTACCCATTTTCTGATGGTGGATGTGAACATTATGTGAAGCTGCTGACCCATATATGTTTATGCTCTGTATCTTCATGCATTGCACTGCTGCCACACAATAGGCTAATTAGATAATTGCATGAAAGAGTAGGTGTAGAGGTCTTCCTAATAAATTGCTTGGTGAGTGTATATGTCTGTAAACATTACATTTACCTATTTAGCAGGCACTCTTATCCGTATCGATTTACAGTGTAGGCGAAGTGAGGAGTGCCCGAGTGCTTTTATTGGTATGGCAGTGGTGTTTGTGCCTGAATGGGGAAAGGAACAGCAGGACTAGACTGTGCTGTTAAAGGCATAACATTTGCTATGAACTACATTATACGTTATATACATACTTTTTTTTTCCCGCTGTCACACTGTGAACTGAAATTGTAATTTTAATTATCCACTGTTGCCATTTTATTAAGACAAAGGAGCAGACTGTCAGTGTTATGTCAAGACAACAAATGTAAGCGTAGTTTCTATTCCTAGACCAGGAGTTAAGCTCTTCTGTCATTCTCTCGATTTGAGACAGAATACTGCTTATTTTTTCCTGTTCAATTCGTCAAGACTAATAAAATGTATGTTTTGATTGTTTTGATTACTTTTTTCTATTCTATTAGATTAATAAACAAATAATTGTGGCATGCGCATAGATTTGGACACCCTAACTAAGCCAGTACCTATTAACACCCCCTTTGGCTGATATAACAGCTCGCACACTGTTTTTGTAGCAATCTAGGAGTCTGTCTATTCCTATTTAATGTAATCCCACCCACTTTTCCTTGCAGAATGCTGCTGGTTTTGTGACATCCTTGGCCTGTCCACCACCACCACTCCTGCGTCCTTGTTGCAGGTCTTCTGCTGCCACATGGAGGGTTTGCTTTGCCTATCTAAATGACCAGCAGTTCTGTCTGAGGCTTTTCTTGCTCTTTCATATCTTGGCTTGACTTCCACAGTTCCCCTTATCTGGCTTTTCTTAATGACATTTCGGACAGTGGAAATTGCCAGCCTGAAGAACTTCCGTGTCCTTTTATAGCCTTCTCCTACTTTGTAGGCATCGATTAGCTTGGTTTTTTTAGGTCCTTAGTCATCTGAGGATGAGCATAGTCAGAGAATTTACGATGCTCTGAAAATAATAATCAGCTGACTGTTGCTGACAACAGTTCTTGACCTGCCTAGCCAGTCTCTAATTAAGGGCTAAAAAATTAATTTAGTCCTGAGACAACTGGAAAAGCATCCAAACTTTTGCGCACGCTGAAGGGACTGTTTCACCACTAGCCTCAAAATAAATAGTGTTAATCGTTTGTCGCCTACTCTGAACAGAGTACTCTGTACATCACTGATAACTCTCCCCCACCCCCCCATCTTTGTCTATAACAGCACGTTTCCTGGAAGGTCCCTCAGACGCGACGGGTCCCCTCAGATCTTTCTGAGCATCCCTTCAGCGCCAAGTGACACTTTCACAGCAGTGCCGTACACTCTTTGAGTTGCGACGTTCACATTTCTGGCAGCGGCCCAGAATCCAAGCAGAAAACATGCTGATCACTGAACGCTGGGTTTGGCGCCGTGAACATCCCCGTGCTGCTCCCTCACTTAACAGGAGGTGCACAAAGCAGGGGATCATATGCACAGGATGGACGTCTACTTCAGATGAATGACTGCGAGCCTAAAGACTGATAACCTCACATGACAGATGCCTGGTGGGCGGAAAGCAAGTGTTTATGGCACTCCGACATCTGATAGTGTAGGCAAGTACTGTACAGTCTGGTCATGTGGCAGGTAATTGAGTCAACAGCTCCTCCATTGTCTCTGTAATTAATGGGTGGGTTGTAATCTTTTTTTGTGCTCGCGGATTACAAATGCTGGCCCTATCAGTGAGATGCACGTGTTTTTACTGTAAGCGAAGGCTTACCTGCTGAAGCTGCCTTTGTTTCTTTGCTTTGCCTGAGTCTCAATCGATGCCCATCAGAAAAGGTGAAAGGTCTTAACACGCTCTGAAAATCTTTCCGGATCGATTCTCGGGCGCCCATTTAAGCTGGACGCAGTGTTTTTTTAGTAGGCCTTGCCGGAACGCGTGATATCGCCATGGGCTGCAGAAAGAGAGAGAGAGACTTGCCTTTTTATCACTTTTTGTTATCAGCTCTGTCTTCATTAGTATTGCTATCTAGCTATTGGTTTGCTTTGGAGCAGAGCATTGAAAGAGGGTCAGTAAGACAGACATATTGATATAAAAACAGACACGGGTAGAAGAGACAGCGAGAGAGAGACAACCAGAGCAGATCAATGCTGATAATGGAACAGAAGGAGCATAAGCCTTAGCCATGCATTTGTTCAGCCGTTTGTTTTCTCAGCCCTCCTCCGCCATTTCAATCACAAACATATGGTAATTGGACTGCTGCTGCCAGTACAACGTTAGAGCGCACAATAATGATTTCACTTTATTGTTCAATTTAATATGTAGACAGACCATATGGTAAAACTAAGCATCCAACTAGCCTTTAATTAAGATGATGGCATTTATGACGGCGCTGTGTGTGCTCGTCTGAAATACAGCTCCTTCAAATTAATTGATTAAACAAACGACACTTTTTCTTCACTGTAAGAATGGTTTGGTTGTTTACGGAAAACGAAATATCCTCCTTTAGATTCTGTGAATAATGTGAATTATTACATTTTCTCTCCTTTTCTTACTAATGCATAGCTGTAAAATGTAAAGAACATAATAAAAAAAAAAGAAAGAAAAAAAAATATATATATATATGGTGGAAGCCAGTAAGTGGTTTGTATTGCTGTGGACCAAAAAAAAAAATCATGCATTTAATGTGCTTTTTCAAAAAGGAGAAAATTATTGCACATGAAGGGGATGAAGGAGAGGCTGGATATCTGTCTTATCGGCTGGACTGTTCAGTTAGTAGAGTAAAGCTTTGAGTGAGTCAGAGAAGTATATGTAATACTGGTCAACTGCAGCTAACTATGCAAAACTCTGAAGATCTTGACTATTGTCACAGCAGCAGATAGTATAGTAATAGCAGTAAGATAAATGCTGTGGTGGGAAACATAAAGCATTCTGCACAGCATTTTATCAGGGAACAATGCTAACACCATCACACTCCTCAGACATGGGAGTTTAATCCAGCCCCCACTTTAACAAGAAGAAAGGTTAACAAAAATTCCTCCAGAGTTGTTGTGTTCAGCTGCTTGACCTCTAGAGGTCGTTGTTTCTTGAATCTTGAATCAATTTTTTAATTAAAGGAAATATACTCTTGCATTGTTAATCAAACTACATATGAAGTTATAATTGTTTCATTGTGTTTAAGAAATTGCATGAGTGTAAGATGAGAAACTGCCAGAAAAGTAACAGCATCATATTCCAAAGAAAAGATCTGTGCTGCTGTAATAGAAAGTGATTGTTCAGTTAGTCTATTTTTTTCTGGGTAAAGCTGTATTACAGTGAGAGCTCTTCTGGGAAACAGTTTTGTATTCCCCTTTCAAAATATTTTAGTCACACCAGCTATGACAGTTAGTATCTACCATCAGGGATTTTGTTTGCCCATGCTCTGATGCTTTTGCTTCTTGCTCCCTCGTTGGCTCATGAACAGCAGTAATCATGAGGTTACAGTTCCATGTGTTTATTAAGTGCAAATCTGGAGCAAGCCATGCATGGAGTTCAGGCTCCTTTGGTTCTGTGCATAATTTTATTTTATTTTTTTACATTTTTTATTTGGTAAGAACAGGAGCTGAGAGCGCAGGAATGTGTATATGCTAATGGGAGACTGTTAGTGTAGCTCTTCTCACACAAATATACAGTCAGATCTGTAAGTATCTGGACAATGGTGCAGCTTTTTTTTTTTAAATGTTCCCTCTGTACCTCAGTACCCAACAATTTTAATGAACTGTAATTAAAATGTAAATTTTTTGTTTGTTTTTTTACATAGTCCCTTTTTGAAGGCTCAAAAGTAATTGGACAACCTAGCATTATTATAAACATAAGGGCTAGTTTTATTACTACAAAATTCAGTCTGGAACCCATGGATATCACCAAATGCTGTTTTCTCCCTTGAGACGCTTTGCCAGGTCTTTACTGCAGCCGCCTTCTGTTGCTGCTTGTTTGTGGGTCTTTCTGCCGTCAGTTTTGTCTTCAGTAAATGAAACCCAGTGCTAGTTGAGTTGTGACTGACTCTGTCGTTTTAGAATATTCTATTTTGGTGCCTTATGAAACTAATGGCTCTTGATTCAATCTGGTCTGTGAAGTGCCAGTTTTGCAGCATTTGACTACACCTCTGATTTCATTCTGTTGCTTCAATCAGCCGTAACAGTTAAAGTTATTTCCTTGTATTTGGCCATATAATAAACATAACATAAAACATTTACTGTTACTTTAATGAAAGAAATCAGTAATAAGCCTTTAATAATCAGAATTGTGTTCTTAATATGTGTAACAGTGCATCCAACAATAAAGGTAGCATGGCTTCTTATCTTATAGACCAGACGTCATCTTATCTTATAGATGGGATGTCATCATAGAGATCCATGCGCAACCAGGGGACAGAAAGCAACAGAAAGCAGCACTATTCCCTCTAAATGTCAAGTAAACTGCAATAAGCGCAGAGAAGAGGGATGGAAAATGTTTAATATTCCCTTTGTGAAAAATTATAGAAGATAACAAATAAAACGAAAAGGTAAAATGAAAAATAAAATCAGCTCTGAAACATTACAATCTGGTCAAAGCGCTTTTGCCCCCTGGCTGTGTACCCACCCAGTAAAAAAAAAAAAAAAAAAAAGAACACAAAAACAGCTCTAATTCTACGCACTGATCCATTGACTCATTCATGGCAGTTTTCGATGAGTAAAAGTATCTGAATTTAACAAGACACGGTTTATGTGAAGCTCTTTCAAAGGGAAGCTCCCTTCAATGGGCTTGCAGTATATAAATTGGCACTCAAGGGAGATACCATATGGGAAATAATGATGTGAATAAAGAGACGTCATTGTAAATTGAAGAATCGTACGCAGTGCTGCATGAGAATGATACATGATTTTGCTAGCCATTATACAATAGGAAGTTGGTGGAAAATGGTGGAATTTCTTCCAAGTACCTTTCAATTATCATAGGCAGGACATTAGACCTTACATTCCACAGAAACTCTTATACACTGTCTACCTTTCTACTTTCATTCTTAATCATTATGTCCATGTTTGCATTCAGAATCCAAGTGTGCAAATGAACCTGTAACCAGTTTCTGTGAGCATCCTGAACAATCACAGAATAGTGAATGAATCAAATGTAATAAAAGAGACATGAAAGACATTCGGTAAATAGCAATGCAGACCATCCTCCATCAGATCATTCATATATATATATATATATATATATATATATATATATATATATATATATATATATTCTTTTCTCCAGACTCAACAGAATGGGAATAGATTATAGGTGTGATAGATTAACTAATGCATCCCTATTCAATGTAACTAAACCCTTCAGAAGTTCTTAGTGGCAACTGTTTGTGGTGTAATGATTTATTTGCTCTATTGTTTATAATTCCTCTTTGATGCAACTGCATCAATCATAAAAGAAAGAAAAGCAATACTACTGAATGAAACATGCTAGTAAATGCTAACAAAATAATGAATTGTTAAAGCTGTGCCACAACAGCTCAATGTAGAAAACAAGTCAATGTAGAAAATAGGAGTGTAGATTTGCAAAGCACTGCCCAGGAGCTGCTACATCGCTTTTCTGATCAAATAAACCAACAGCTATCGATTTTGGCTTATTCCAGCTTTAGTAGAATTTAACAAGACTTACTACAACTGTGCATGACTATGTAGCTTAATAGCCACATAATGTACAGTTAGTGAGATTCTCTGCTAGACTTTTCTACACATAGATAATGTAGCCTATGTAGATCATGTTCTTTTGGAATCATGTTATTGAGATCGGAGAAACTGCAGAGTAGGAGATTTGCAAAGCACTGCCCAGAAATCGCTGCATCACATCAAAGCTAGCTCTCACTACAAATGTGGATGACTTTGAAAAATAGTGAGCCAATACCCTGCTAATGCGCCGGTAGTGTAGTGTTAACGGCTAGATATACAGCAGGTTAACGTTTAATGTCAAGTTTATGCTACATTTTTGTAACATGACTACAGGAACTTCTTTTTAACCACAAAGTGATGAGACTGGGCAATGATGTTGGGTAGTTAAGCCTGGCATTCACCAAAGGAAAAATATTATGTGGAAAGTGAAGTAAAACTTGTGTGTCTGCTTTTCCCACTTGCAGATTTACATGCCATGGGATGTACAGTCATTTAGCAGATGCTCTTAACCTGCATAAAATGATAGACATTGGAAGACGTAGCGAAACAAAATACATATAGATGGAGATTGCTGGAATCTGTAACTTGAAAATCATGTCATGGAAGGACAAACCAATAGCCCAGAAGTAGAAGACCTAAGCTGGTGTGCAGCTGAGCTTGGTAATTGTAAGGTAAGAACTATCTACTTCGGGCCTCAGCAGGAAGCCTGTGGAGTGATTTCAGCAAAAGGAGTCACAGAAAATTCTGAAATTTGCATCCTGCACCCTTCTTTTCTTCGTTATAAAGAATGTGTAAAATTGCAGATAGTAGCTTTTTACTTCACTTTTCTGTGTAGTCTTGTTTTCTATGGTGAATGCCAGGCTTAAGCTGAACTGCCTAACATCAGGGCCCAGCCTCATCACATGTAGCATAAAGCCTCATAACTTGATTCACTGCATTTATTACACAGCAGTTTTCACGTCAGTGTTTCCTCAAAGTACTGGAGACATCATCTTGATGTTCTCACTTTTGTTCAGGTAAGCAGTCTCACATTAGCATTGTTACCCTTTATTTTGACAAAAAAAAAATCTGTTGACATAACATGCTATGCCACTTGCCATCAAAATATAACTTGACATCAAAATTGACAAAAGCAGCCTTTATGACATTAGTTGACATCATCTGGAATAAGAGTTTATGAATGTATCTGTATGTTGTGTCATGAAGTGCTTATGTAGGGGTCATGTAGCCTTCCAAACAGTGCCCTGCAGTTACAGGTTACCCAATATTCTAAGCAGAGCCTATGCCCAGTCAGTGTATCCAGTGTAGAGCATGACATCCTGTTTGTTGCGGCAGTGTGAGTGATTTTCAACTGACAGATTGAAAAGTACAGTTGAATCACAGTTTAGTATATCGAATCGACTCATTCCTAACTTGCAACAATCACAAATTGAATGCCAGTGAATCGTGGATCTGATGAATTCCGTTTTCCCTGTTGTTTCTGTCTCTCAAAAACCAAGGCCTTCCCTTTCAGTCTTCGCGCTTTGTTGAATATTAGAGAGTTCTACGTGCTTTGGAACATTAAACCGTCGACGGCCTCATCTGCTGCTGGAATCTAAGAAGCTTATGGCGAAATTAGCTGGGAAATATGGTCTTGATATCGATCAAATACGAGATTCGTTTCGCATCAAAGACTAATTATGATGGACGCCATACCTTTTCCTCTCTTTCCCTATTTCCATAGCCATTCCTATTAACAGGTAATCTCCCATTCTGTTTGTGTAGAAGTGGAAAGTTGTGTGGGAGAGTGGTGTGTGGAGTTGAAAGCGAGGACACACCGCGGTGCCACTGCTCATATATTAACAGCAGCGGCAATTACTTTTGTGAATGAGGCTGCGATTTTTAGATCCATCGCCTACAAAATTCACTCTTTATAATCCTTCCTAAATTCTGCGCAAGCAATTACTCCATAGCCCACTGCTTTTTCTTAATGCCTCTTTCATCTCCCTGTGCCAACGTTTCCATCATCTTTGGCTGATTAAAAGATGGAGGGGTGAAACAAATTATGAAGAGGTCGCTGAGCCAATGAGACTAAGAAACCATGCTTTTATTTAAGATTGAGGTGGAGGAAAGCACACTGGCATGCATGTGTGTGTGTATATATTTGTGTGTGTAGCTGTCCCTATTCTTTGTTGTTCAAAGGTTCTGCCCCGTTCACTTGACCCCTGTAAGGACATCCTGTAATGCAGACTGAGAGTGTGTTTGGTGTGAGTGAGGGATTACGGTGCGTGCATGCTTGTGATTGGTGCTTTAAGGACCTCTCCTTGTTTTGTCTTTTTTTCATGCAAACCAGCCCAGGCTTATTGAATAAATAGCCATGGTTCCTGCTTTGTGTTTAAAATCACACAATGCTCTCTTTATATCCAGAAGATGGATTATGGTCATTTTATTTGACCTCACATTTCTAAATGAATTTCCCAGCATGCCGCCTCCTGTAAACATCACTTACAAGAAATAGTGAGGGGGTGGCGGTGCAGGCCAGTCGTAGACCGGTGCCTTTGTCCTTCTGTTTTTAATTATAACACTAGGTACTGCAGTGTGGAGCATTTATTCATTCATTCGGTTATTGACAAATGACAGGTTCCTCTGTTTCGCATGACAACATCATATCAAGCAGTTTTGTATTCAGTAGATTGCAGTGAATGGTTGTCGAAATGCTAACAGGTCAATTGGCCCCCTTCTGACAGTCGTAAACAGTGGCATGTTTGGGCTCCAATGGTCAAAACTTGAATAGCTAAACAAGTAAAAGATGACCTTACTTCCAAAAGGCATTTAGTTAAAGATGACACATTTCATTAACTAGATTAAACTAGATTACTTTTCCAACACATACAGTTTTGAAATGATAAAGCTAAAGATTGGGCACCCTGCATGATCAGTGCCATCCTGTTTGAGCAAACAAGCTAATAAAGCCTTTCCGTTCTTGTTATTGTCATTCTTCCTTCTGAAAGGCTTCTACTTCTGTGCCCTTGTCTTCTCATTTTTATGATTTTTTTGTCTACGAGTTTCATCTATCTATCACATCCTTAAAACTCAGCAACACCTGTGTTAATCAACGCAAGTTTGCCAGTCATACTGGCCATGCCTTGCTCATTTAAGATCCATGCTCAACATACACTCCTGTAATGCCCTTCCCCTATTATTCAGTAAAACCGTGTGGAAATGTTCTTTTTTGATGACTGTACTTCTGTAAATGTGACCATCAATGTGATAATTGTTTCTAGAAATTGCTGGTATTCATTTGAATCCTATTATTTCTTCTACAAGGGAAATGTCCCCCCTGCCACTGGCTGCAACACAAACCCAGTGTGCAATTAATGTGCTTAACAGTTGGAGAGATGTCTTTTTTCCTGAAGTTCTGCACCCTCTCTTTTGAAGGCATCAGTTACTTTAATTTTCTGAGTGGTGGGCAGCCTTACAGAGACTAAGACAGCAGACAGCAGTATGTGTGTTTGACACATGGAATTTGGCCTCCGCCTTTAACCCACATGAACACACATACACACACACACACACACACACACACACACACACACACTAGCTCAAGGAACTCACAACCCTGTCATCAAAAGCCTGATCTAGCCGCTTAGCCACCACTGCCCCAGAGCAGAGCAGTCTATGGGATATGGTTTGAGGAGACAGAGTATCTATGAAGCTTTAATAAAATAAAATTTGCATCACCTGGCTTTTTACAGATGACAGTGGACAGACCATTGCCCTAGAAAAGCTAATTAAGGTCTAAAACCTTGCTAATACTAATCTGAGAGCTCTTTGGGGTGCTCCTTTTCTTTTTTCAATCCAAAATTACTAAAAAAAAAAAAAAGTAATACAGTCAACTTGAATATATTTTCTTTTACAAATCTATAACTTTTTCCAAGCTTTTGGAGATCAGTTCATCTACTACTCACTTAACGTTTTACTGTAACAAACATTTTGATAAGATGTGCCCAAATGTTTTAATGCCAAAGATATCAGAATTTATTTTTACATTGGAATGTGTAAAGGTAATGAGGTTTCCTGACAATATACTGGCCAGTACTGGTAGGAACTGGAGGACAACATTAAACAGAAGTATATTTAGGAGCCTCTGGGACCATATGCTGAGCGATGGGAGGGGTTGGGTGAACACTACTGCACATACGCTGGTTAAAAATACTTTCTCTTGAAGTACCTTGACTCCTCTATCAGAGCTGTGGGCGAAGGGAAGGGTAGAGCACTCATTAGCAGTGTGAAATAAAAAGAAAGTGTAAAATACACTTAGGTGACAAAAACAGTTATATTATTTACATATCTATGTACATTGTGGTCTCCAGAGCTACAGAATGTCAGAAATAATTCATTTGGAAACATAGTGATAACTCCACAGAGATTTTTCCGTTCTGCTTGTAAAACTGCAGCTATTACTGATTTGTCCTGGATCATGATACATGATGGTAAGTAATCTGACCCTGCTTCTGTCCTGCTTTGTCCAGATCAAGTCCATCAGGATAAACTTCAGATTATGCATATGATGTACACAGCAGTTTAGTATGTTTGGGGATCTTTCAGTATGGCTACACAGAGTTACAGTATCCAGTTTATTCATAAAGTCATACCATCTCAAAATGTTACCAGGGACGGGATACAGTGTAAGTTGTGCAAGTAGCACAGTCGGTGACCTTCATACCATTTTCATTCTGCATTATTTGAAAACGATCAAATACAAACATTTTTCTCACAGGGTCACAGACTAGGTGAACACTATGCACAATTTCAATCAATCAAGTGCTAAACCATCAGTCTGACAACAACTGCAACTGTTAAACTGCTCTGGATCAGGAAAGAAAAGCTGGTTAGCATTAGTAAAGTTAGCAGGATAACAGTCTACTCACTACTGAGCAAATTCAAATCTGGCTGTCTACACGCTTAGACGAGAATGAATCAGATCGAGGGACTGCTTTTGAAAAGACAGAAAGCTGAAATTAAAAGAATATTTTTATTTCCCATGGTTTGGGATCTGTAGGCCGCTTGCTAAGCTAGCTTTAGGTCATGCCGTGTCTGGACTAAGCTATCTGTGCTTAGATAGGTTAACTAGCAGGCCAAACGCCACAGCACAGGCTGTGTTACAGCTATCTAAGGCTCATATCACACACGTTTAGCAGATAAAGTCTCATATCCGGGAGTCAAGTGGTTTTCAGGCACATTTAGTAGGCTTCCAATCCAGGTTTGCTTGCTCTCCTCTTAAATTGAACACAGCTCGTCTGTAAACTCATAACTACAGTGGGACCTGGTTCCCAACTGTTTTCACAACGTGACATCACCAATCACTGAGCTTCCACAGCACCCCTACCCATGTGGAACTCTCAAATGCCACATTACTCTTGTACCACCCAACCGTGCAACTAAAGCTTTATACAAATAGGAACCTTAAACAGCAATGGCTGCAGATATCCATACTCCATACATGGACAAATTTTATTGCCACAATCTACTGTTGTTACGTAGTGGCACAGGCAACAATTTGCCATAGTCATGTCAGTGTCAGATTTAAACAGGTTAATTATATGTTTCTGTTGCGTTTTTAATTAGAACTGTATTTACACTTGAAAACAACACTGTTCCCTCAACAAGTTCAGCACATATGTTTCAGACAGCAGGACCATTGCTGTTTCAGGTGAATAAACCTTTGTGGTAGAGTTGTTGCTAAATTGTTGAGACTGTTGTTTCCACACCTACACGGTTGTTGTAGATTTACCTTTGCTCAAAAAACTTCATTCTGACCAGATCTCTACGGTTCTCTTACCTGCCATTATTACATTATGAGGAAAGACTATCTGAAAACTAGGGATGCACCAATCCGGCTTTTTCAGTTTAGATACTGATACATAAATGTTTCATATCGGTCGATACCTGATACCCATCCAATACCATCGTTGAATTAATAAACCGTGTATCTCACCATGTGGGCATCTGGATTGACTTAAACATCACTTTACTAACTTTGTAGAACAAAATATAACAAATTACCACATAGAGATCAATTTACTAAATTGTTTTTGTCACTAAAATAAAAAACAATTGTGCAGAACCTTTCAACAGCATTCAAATTCAGACTTCTTAACATATATTAAAATAAATAAAAATGTATCAGCCAAAACTAAAATGAAGTGAAACGAAAATAAGTAGATTAACTTTGTCAAACACAAACAGTAATCAGTCTTATTTTTAAATATTATATCAATTAAAATCTAACAGCTGAACCTGGGAATAAATAAGTTACTTGGCCAAACATACAAGCAGTAATCAAAAATTTAGTGCTGTCTCACACCAACAAATTGAAATGAAAGAATCGGTTCCATGGATCAGCCCAATTATCCGATACCCGACCCAGTAAATTTTATTAATATCGGACCAATATCCAAATATCGGATCGGTGCATCCCTACTGAAAACACTGTGCTGTTTACCTATAGCCTTCTCCTGCTTTGTGCTGATTGTTGGTAGATGCTGATGCTGACATTTATTTTCGAGCATCATAGCCTTCCCGAAAGCTCTACATATTACTTGTCTAACAGCAACGCCAGTATTCCACGATGCGAGTATACCGCAGCAATATATCAGCCAGCACCTGTTGAAAGTAGAGCGATGTTTTCATTCTGAATCCCTGCACCACAGAACAGCTTTTGATTTTAAACACGTGCTACATCTTGTCTGTAGCGCTTCCCTCACATCTGTTGAACGCTGGGGGAACTCTTCATCACCGTGGGAGCTGACAATCACCCTGACAAGACGAGAGAAGGAAGGAGTGATTTATTAAAGGAGGAAGAACAACTCACCATCTCTGGCCACACCATCCGTATTATCATTCAGCAGCTGGCTAAATTTACCCTTCTGAGATTGTCTGCGAGTCGCTTTGCTCCTGAATCCTGAGAGTTTACCCTAGTACACATCCTTTTCGGTGAAGGGGTAGCGAAAAAGAAGGACATGAGGAGGAAGAAAGAAAATAATTCATCTCCCTCTACCTGCTGCCAGAAACGAATGGCAGCGAGTGCCGATCTTTAAGGGGGGCGGAGGGTCTGTTTCTCTCTCAACTTTCTCGCACCCGAGGAGGAATCCCTGGCGTGAACGATGAGGATTTGAAGTTTATTTTAACCTCTCTTTGGTCACTGAGCTGGAGTAAATCATTCAGTTTTCCGGCTGAACATAATTAAGGACAGCATTAGACAGGAATACATTTAAGAGCCTCTGGGACCGTTCTCTGAGCGATGGGAGGGGCTGAGTGAATACCACTGTGCGTACGCGGGTTAAAAATACTTTCCCTTGAAGTAGCTTGACTCTTCCATCAGATCTGTGGCTGACAGGTTTGGGTAGAGTGTGCATAAACAATGTGGAATAATGAGTCTACATTTCGGCGAGGAAAACAGTTCCATTACTTACGGTGCTGTGTAAAACACTGTCCTCTTCACAGTTGAATTAGTTTCAAATAAATGATTAACTGTCCAAGTGGGAATACATACTGGCATTTCTGCCGGGATTTTCAGGGCTTGTAGAACTCAAACTATAAACTGGTACAGTAAGACACAGACAGCAAGGCCAGTTTCTTGGCAGTGCTACATTTAGAGGCATTGCTTTTGTCTATTTTAAATGATTCAGATCTGCTGCTAGAGCAGTTGGTGTGTGTTTGCACGCCCACACTTAGTGTAGCATTGGAGCTTCCTCTTTGCTTTTAGTTGTGTTCAAAACTGGTCCCTACATCCCCTACATTCAAAAATCCAGATCGCTGTTATAGGGAACAGAATTTGCGAGGGACTGAACAATTTTGGACACATTGTTAAGCGTGTGAACTCACTGCTGTACTACAGCAGAGCGCAACGCATAAGCAATCTGAATGTCAGGCTCCCTTTGAGAAGCTATTAATTTTGGGTTTTCTACGTCTGCTAGTGTACATCGCTTGTAAACTACTTATTGCATTTGATTATGTTTTCGGACGCCACTACAAAATGTTGAAACCCCAACTGTACTAATAGGGAATAGGGCACAGTTCCGGACACAGCTATTGTTAATTCTGTCAAAAAAACATAGGTTCAAAACAAAGGTTTTCAAAATGTTCTTTGGTGAAGGCCAGACTTTAACTATAAAACATGTCAGCTCAATGAAGCATTTCAGTGCTTAAATGGTTCTTTGCGTGGTTAAATAGAAGAACCAGTTGAATATGGTTCTTAATAATGGAGAAGAGTAGATTAAACGGCAGATGGCTCAGTGATTTTCACAGCTCTGAAACAAACCTGGGGGGAGTTGTTTGAATATATGGATATCCAAGCTCATGATAGTATAATGAATTCCATATTAATAGTATTTAGCACCATCGTGGCTAAAGTGAAGGAAACCACAGAGAAAGAAAGAGTGACGCTTTGCATCAGTGACACTGTGTGGTATTTGTTTGTTCATAATAACTCATTTGACTTATAAAACCATTTATCTCTGGACTTTGTAAAAAAACAAATGGGATGAAATACCCTGGGCTGGCAATTGACAGGCTATACTTTGTCAGTGTGTGGAAAACACTGAGGCTTTTTTGCCTCTGCAGTAAAGACCTAACCAGCCAAAGGTTTGTCTTTGTGCACAACTGAATAATGCACCATTCAACAATGTTTACACCCTCTTTTTTTCTCTCTCCCTAAGCATTCTGTCTATATAGAACCATGACGACTCAAAGAACCATTTAAATGCTTAAAGGGTCTTTATGGGGATTTTGAATGGTGTTTTTTCAAAGCCTTTTGTAGAATTGGGTTTGTAAGTTTAGTAAACATGCAAGTTGGTGATAGTTTTAGGTTAATAACTTGCATCTGAGCAGTTGCAGAGCAGCACAGTAGTTGTAAATATAAAAAATACATACGAAAAACAAAACTTAGGGTCTTGGGCTCTTGTCAGCCCAGTAGGGGGCATTAATGATTTGTACAGTCTAGATGTACCCAATCTAATGAGTAAAATGCACTCTTGTGTCGTGTGCATCTCGACTAAAGTCTTACGACTAAAGAAAAGCTGGAGAAACCCTTCTTTGGTCAGACCTTGCTTTATCAGGGACTACATGGTCTTGTTGTTTAGCTTCCAGTGTAGCATGGCTGCTATAGTAATGAGCCCACTGAAAGAAAGTGAAAGCACTACGATTGATAATATCAACATCAGTGACTTTAGGAATGTCAAACTTTGACTAGTCAGAGATACATACTATTACTGAAAGCGTTGTATTTTTTTACAATATCTACTATATATAAAAATTTAATGAATCATTATTTTATATGAATGCAGCCCAGGCAGCATTATACATTATATGTATTGTTTCTGTGATGCCGATAGATTTGTCCTATGTATTTCTATACTATATATATTGGTTCTTTATTGTGTTAATAATATATTCACTGTTGTTTCAAGTCAAAGAGCCCTTTTTCAGTATCTCAGTAATTCATCTTAACCTTCAATCCAGTGGCACTCTAAGTCTAAGTCTCAGTCTAAGTTCGAATGCACATACAGATGCAAGCCAGGCCCACTGTCTTCAATGTTAGACCTTGTTTGTCAATCATCTGTTGGATCTTAAGTGCCAAAGTAAAGCACTGCAGGATAGCAGCCTTAATATGTTACTTTGTGAAATGTATAAGTGGACCTTAAAGTGGACCAAGGCTACAAGTGAAGCATTCACCACAGCATGTGACCTGCAGAGGGGAAGCAAATGGAAAGATCTGTAGTGTGTCACATACACATCTTCTGTTTTGAAATCCAGACATTTAATGGTACAATGGACAATTATGAGTGAAATGGAATTCAAGGTGGATAATATGTACAGTTCATGTCTTTAAGTACATGAATAGCTCTGTACCCCCAGTTTGCTGTACATTTTATCATGATTATTCAAGGACAGTCTGCTTGAATAGCACATTTAGAGGCTGGATTGCAAAGGGCTTCCATAATGGCAGCTAATTTGCTTGGTGGGGGAACGCTGAAGTAATTTAAAGTTCTGTTTTCTGATGGTTTCCTAACAATAGTATTTAAATAGTGTACATTGTGAGACATCACATGTATATAGTGCATGTTGATTATGAGTTGTAGTTTGGTATGAAGGCCAGTAATGGACACATGAATGAAACAGAGTTAAAAAAAAAAAAGACATGTAAAGACTATTAGGCTATTAGTAGACATTTGACTTCACCAATGTAGAGTAAGGCATGGAGGAGCTGTACAAATCAATAATGAACTTCACAGCTCCTGTCACATAGGCATATGCACAGTTGGGGAAACATGCTTGCACACTAAGGGAAAGCTGTCAAGCTAATGAGTCATTTCTCAGCCTATAAGTTGGCTAATCAAAGTGGTAACCAAACCACTTTAAATTGAGGGCTTTTTCACTGCGCTTACTGTGAGTCTCTGTACAATGGCACATGGAATTGACTTTATTCAAATGTCTGCATCACTTCCACATGAATACCTCAATGAATTACTTCAACACATTTGCGACTTTCAGTTTATGAACGCTCCGAGAATCTTGTTGATGCAGGATATTTTATTCATGTGAGAATGATGTACACATTTGAATCAAATGCATTCAGTGCATCACTTTTTTCAGCTGTAGTTACATGCATTTCCAATGTCTACCTCTGACTCTCTCTGTCCCTCTTTCCCCCTCTCCCTTTAACCCTTTCACACACAAGTTGTGGGACAGTGACAGAAAAATGGCTACCCTAACTTTTAGGGTACAGATGAGTATGTATGAGTATGTGTGTTTTTCTCTGGAGTTTCTGAATCATAAAGTGGAATTCGAGCATGGTTTTGAGGGCACAACAGTCTCCCACAATGCACTTGTAATTTATAGTAAACATCGTAGCTCACTACATTAACGGAACATGGACCACAATGCACAATGCATGACATTACTTATGCTGTATTTACAAGCTCTGAAGTGGAAGCTGAAGTCGGATTAGAGCTGCAACAAGCAGTTGATTTTAATAGTCGAATAATTTGTCAGTTATTAAAACAAATGATCTATTATTAATCACTAAACTACATAACTAGTATATCAGCTTTTACATTTACATGAGTTTTTGCATAACTAACAAAGAAGATGAATATCTTATTCAAAAATGCAATCAACTTATCAAGTTGTCAATCAACAAAGCAGCAGCAAATGTTTTCCCATAATTTATTAACTGCAAAAGACAATGCTTTCAATGCAAGAATTTTGTGGCTTCTTTGTGTGTATTGGTGACTTTTATTTTGACACAGTCTGACCAGAGCCACAATATCATCTACCCACCTTCGCCCACAAGGTGATTTGCTCTTTTTCCCCATTCATATTTTAACTTTCTAGTGGGCTGACTAGTGGGCTGACTTGCTTGAAGATATATTAGTGTGAGACTCCCACGTCTCACACTAATATAACTATGCTCTCCACTCACACACCAGAGAGAAATCGTTGCAGATTTGTGGCTGTGTTGCAGACAGCTTACACTGCAGATTGAGGGAAGTATTACTGTAAAAATGAACAGCAGCAGTAAAACTGTATTCCACACTGTTATGGGTAAACTTACACACTTCTATTGCCAAAGAATAGCCCCACCAGTTTGCACAGAAATACCTGTAGTTACTGAATAATACACCCTAGTATGTAATAAACCATGGAGTGTTTAATGGTTAAATGTCTGAAAATGTGCTGTTTGCGAGTTTAAGATGCTCTAAAATAGTCATATTTTATGATACATAAATGTCTGTATCAGCCTAAATATACAGTTTGGCTTTAGTTTGCATCCAGGTTCTGAGTAAAAACATGTTGATTCTGTCTGGTTTGTGCAAACCACTCTGTGCCATTACCACATTACCCATTGTGCTAAAACAGGATGTTGGAGAAAGAAGGCACAAATAATAAGAGGACATGCAGTCTAGAAATTAGGAGCAGTATCTCAGCCCTTGCTGCTTTTTCTTTTGGAAAAAGTGACTTCAGCTGTGAGCTACAATCGTACGATAGTAAATTGCATATGATTTCACAAGCCTACAGCAATGACACATGGTGGTGTGTGTGTGTGTGTGTGTGTATGTGAGGTGTTTTTTGGTGGGATTTTTTACACGTCAGTAACAATGCCAGGCTGAAAGTGATCCACCACCCCAAAATATCCAGCCAGGAGAAATTCAGAAGCTGACCACTGATGAAGGACTAGAGAGGGACCAGCACATAATGCACAGTGTCTGACTGCACACCAATACGGACAGCCTATGCGGCGGGTATTTCTCATAAGGTGTCCAGTGAGTGTATACATATCAGCACCACGGATAGCGCCGCAGGAGCTTTTTGACTAATCAGCGCCTACTGCCGGCCGTCTGTCACTTCCACTGCAGACGTCCTTGAGTGGAGTTCATTTCTCATTTTCCTCAGACATTTCTTTAAGACGGTTGTATTTTTTTCACAACTCCAGATCACACTTTCCCCTCTACCTCCCCTTTTCAGAAACAGCAGATTTCTAGTATTTGCATGACAGATTACACCTACCTACCCACGTGTAAAACAGCCCGAGCACCATCAAGCCCTTTTGAGCTTCAGTAAATTGCAGAAGACATGCAAATGAATGTGTTTCCATGATATCCACCCACTGTTTTAACACCCATTGTTTTATGACTCCCACAGGAAGCCCGAAATTGCATATTAATTTGAGTTCTCGCACAAAACTCTGTGGCTAAATCAGCTGCTATTATTTATTTATTTATTTCCGTTGCTTGTGCTCACACCATTTACACAAATTAAAACACCAGCAAACCATTAGGAAAGCCTCTTAATGGTCTTAACCCCTGTGAACATCAGGTGCCAGATTAATGTGAACAACTCCAGAAACTTCAGCGCTCGCACTCCAGGTTTATAAATATATAAACACAGTTTCAGTTACTTGTTTTACGTATTTAATGGCAAATGACCAAATTCCAATTTTGTTCTCCTCTATTAATTAATCACAAGCGCTTGCAATTAATGCCCTGAGAGTAATGGGGTTTCTGCATCGCAATCAAGTCTTTGGTTGGAGTTTTCAGCTCAACTGCTCAGCAGACGAGTGAATCGCCGGGGCAATGAATGCGCAGATCAGCAGTTTGGTGGTGCAATTTACAGCATTAAGGAAAGAGAAAACGTGTCCGTGGAATCCTTGTCTTTAAGATGATTACCTGATCTAATGATACACAGTTGTATCAAGTCAAATGATGGTCAAACAGTTTCAGATAAATAAATAAACACACAGCTGTGTCTGATTACCTATATGCCTATATAAATAGTTACAGTGGAAGAATAGGTTTGCGGTTTCTGTAGTAATCTAGTAATATTAGTGTTATTAGAAATATAGAAATGTAGTGATACCAGTAGTGCTGGTGACATTTTACCCAACACAGTAACTCAGTGTAGTCTAAACCCACTGCTTTTCTGATTAGTAAATAGAATAAATGCATCATCAGATACTAGGTTGAAATATGAGGCCAAATTAAAACGCTTTCAGTTTTATACCAATATTGTTTTTGAAGTAATCATCTGCCAATAAATCTGTCAGTAAAGATTGCAATATCATTGTGCTTCCTCAATTCATAGTATCATAGTTAAGGCGTGTTTTTAGGCATGATGTGACATACAGTCTAGTGCTAAAGTCTCGGCACCCCTGGTCAAATTCAGTTGAAGTAAAACAAAATTCACATCCTCTACAAAGAAAAAGCACATTCTAACGCAGGCGTGGGCAGCTTCGGTCCTGGACGGCCAGATACCTGATCCGTGCTTTGTGCTTTTCCTGATTCGGCCAAGAGAGCATTTGTGAGGTCAGGTACTGATAATGGATGATTAGTTAAAGATCAAAAATGGCACTCATTTTTCACCCAGAGCAGTCCATTGCACTCCACAGCCTAGTGCTACAGGCCTTTACACTCCTCCTACCACCGCTCCACAGCATCCTGTTATATCCGGCTGGTCCATAGTGATTAAATAAGCTGTGCTTGTGCAACTAAGTGGCTGTGCACGGTAAAGTAAACTTGAAAAGAGTGTAAGGATACTTTTGTGTGTAGTGTATACTGGGATACTCATTATTATACTCATCATGTATTACTGACACAACTGGGTGATGTAATAGACTTTATTCATGCAGAGACGTACTATGTCATGTCATGTAGTCAAGCAGTGCCTTCATATGCCTTTATTCAGTAACCCTGTTTTCTGTTAGATCTGTCAGCTGTGGATGGCACAATGCACAACTGACACTCAAACCTGATGCCCACCTCTGCACTCCTAAGCAGCACTTTCACTGTGAACATCCTCAGGGCACCATTATATAAAGGCCATGTGGGCTCGAACTCTCCAAAAGATTTCTCTCTCTTTTCGTGTATGTGTGTGCATGCACGTGTATGACACAACCATCCTCTGTGTCTGTTTTCTATCTCCCTGATTGGAAAACGATCGCCTGCGAAGTGGCTGCTATTCAGTTTGCCCTCTCAACCTCAGCACTGTACTCATTTCGCCTCGCAGGAGTAAGAGTTAGCAGTGTTGTGAATTAAAGAGATTATAAATACTCTGTGCAACCCTGGTCCTGACAGCCAGCCCCCCACCACAGGAGAAGGATCAAGATGTCAAGGTCTGATAAATAAATAAATAAATAAATGGTGGAATGAATAAATGCATAAATAAGCGAATAAATGATCAACTGAATGATGTAGGCAGAGTGTGCGGTGTTAGAGGAGAGTGTTCAGTGGTCAGTAGAGCAACAGCTGTGTGTGTACTATTGCTGTCATGTCCTCGTGCTCTCAGCTCTGTTTCATTCATTTTTTCACTCCCTCATTAATTAATTCAGGTGCTGTTTAGAGGGCAGGTAGAAAATGTCCAATATGACTGGGAATAAAATCACTTTACATAAACATGCACTCAAATTCAAAAGCATTTAGCTTCTCTTATTAACCACTTAACACTCCAAGGCTTATTACACAGGTGTATTGCTCAGTAACTACTGGGACGTCTGTACAAACTGGTGGGGCTATTCTTTGGTAATAGAGGTTTGTGGCACTTATGGCTATATGTTTTTAAGGGGTTAAATCACTATTCTAAAGATACAAGATTTTGTTGCAGTAAACAATAAATATATAAACATATTCTAAGTAAAGATGAACACACCTCACCACATGTTAATGCCTGATTTCGGTTTAGGAAACGTGTAAAAATGTAATCTTGTACTTTTTGCTTTTTCCTCTCTTACCCTGCTTAACCCAGATCTCAAAAGGGTTAACAGCACACCCCAAAGGGGAGATGTGGTCACTTAGTCAGAGATTGTTTAGATGTGGGTACACTGGATTGGTCGGTTAGAGCAGCACTTGTTTAAAAGATAGCTATCTGGTCAAGATAAAAGGTCAGGATCCCTGAGTACAACTCAGAGAGAGAATCCTAGGCGGGAGATCACATGGAGCTCCTCCTCTCTCTTTCTTTCTTTCTCTTTTTTGCTGCACTCGGGCTAATCTTGCTTTTATACTTTACATATGACATTTGACTCTTTTATCTGTGCTACAGCCTCAATATTGTATTCAATGTCTAACTGTATTAGTTAACTGTTTGTAACTCAGCTTATTGTGTAGCATTAGCTAATCCATCTGTGTGCCGTTAAACCAACATGAAGTTGAGGCTGCTGGTTTGCATTGTTTATATTTCTAAGCTGTAATTCATAGTGTAATGATATGCTTATTCTACTTCATATAACCTTCACCAATCCCGGTACCCGTTGTTCGGCCTGGCTTCTGGAGTAGGGGTATACAGGGGGAAAACCTACAGTATTGGAGGAAAAACACACAGAAAATAATGTGTAAAGCTTAAGACACATTATAGTGTGTCTTAAGCTTTACACATTAAATTATATATAATATACATATTAAATTACATATAAATTTATATTTATATAAATGTAAAATTCTGCATAATAATAATTATTATATCACGTGACTACACATACATATGTTTTTAAGGGGACAGTACACTAACATCACAGTCAAGTACTAACAGAATAAGTATTCAGTATATTCATGGTCAAATTACATGAATTTATGTTACTATAAAAGATATCTGGAGAAAAACACTAAAACAAAGGTGTTCAAAGTTTAGCATAAAATTGTATATTTAATATATATTTTTGTTCTCATGTCTATCTATAGAAGTGTGAAATGTTATTATGAGACATATTCTAAAGCATAAATACTGTTTATTTGCTTAATGCAATACATATTCAGAAACACAGTAGGAACTGTGTGCATCACAGGCAGAACATTTTAAAAGATTTTTCCGTAGAGAATTATTTTCTTATTTTAAATGAGATAATCTAGCAAAACATGAAGTTAGAACATGGGTGCCCAAACCTTTCTCTAAGACTTACTGTGTATCCCTCGCATTTAGTTCAGCCCCAGCAGCTGAGATGGTTAACCTTGCCCACCGTGAACTTGGCTACTCGCCTCCATGAGCCTGGACCTCTCACTGCAACCAATTAAAGCGTGTCATTTCTGAGATGTGCTGGAAAGGGGTTTGATAGATCATTCATTTTACACACTAGTGCAGTCAAGCGTGCCACTGGGCCCTGGCATTTCTCGCCCATAAGTGTGCACTCACTCCCTTACTCATACACACACACATACGCTCACATGGATTGAAGCTGTGATCGATGAGATTTCTGTGGCTGTTATATATAGTATCGCTCAGCTATTAGGTCCAACCTGCAGCTTAGCCTTTAGCCTTTTAGCCTCGGCGGTCTGTGCCAAATTGAGGCGGTACAGGTTTATACTCTGCATTGCTTTTTTTCTTTCCTGTTTTAGACACCTTGGATTTCTCCTCTCTGAAGGGTGCTTTTAGTGTCCTTGTTTCCAGTGGAGTACCTTTTTTAATGGAGCTTTCATGGAACTATAAGTTGCTTGCTTTAGAAGAGCAGATTGCTCCAAACCCTTTTGTATAAATCCATCACAATGATATACAGTGTTGTGCAAATGTTTGGGCAGTAAGTTAGAGAGGTGCTCCTTTTCATGAAATTCTGCACCCTTTTTTTGCAAACACACAGGACCTTTGGCTGTTGTGGCCAAGAAGTCCTAGTTTAACTTTGACCTGTGTGATGAATTTTGCAGGACTGATGACTCTTCAGTGAAAGTTGTATTTGTGAAGTTGTCAGTAAAGAGTAGAATAGTGCACCTCCACGTCAGAGTGGAGAGTTTCTAGCAATCCTAGGAGTAGTTATCTCTGGAAGGTTTCTTGGTTTTCCAGACCTCAGCTCAGCCTCAAATTTCTGTCAGTCTTTTTAAAGGAAACTGCTTCCTATAGTTGCTAACACAATTATTTAACACCCCTGCAAATTAGGCGTATTAGCAACATTTACAAGCTTTTAACTGTTTGCAATAAACCAATCAAACTAGACAATTTAAATACTTAAAATGACTAATATAACAAGTGATTTCCCCAGAAAATTGCCACAAATGCCACTTTTAATGACTCCTGCAGTATCAGAATTATTTCACCACCTGAATAGAATCCCTCATAAAAGCACAGATTTGCAATTCAATTGCAAATCAAGGGCTTCCTTAGTTGCATCAGGTGTGCTTAAGATAAAACACATCAAATATCTGGACTGTCTACATGTTTGTTGACTGTGATGTTTGATTGCATATTAGAAATATGGGAAAGTCAAGAGAGCCGTCCAAACAAGGGAAAGGATATAAAAGGAGAGTAAAGGCAGTCCAAGTTCAAAGAGATACAGCTGGAGGCATAGTTCACACGTTCAAACTTAAAGCAACACTGCTTACACTAGCTGAAACATGGCAGAAGGAGGAAGCTATCACTGGCTGCCACCAGATTCCTAAGGTGGTAGGTGGGCAAAAACCCATGAGTGACTGAAATAGACCAGCAGCAAGATTTGGTGGCAGCAGGCACTGAGGTTTCAGTTTGCACAGTAAGGCGCTGCTCTACTCAACTCTACTGACCCGAAAGTAGAGGAAAAGTCAGCTCCAGTCTGCTCAGAACCATATAAATAAGCCACAGAAGTTTTGGGATTCTGTTCTATGGAGCAATAAAATAACACTGGAACTTTTCGAGCCTATGGATCAGAGGTATGTCTGGCGGAGGAAGAATGAAGCATACTCTGAAAAGAACACCCAGCCCACAGTGAAGCACAGCATTCTGGGCCTACTTTGCTTCCTCTGGCACTGGAAACCTGCAGCGTGTGCCGGGCAAGATGGATTCAATCAAACACCAGTAAACCCCAGGAGAAAAAATGGCTTTCGTGTCTTGAGTGTCATTGGACCTTCCATCAGGACAGTGATCCCAAGCATACGTTATAGCCCACCAAGGCTTGGTTTCAGAAAAGAGGTTGTCACAGTTGCCTGACTTGAACCTCACAAAAATCTTTGGTGAGATTTAAAGAAGGAGGTTGAAGCATGTAAAACCCAAGAATATTGGTAAACTGGAAGCCACTGCCCATGAGGAATTGGCTATGGTTCCTCAGGAATGCAGCCAGAATATGCTTGGGATCACTGTCCTGATGGAAGGTCCAATGACAATCAAGCTTCATCTTCCTCACAGAAGGTATGTTTTTTCTCTTGGGGTTTACTGATGTTTGATTGAATCCATCTTGCCCTCCACATGCTGCAGGTTTCCAGCATTTCCGCAATCCAGCTGGTGTCTGGCTTTCACATTTGCCGCAGCAATAATAGCAAAAGGGTGCTGTACTAAGTACTAAATAAAGGTTTCTGTAAAAAAGGGTTAAATAATTCTGAGACTGCAGTTGTCATTGAAAGTGGCATTTTGGGCAGAATTCGGAGAAAGTGCTTGTTCTGTTAGTTTGGTTGAGCTATTTAAATTAGTCTTGTTTGATTGATTTATTGTATACAACTGAACTTATGTACATGTTGCTGATAAACCTGATTTGCATTATTTTAACTAATATATTTCATTGGGCATCTTTCCCACCTAATAATAGTTTTCATCTCTAACTTTGGAGGTTTATCAATTAATTTTTTTCTGAAGCTACATCAAAAAGAGTACCTAACCTAAAAAGCTTCAGTTCCTATGTTGATAGATGCTGGATGTGCTAAGAACATCTGCTGCAGTTCTATAAGCTGCTCACTAATCAAGTAGACGTTTGAGCTGCTACTTTTGAACTTCTATTCAAGTTATTTTTGGGAAGGTTCTTTTACTTCTTCTTGAGTAATTATTTCCCCAAAGTAACGATACTGTTATGTGAGCAAGCCTCGGGCCCTACCTGCCTTTGCTATTCATGCAGATAGTTGATCAGCATTCATTGATTTGACAACAGAGACACTGGAAATAAATGCCTCAGGAATGTATGAGAACCTAAATGAGCTCAATGTTCACTTGCAGATCTCCTAATACCTGGCCCGCTTTCCCAGGAGCAACGTAGGTCGTGCAAGACTTTACAACCAAGCCCACCTCGCCCAAGGGGGGCTTAATGACTTTGAATTCTAATAGGTATTATTTGCAAAGGGCACCTTCATTTGCGCGACACCACTCTAAAAGACAAGGTGCTTCTCAGCTAAGCTCTAATCCTCTCACGCCACTTCGCCACATGGCTACACTGACCCCAGATCAGAGGGAGTGCGGTGCAGATGAAGCCGGTCACACTTCATTTTTTTTGGCAGGGCGAATCCAAACGATTAGCTAATTGTTCAGTAATTGCGTGGTAGCATTTGCGTCAGTTTCTAATTTTTGCTCTCTCCCCCAGTTAAGACGACAGCAAGGTGACTGTCATGCTTCCCGTAGATGCAATTACAACACAATTACAAGTTTGTCAAGCTAAAACACGTGTTCCGACATGTCATGACATAGCGTGGAATGGAATGGACTTGGTTCTGGATAATATGATATTGTTTTCCATGCATGTTTTAGGCCATTGGTTTATTTCTTAAAACTGATTTCATTCATACTTTATTCAGTCAGCATTAGTTTCCCACTGGGACCATTACAGCAAAACATATGGAATTGTTAGGTGATAATAGGTATTTATGTTATTAGCTGCTATGTGTGTATATTAGCACAGACAGGCGAGATATCCAGGGCTCGGGCATCGATCGGTGCTGCGTGGGCCTGAGGCTGCACTGCTGCACTATTATACTCAGCACTTGGTAACTCTCAAGCTCTGTTTGGGCATCTGTGGAAATGTAAGTAAGCAGCATGTTTAGGTTCACACATCAGGTAACTGCTGGGAAAACGAACTTCGCATTACATTCGGTATATATTATGTATTTCATTTTTTTTATGTAAAATAAGTAATCACATAGTCATGTAGGAATATAACAATACATCAGAAAGCAAATTGTGCTCAGAATATCAAATCGTGAACCTAGTATCATAAATCAGATTGTGAGCCAATTTGATCTGCTCACTCCTTAGTTACCCAAAGCCCTGTAGCTGTTCTGTGCAAAATGTAAATAGTTCTGAATTAATAGACCAATAGAAATGCTCTAATTGACTTGGAACTCTTATTTTACATTGACTTCCATTGAGAGTTAAGATCATATTTGCCCTCATTCCCAGGGGTTTGCTGTCTGGGCTGTTGCTGTGGTATTCCTAGATGGTTGCTGTGGGATTTGCTACTTGGCTGTTAGAACATGCTAGCGGGGTTGCTTGCTATGGTATCCCAGGTAGCTATTGTCTGATGGTGTGCTTGGTGGTCGCTGGGGTGTTGCTAGGTGCTTGCTGTAGTATCCCAGGCCCGTTGCTGTGTTGTCTCAGGTGGTTGCTGCGGTTTCCCCATGTGGTTGGCTGGATGTTGCTATACTATGTATTTGTACTATCATGATGGAAGAAGGGTGCACAAAATGTTGCACCTTGTTCGTTCTTGTTTCTGATACGCAGAAACCGTACATCCGATCATAGAGCTATAAAGAAGCCCGGATCACAAAACGGGGAGTTAAAACCACGTCAATACCTCTAAAAAAGAAGAAAATAAATAACAATAACAATAGTTATTGAATAGTTAAATGAACAACAGTTCATTTCTAGGAGCCTCTCCAGATTTCTGTCATTTATTGGCAATGTCTAACTGAAGATTTAGCAGCCAGAGGGGAAAATATCAGTGGTTACGGCACAAGGCGTCCTAACTGTTTCCTCACAAGAAAATTGACTTTCCATTAATTACATTTTACAAATGTTTCTAAAAGACAGTTCTTCAGTTTTAATGGTTTAGTTATTTTACCTCCATCACTTATTGTTTAAAGATTTAAAGGAAAAGGCTTTCATGGGGTGTCCTAACTGTTTTGGATGGTAGGTACGTTTTAGGATGTCATACCATGTTGGACAGACAGTTGCTTTGGTGCTTGGCCCTTTAGAGCTTTAAAAACAAGTAGACGTTCTCAAAGATGCAGGTAACTAGGGCAGACCTATCTTGTCTGTGCTCTCTCTTTGTTGTTCTGGTTACGATCGGTGCTGCTTGTAGAAGATTTACGGTGGTCTTTAGCAGCTCCGTTGAGAAGCTGCTTCACTGTTTCACTTCAATTACAAGCGCGTTGTAATGCATTCCTTACCTAAAGACTGAGTGCACAGTGTCCTGGCAATATCCTGCTGCTATGGTAGCAACCAGAAGAAGCCTTCTGTAAGAAGCACCAATGAGACCATTGTTAGCAGAATATCAACATAAGGATGGTGATCCAAGGGAGTGTGAAGCATCTCCTTACTACAGAAGGATAACCCTTAGACCCTCAGACCCTCAGACTTGTGTCTCTTTACGACTGAATGGGTTCTGGTCAGTAGTGGATGCCAGTGCATTTATGTTTAATAAGCAAACACTGGCACTGCTTTCATATATATTTCCAGAGATGTGTTTACTTCTTCCACATTGTGCGCTCCTCTATTACACTGTGAGTGTGTGTATGTATGTGAGGGTGTGTGTGTGTGTGGGGGGGGGTGGTGCTGGTATAAATCATTTATATAGGCAGTGCAGGGGTGAGGACTCTGGTGGTTTGGCCTTGTGTTGGAGAGGCTGCCTTAGAAATAATGTGGTTCATCCGGATGGGCTCAGCCTTGGCTGCCATTCTGCCCAGTATCATTAACTAAGCAACACACTCACACACACACACACACACACACACTTAAACGCACTCTCTCACACACGCATTGTCTTAGTTGGAGTAATTTAAAAAAAAATTATGCTAGAAACTCTAGGCTTTCATCTCTGTTTCATCAGTATTTGTGTGGCGCGTGGGAGACAACTAAGTTGGAGTGAGAATGTATGTGTGTGTGTCTTGGACACAGCAGGAAAAGACAGCGGTGAGTCCTGACAATGTCAATTGTTTTTATCCAGTGGAGATTGCTGTAGAGAAGACTCCAATTCCCCTAACAAGTGTTCCATTCCCTCTCAGAGCCAAGGGAAAGAGAACAAACACATGACTTCACTCGTCCTCTGAGACCGAGACTAGCCGCCAGGCTCCACACACTGCAGTTTAAATCTAGGATAACCAGTATAAATAGTTTACCACCATGATAGCCTGAAATGTGTTTATGCTGTAAATAGACATATAATCGCTGTCACACAGAAACCTTTTATCTCCATTTTTGACATTTATCACTTTTTGCAATCATCAGTTTTTTTTTTCACATTGGAAAATTCCATGATGACTGGACCAGAATAAATGCTCCATATGTACTTGGAATGTAATCTTCTTTACCATCCATTTAATCAGCTCCGCTTTTCAAATAAGAGCACTTTGTAGTTCTATAATTACAGACTTTAGTCCAATCTGTTTATCTGCATACTTTGTTAGCCTTCTTTCAGCCTGTTCTTCAGTTGTCAGGACCACCATAGGACCAGGTATTATTTGGGTGGTGGGTCATGCAGTGACACTGACATGGTGGCGGTGTGTTAGTGTGTGTTGTGCTGGCCTGAGTGGATCAGATGCAGCAGGGCTGCTGGAGTGTTTAAACACCTCAGTGTCACTGCTTGGCTGAGAATAATTCACTGAATGTCCTTTCTTGAAGCATTTTAGGTAGGTACTGACCACGTCATACTGGGACCACCCCACAAGACTATTTTAGTTGTCGAGCTATTACAATTTGGCACTTGTCAAAGTGGCTTCCAACACAGCAACTTCAAGAACTATTATGATCTATAATAGTACTAATAATAACATTATTATAATTATAATGATATGATGACACTTCACCACTTCTAAATTGGTATACAATGATTGAACTTGACTAGGACCAGAAAATACCATAATTGAGAAATGGGACTATTATATTGTTATTATGATAACAATGCTATTATATTGTATTATGTTTTTTTTGATAGACAACATGCTTTTTAAGTATAGGGTAGAGATGTTGTCAGAACGTAAATTATGCTGTACTTCATTACAAAGATTACATTTTAATTTGTCCTGTTTAGGTGAATATACTGCAGCAAGGCAGTAGGAGCTTTTTACCTGGCACTACTAGTGCATTTTGTCTGTGTGTAAAATACTGTAAAATTGTGGTGAGAATATAATGAAAATGTCTACCACTACTTTGAGGGGTATTTTTGAGGGCATGCAGCTTGAAATGTGTGTCCAATCCTCCTAGTACTTGCATCAGATACCTGACTTCTGTCTGCATTTGCAAGCCAGTATAAATAAATAAATTAGAATTGCCCATCCCCAAAAAATCTACCCCTAAAGTTCTTCCCACCTTCAAAATGTTATCATCATCATCTTTTTTGCGTCTTTGGAGTGTTCCTTTAAAATTAGAATAACAAGTGTGCAGGTCCAAGAAAAAAACAAGTGAACCCTTTGGAGTGACCTGTATTTCTGCATTGATTACTAATAGAAATGTGGTCTAATCATTGTCTAAGTCTTGATTATAGACAAATTCAATCTGCTCAATAAAAAATAATCAACAGTACAGCAACAACTGTAGGCCGCAACTGTCATTAGTATAGTGCCATTGTGTTTGTCTATAACTGTGGCTCAGATAACGTAAATAGGCTGCCTGAATCAATGATCACCATAACTATAACACCACTGACTGGGGAAATTAAAAACATTGATTGATTGAAAACATAGATGACAGTGGCAAAGGGTTGATATATTAAACAGCAAATAAACAGTCAGTTCTTAAAGGTGCTGTGTTGAAAGCAAAGGAAATAGGCAAGTCTGACAAGGACTAAATTGTGATGACTAGATGACTGGGTCAGAACATCTCCAAAACATCAGACAGGACTTTTAAAGGCTCTGCTGCTAAGATCTTGGTGCCAGATATCACAGAACACCTTCAGATGTCTTGTGGAGTCCATGCCTCGAATGATCTTATCTGTTGTGGCAGCACAAGAAGGTCACTCAATAATCGATCTGTGTATATTCCTGGACATATATTAGACTATACTTAAATAATCATGTTTGTTAAGTAAGAATGAGCTACAACTTTAATATCCCTTACAGTTTTAAAAGCAACAGTGTCTAAAAAGCACCCTGATCACAAATATATACAGCTCAAAGGTTTTTAGAAGTTTGCCTGTGACAGAACAAACAAATTAACTTCAAGTCCTGTTCTGTCCCCGCTCTAGTTGTCCAGTTCATACACACTGACCCATTCATTTTGTCAGTTAATGCTAATTTCCCCTGGATCATATCACATTTAACATTTTAAGTGTGCTACTAGGCTATACATTTTTAAACTAGCATCTTAAACTTAGCACATTGAGGAATGCTCAGTAGGCCCATTTTAGACCATACCATGTAACGGGGAGTTCTTGAGGTTCCCAATGTTTTAATTATTATTTTCTTTTCTTTTGACCATGTTCATTATATTGGCTTATGACCTATGTTGTGGCCAATAATTATTTTGTACATTTTTGTTTTTGCATTCTGTTTCCTTAATGTACTGTAATTTAGGTCATTATTGTATTGAAAATGCTTGGTTTTGGCTGTGTTAAGTAGAACAGTGTTCTCAGGGCTTATTTTCAAGTTGGGAAGAAGAATGTTTGGCTATAGTTTGAGTCAATGGTTTATGGTGAGGTGACTTTTGCAAATATATTTTTTGTTTTTGTTGTTGTTTTGTTTTTGTGTGTGTTTGTTTTGGACCTACCACTTGCACTGCAGTTTGCCATTACTCCTTTAATGCTACCCACTACCTTTTGGGGCACAACTACCCTCACCGGTCAGAAAGGTGTGACATTGCCCCACCTTCAGAATACATCAGTACTTATTAATTACATAGTTGGTGCATTTGTTCATTTGTTTATGGCCACTTTCAATTTGTGGGACACTTTTAATTTGCTTTGGACTGTCAACCATGGTGCCAGTATTACTTGTCCTCAAACTGAAGCTTGTGACTAAACACTAAAACAAAAGTTGTGCAAAGACATAGACAGTTGTCATTGGAGCTTATATGGACCAGACTCTTAAAAGCATATTTCTAATGTGTTGTAAAATCATTAAGATATCATGTCATAAAGAGTTGAGGTTGTTTTGAGAGCAAACCTAGGCTCTACCTATTCTAAGTATAATCTTAGTGAGTGTATATGCATATATACATGTTTTAAACACAGCATCATTTTAATGGGCAAGACTGAGATTCAAGACCAGGGTTCAATATCAGATCAAATAAAAATGCCAGCATAATGCAGTGTGATAACTATCTGGCTTTTTAGAGGGATGGAGCATATAGGTTTCAGCCTCACCATATACAGTAAGACACTGCTGGTAACTTTCTGCGAAATGCAGTCAGCACGTGCTTACCGCCATCAATTACTCTCTATTTTCTGTACAGCCGCCGTGACTCATATAAACATTTGTGACCCAAATTTTCAATTGGAAAAAAAAAAAAGCTTCTCAAGGTTGTTCGTCATCGCGGCGGAGCAACCCTAAGATGACTAATATCTGGTTGTGAAATTTTAATGGCCATACTTCATCATTTTCAGCGTCTGAAAACGTTCGCTAGGCTTCTTACAGAAAGCATTTGTCCAGGGGGCAGTGTAGTGTTTCATCACCTCGCGAGCCCTGCACTGACTCCGACATCTCCATAGTAACTGTGCTCCCAGACGCCGTGTGTAACCCCGTAGTCGAAGGCAGGAGCTCAACATGGAGACCAGCTCTGAAGTGGACCTTTCTGTCAGTCAGCTATTCAGTATGACCAACCATTGTTCTCGTTCTCCGCTGAAAGGACAGCAGATAACGATAATGGATAGCAATCTTTGTTACACTTTTTTTTTCAAATTAATTTTCTATCATTTTTAGTGTTAGTGTGTGCTTAACAGCAGGGTGTCATGGGTAAAAATCTTCTAATGAAGTAATGGACCTGGCTCCCCCTGTGCCATAGAAATGTTTTCAATTCATGGAAAAATAACTAGATCACCCACACTGCGCTGTTAAAGGGCCAAAAAGGTGTTTAAACAGTATTATTAAAATGGCCCCGAGTGGCTAAGCCAGTAAAAGCTCTGCTGCCAGTGCCAGGTGAGGTCTACTGCTGGGATTATGTGTCAGCATTCGAATCAAAAGCAGAAAAGTGCTCTTATCTTACATAAATGTGCGTAGTTAAATTAATTCAGTTTGTATAGGTATTAGTTTAGAGTCATGCATGATTAAAATGGTATTTCGTACCATTATTTGATTCCTTATGCAGCTTTGCATTCAGGTCTGCCCACATTGCACATCCTAGCAAAATAAGAAGAACTGTTTATGTGAAAATCAGCGCCTGGTTTTCCTATATTTAATGTATTTATTTAGCATTCTACAACATGGTGTCGTTTGCACTTGTTGTGTGTTTCCAAAGGTTAAATCTATTCATTCGAGCGTTCTTGTCAACAGGATATATCAGAAAATACTTTTTCTTAAAGAGTAACATTATATTTTTATAATTTCTCATAAGCACATTACAGTTTTCACATGTTTGAATCAACCAACATGATTATCACCAAATAAATGACATTTTAACAACTTGTTTGTTATTTTCAGGATTATATGTGTGACCCTATTTACGTAAAATATATTAATTCAACTATAAAAGATCTAATATGTAGTATTTTAAAAATGTAATATTTTGTGCATTATTTATGCAAAAGAAAGTTGATTGCTAGGTTTAAGAACTTAAGCAGAAGTAGAACTGCAGCCATTTTGGAATGGAATTTACTTTCTCGTCACATACTACCTTACACATACCACCCTGTCACGTATTCACATTGTGAATAGTTTCTGAACCAAAAAATTATAATGTTAATAAGGTGGGAAATATGTTTTGAACATCTTTTATTTTGTGGACCTTTGACTGAAAAAAATACAAATTATTTCATACAAATTATTATTTTTTTCATACCAACCTGGTCAAATTTGTTGCGAATAATGTCTGAATTAAAAGGAACATTTTTAAAAGGCTCCTTTTTTGATGAAAAAATCTGTTTTTGTTTTTTCTGTTTTTTTGTTTTTTGGCTGATCATAATATACTTCATGTTGAAAAGTAATTTATTGCTCAATTTATTTCCCTCAATGTTACAGCTTGTTTTTATTAGTTTTCACTTTGTTTACTTATCAGTTCATTTCATTATTTATTTACTTATCCCTGAATGCATCCGTGGCGCCGGGCTTTCTCCGACAGAGTTGTGCTGTTTGGAGGTTATGCTGGGTTATATATTACATCTATTTATTCCTCAGTGGTTCTTTGATGCCAAATCAATCCCCCCATCCATGGCAGATTAATAATGAATGACTTCTCTTGTTCATGTCACAGCCAAGGCAAGGATTGGGTGAGCGCAAAGAGGATATTTATTTATATATTTATTTCTTTATTTATTTCTATTTATTTATGTATGTAAAAATACTTGAACACTTTGCTGGATGCCTTTAACGCTTACATTTTTTTTCTCCATGGGAATTACTGGGTATTTTAGGTGCTTTGCCTTATTGTGATATTTTCACCCTTTTGAACACGAGCCCTTTATGGCAGCAAGACATCCATGAAGGCATTTTTAAGTGCCTGTTGAATAATCCCTGGGGAAAAAAATAGCTTATAGCTTAATAGTTATTCCCAAACCCAGATTCCACAAATAGATCAAAATATTTTGTTTATTTTACTGTAGAAGCATTCAAAAAATAGTGTTAGTTTTCTAACGGCATGCTTCTGGTAAAAAGACCTCTTCTTTATCTTTCATACACATGCAGAATTAATCTTAATCCGTAACAGAACCCCCCTACCCCCACCCCCCCACACACACATGCACGCACACAAAAAAGAGAAATTGTTAAATCGTCTTTGAACCAGCCACTGATGACACTGCATTAAAAATTAACTCCCCTAGCCCATGCCGAGATGAGAGCGCCAGCACATCCTGTAACCGTGATGAGAAACACTGTAATATATTTTTCATAATGCATGCACATTACAGTGTCATGGCAGAAAATGGGAGAGGGTTGAGGCTGTTTATTTGGGCTGCTTAGCCCCCCCCCATCCTGCCTTTAGATGCTTCTCATTGTGCTGAAAGGGGAGACACTTTATTTGGACTAAATTGCTTTGCTGTCTGGTCTGCTCTGATAAGCCACTATAAGGCAGAATTATTTATTAATTTATGTATTTATTACGTTGTGCTGAATCGGTGTTGCCGGCCAAATGTACAGCGCTGGCATGCTTTCCGCAGTCGGTGATGTAACTGCAAAGGCTCACGTCAGGCTCTACCTACTGTAACTAAGTGACTGGCCTGCAGTTTTCAAAGCCGACAAGCTTGCCTTGTGCAGCTGGCAGCCCACTGGTACGTACGTCCTCCATCCATTCATGTGCGATGGCTTCACATTGTTGTGACAGAGCAGTGCACAGACAGACCCATACATGTTCAAAGCATGCATGGATGAGTTTCCAAGCAACAGAAGGCTACAGTCTAAGAAGTCTGAGTCGCGGTCCAGGATTGGGTACTTTATCCTATACTTGGTTCTCACCTTGGAAGTCTTTGAACTCCTGAGGACCCCTTTTAGCCCTTTTATTTATCAAACTGTACTGCAGAGCAGCACACATGACTGACTAAACAGTTATCCATGGCTTAATTAGATGTGTAACTGACGGAACACCAGGCCGATGCATATTAAGCTACACCAGTAAGGGTTCTTGGGCAAGACTCTTAAAACTACCTTCATCCACATCTGTAACTTGATTGAACTATTGGTGCTCTGAATTAGGATGCTGGCAGATGCTGGCAAATGATGATGCTGTAAAATGATGACCTATGATATGACTGATATAGCAGAAATAAATCCTTCACAATATTTGGTTTTCTGATGTTCATGAGCTAAAGCAAGGAAAGTGCCTTCTGACGAATTCTGATGGATGAGAAAGCATACGAGTTTACTATCAGGCAATTTGTTAACAACAGGGAGTGATCTGAAATGTTTTGGCTTAATTTTAGGAGATACTGTTAGTGTGGTATTAGGAGGCAAGAGTAATCAGTAAAGCAACTAGCTAACTAACACTATAACACCATGTAAAAATAGGAATTTTATACAGGTATGTTTCTCAGAAATGGACGATGTGCTGTTAAAAATGTTGGTTCGTCATAGATGCATCATTTCACTGTTTCTGAACGTAGCTAACTCCATTTAGACCAAGTTATACCACAAACTAGTTAACACTAGGTAGAGCACTAACTCCAACTAGAGAACATCGGGTTAACTGCTCATAGTGAACAGCAGCTAGAGCAGTGAACTCATAGCTAACATTAGTTAGTGTTAGTTGTTGTCTAGCTTCAGCTAGTGTTTTTATACAGGTAATATCAGCTAGAGCAATTATCTTCTAGCTAACGTCAGCCAGTGTGGTTATATAGGTGATATCAGCTGAAGTGGTTATCTTCTAGCTGCCTTTAGGTAGTTTGGTTATATAGGTGATATTAGCTGCCGTGGTTATCTAGCTTTTAGCTAATGTGGTTATATCGGTGATATCAGCTGGTGTGGTTGTCTAGCTTTCAGGTAGTGTGCTTATACAGGTAATATCAGCTAGAGCAGTTGTCCTCTAGCTGCCTTCAGCTAGTGTGGTTATATAGGTGATATCAGCTGAAGTGGTTATCTCCTTTAGGTAGTTTGGTTATATAGGTGATATTAGCTGCCGTGGTTATCTAGCTAACTTTAGGTAGTTTGGTTATATAGGTGATATCAACTGAAGTAGTTATCTAGCTTTTAGGTAGTGTGATTATATAGGTGATATTAGCTAGAGCAGTTATCTTCTAGCTGCCTTTAGGTAGTGTGGTTATATAGGTGATATTAGCTAGAGCAGTTATCTTCTAGCTGCCTTTAGGTAGTGTGGTTATATAGGTGATATCAGCTGGCATGGGTATCTAGCTTTTAGCTAGTGTGGTTATATAGGTGATATCAGCTGGTGTGGTTATCTAGCTTTCAGGTAGTGTGGTTATATAGGTGATATCAGCTAGAGCAGTTGTCTTCTAGCTGCATTCAAGGTAGAGTAGTTATATAGGTGATATTAGCTGGAGTGGTTATCTAGCTAACTTCAGCTAGTGTGGTTCTATAGGTAATATCGTCTGGAGTGGTTATCTAGCTAACTTTAGGTAGTGTGGTTATAAAGGTGATATCAGCTAGAGCAGTTATCTTCTAGCTGCATTCAGCTAGTATAGTTATATAGGTAATATCAGCAGTCGATATCGTGCTGATGTCAGCTAGAGCAGTTACCAGATAACACTAATTAAAATTATGCTGCCCTCAGGTTCTCTTAAATCTTTGAGGTCGTAAACACTGTGTGGTTTGTTTTAAAATGAACAGCATGGAAACAGCATGAACACCCTGGGAATAATGCTACTTTTGTTTACTTTTTGTTTTTTCTGTCACGTTTGTTGTTGAAAAAGTTTGTTTATCATTACCGCAACAAAAATAACAAGCATTAGTTGAGAAGTGTTTTGTTTTGATCAAGAAAGGAGCATCACTAGCCTATGTCCATGTCTGTTTTTTAGCATGTGGATTACAGCCTGCAGTTTTCAATATCTAAAATACAACCAGTTAACAATGGAATTAGCACTCTGCCCCAACTTCGGAGTCAGGAATCTGAAGAAAATCTAACTCCACTAATAAATTAGACATTGTAGTGGCATTCATATCCTAAATATGGCAGCAATACAGCCATGCTATCTCTGCCTTCTTCACATCGTAAACAATGCATCATTGGCTACGTTCTCCCATTAACATGCTTGTGTCATAATTTCAGAATTGATCTATTTTCTTGTAAATATGAACCGAACCAGTGTTTCCCAGTTTATCTTCTCCAGAGAGTTCTACTATTGACGGTACAATCAGCTTAAAGTAGCTGAATGCAGTCTTTAGAAGGGGTGTCCACAAATCTTTGGACACCTTGTGTATGGGTACACCATGTTCTTTTGAAGAGACATAGCGAATATCTGGGTCGTGATTCCAGTATGAAAAGATAAAAGCCATTCATAATAACAACAACAATTACTTGTTACTATGCCATTTTTTTGCAGTTACTATCGCTTGTTATATAATTTATGGGTTTTATATCATTGTTTTAAGTCTGTCTTCATGATCCATGCAGCTGCTTAGTGTTCTGGAAGTATTGATGATTCCCATAATGTACTCAGGAGAGCTTATTATCGCGTCATTTATCATGATGTGAACAACAGCAGCACTGTCATGTTGCCCGCCCCTGTGCTGCTCCAGACGCTTTCGGAAAAGCTCAGTGTACAACACATTCAGAGGTGCATTATTGCCCTTTCGTAAAGGCTAGTTGTTGGCAACGGGCATAAATCTCTCCATGCACACATACCGCAGAGCATACCTACATTAGCAGTGTTTTGTTGTGGAGGAAGAAAGCACAAACAATGGCACAGTGGCAGATCTATTATTTACATATTATCAGTGTCCACATGAAAAATGAGCTCCAGAGTTGCCCTTTGATTCTCACAAGTGTATTTCATCCGGAGCTTTGTTCAATTACCGAGGCAACAGTTGTTCGCTGTTTTGCATTTTTCATTATTTTGGTCAACTTGCAATGCCCTTGAGCGTACTTTATTATCCTTCCCCTCATTCCCCTTTGCAACCTTGCACATTCCGCACGGGGCCATGCTTCTTCTTTAGGTATTACGGGGTAGCCAATCCTCATGCTGACCGCCTCTCGCCGCCGTTACATCCACCGTGGGACACATTTGTTATATTGGTTGAGGAGACATGATGAATGCTTGATTCGCCAATGCATTTCTAAGCAGGAGTGAAAATAGTGTGATGCCCAAACATCAGAACCAGAGCGAGAGAGAGAGAAAGAGAGGGAGAGAGAGTTTAATATTTCCAAGGAGGACGGCCTGCAGTGTATTATGGACCAGTCCACTGGGAAAACACCTGATCTTTCAACTGATCTCAACTCCTCTCTCTCTTTTTTTTGTCCATTACGTGAGTGGTGGGGGCCCTCACTGCAATCTCCACTCCCATGATAACAAACGCCCTTGACTATAACTCCGCACTGCTGGCTGCCAAGCGGAGACACACTTCCCTCATCTATCCCCTCGCGTACCAAAGGTTGCCCTGTGGAAACGAAAGTAGTTCAGCGCAGTACTTATCACCCAACCACCATGAAACACGATGATGTATGGTTTATCACCACCATAATAGACCTTAATGAGAATAAAGCGCACATTGTAGCGATTTGGACCGCACTGCCAAAAATACTAGGCTCATGATCCTTTTCCGAGATTACAAAACACACACACACACCCCCCCCCCACACCCCATTGCACGTAGACACCCCGACAAAGATGACTTGAAAGTGGTCCCTGCCTTTTTATTGAATGCCTAATCAGGCAAGTAATCAATTAAATGCATGATTGCTTTTGATTTTAATAGCTCTATCATTTAGAAGGAGGATCTGCTTTGGGCTATGCTGTTAACTGTTAGGAATAGCTGTAATTAGACACAGCCTATTCTCATTTAGCATGAGGCTGTAAGTAATTAGCATCTCATTCGCACAAATATCACCTAAACGATGTATCCATAATATGCTGCGAGTGCATTGTCTGTAATAAAATACTGCTAAACGGATACCTAGACGCTGTCTGATGCTTCTTCCAAGCTCTGCTCCCAGACGCTTTTCTGAGGTCAGTGCATTTAATAAGCAGGTCTTACAGCCGAGCTCGGGGTTCGATCCATGCTTAGCTAGCTGTCTGTACGTTGTTAAATAGTTAGGATAAATAGCTAGAATGGCTGGAGCTGTATTAGCCTATGTAGTTAGAATTGATTCACGCTCTAAAAACAGCAGTTAGGTCCTGCAGTACAGTGTAGGAAGACGGTGAACAAATTTTTATTAAATGCCTAATGTGATCTTTATTGACGCCAATGCTTTCGGCATGAAGATAGTTGTTCTCATAAATCTACATGAGATCTGGGGATTGTGCTACAGTGTAAAGTTGGATTTGTGGGATTAATAAGCTCAGTAGTTTCAGGTACTTTTGAGTGAGACCTGAAGTTACTTTAAACATGAACTGAACAAAGTTTGCTTTAAAACCTGCCAGTACTGCGTGTGCATGCACTGGGTTCGTAATACAATACGCTGCTTTGGTCCACACCATCAGTCTTCTCATAAGAACTTGTTCGCACTGGTGCACGTCTTCACGGGTATTCATGCGTATGTTCAGTATAATAAAGAAGCAGAAGCTGGATTTGGGAGTGATAAGGGGATAAAGCATGCTTCTGTAACCTCTTGTTCTTCCTGATAAATGGTTTTCCCCTCATGTGACCCATTTAACCTTCTTATACACTTAAAAGTAAATGGCTCCTAGCTCTGACGCATCCCGTAATTGGTATAGATCAGGAGAGCTCAACCCTGGTACTGGAGATCCAACACCAACTCCAACATCCATATACCGCTGAAGCCTTCACATCCCTTCATTACCCTCCTCAGGTGTGGTAGATTAAGGTTGGCTGGTAGATCTGCTCTGCTATTCACAGTATTCAGAACTTGCCCTTTTTAAGAAAGCAGCTTTTTCTTGTGTCTTTTAAATTTCAGCTGACCACCATTCGATAACAGCATGTGTTTGTCAGTGTGTTGAAAACGAGAAAAATGGGCTTGGACGGTCTCAGGAAGAACATTTTTAAAAGAACAGGAGAGCAGAGGATAAATAGAGGACTACAGATACACACTTACTAGCTGACCACTGATACACAGATACTAGCTGAAGTCTTTTAAAGTAGTGCTGTAAATATTTGCAATAATTAACTGATTTGAATTTCATTCTGTTGTTTTCTTCATCTTTATTTTAGCCTCAAACATGCACACACAGCTCCTAGTCAGTTGGGAGAAAGTCCCATGGTCTGTTAACACTCCTCCACAATGCAAGGACTTTCTTTTCATGGCCAGTTCATGCTGCTCCATACTGCTCGAGACCCTAAGCTTGTGATCCGAATGGCAACATAAGACAATCTCAATATGCACATATAATGATACATATTTAATAATTATGGTGGCGAAAGCTTTTTGTCGCTGTCATGCAAAAAGCTTGTAACTCATTGACATTTTTGTTTAGGGCATTGAGCAGAACAGACCAAGGTACTTTTTAGCTCTGACCCTGCCAGAACTGAGCCACAAAGAAACCCTAATGCAACATACGCAAAATACGCAATCCGTTGAACCTGAATGTAGACATAACTAAACAATGCGAACCCTGTGGAGAACAGGTTTAAAAGTTTGAATTGATATTAGTGCTTTATTAAGTGCTATCGAATAATACAAGTCTTCAGTGTGTGTTTAAAGATAGCAAGTGGCGCTGCTATTTAGACACTTCTTTCTTATTTTGTCACTTACTTTCAATCAAAGTCACTTTGGAGACTTACGATTGGTCGTTTTTTTTGTTCTATGTATATTGACACAATATCAGATTAAAATTTCAGTCAAGAATAGAGATACGTTTTTGCCGCACAGCAAGAGTTACATTTTAATTTAGAGTATGCCACGCCCACTGAGTGGCAAAAAAGATATACTAAGAGGCAGCGTTAGCATTCAGTGTGAATGCCGCTAACACAAACATTAAAAACCGTACAAACAGATGCTGCAAGAATTCAGAGCTATTGTTTGGCAGTATCCCTTTACTGCTGAAAGCTCGGGAGAAGAAGCAAATGGATTGCTGCAGGTCACAAAAACAACTGGAATCCAGGCTTCGAAATATGTAGGAGCACACTGATTGGTGATATCATGCTCTGAAAACAGGTGGGGGGGAAAAACAAGCCCACTGAGTTGCAAGTAAAATGACTAGCCGAGTTGGATTAAAAGGCAGAGCAAGGAAACCTGAAACCAGCCTCTGAAAAAAACAGTCGCAAACACTCCTGAAACCTTTCTTTTGACTTTGTGCTCTCAGTTATGAGAGTGATTTGAGCCTCAGTTTGCTAGAAGTTCCTGGCTACACATCAGTGTACATGGACCATTGATTATTTAGTAATTTGGATGGACTGCTGTCAAGTCCACCTGCCTTTAACTTGAGCAGATAATCGCTTGTTTCATTCCCGGTTTGGTTGTTTTCCCTAATAAATGCAGCCATGCTGCAGAATGTGCTCCAGCGGGAACGTGACGACAGTGGGCTGTGTTCAATATCACAGTCTTGTTTTGTTGGGTGATCCTGTATTTTGGGATTTTTTTTAAACAAAGACGTTCAAATTCAAAAATACTTAAGATAAATTGAGTGTAAATGTAATTATGTAAATGTAATTAATGCAGATTCATACAGGCAATTAAACAGTCTAAACAAAATGTATGCCACAGTTACCAACACTAGACTCACGAGAGTTATAAGAAGTTACCAAGAATGATCATGACGAATAATCCCTCTCTCTCTTTCTCTCTCTCTCTCTCCCCCCCTGCAGCTGTTCTCAGGGTGACGTTGTGACGCACACAGCTTGGCTGAACAGGTCCAGTATACTGTACGCCGGCGAGGATAAGTGGTCCGTGGACCCCCGAGTGAGCCTGGTCACTCTGAACCGGGATGAGTTCACCATTAAGATCGAGAACGTGGACATGAGTGATGAGGGGCTGTATGTGTGCGCCGTTCAGACCAGCAGCAAACCCAGAACCACGTCCGTCCACATCATCGTGCAAGGTCAGCTGGGATTCGGCTCCTGTGTCTTTTTTTCAACACATGCACTGAACACTTGTGGGCTGTAGAGTTGTTCTTCAGTCATGTGTGTGTTGTGTAGCATAAAGTGTAACCTTTCGGAAAACGGTTTGTTAGCACCCTTCTGCAGTATCTGATGCAAACACCTTGAACCCAAGGTATGATACTGCATCTTTTAATGAAGTGGATAATTATGCAATTAATGGTGATGGCATAAAACCTTGGAGATTCCATTTTTTCACTGATCAGTGCTTCCTGTGTTAATTTGATTGATGGCAGTGTCATTTTACAACGCTGGTGCACTGAGTCGTGGCAGCGCAGGATTCAGGTACAGTGGATGGAAAATCAGAAAGCACAGAGCAGCGCAAGCCGCTTCGCCATATGGTACTAGCCTAATATCAGAAGGAGTTCATAAACAGAGGTATGCAAAAGTTTGCAAAGCGCTGTTACTGTGAATAGTTAAGTGAGCAGAAGATGATCTGCAGTAGGTGTAAAGTTAAAGATGAAACAAGCAGGATTTAAAGAAGCACCATACAAATGTTGGCTACATTCACACAGCAGGGGAAGTCCCCCAAATCCAATTTTATCACACAATCTGATATTGTTTTAGGCTGTTCACACTATATTTTTAATATGACCTATATCTAACGCAAGTTCACGCTCCTAAATTGATGCACATGCACAAGAGCAATGCTTCACATGAGGTTTCTGTTTCATCTTCATCAGCATCACAGGATAACTGGGCTTATCACTGGATGCATTTGAGCTTGCTCTAAAAAGGGCACGTTTTTCAGCTGTGGGCACTTTTATTGGTTTGCGATTGCTTTTCTGTAAAGCTTTTTATTTTCCTTTGATGCTGCAGCAGCGCCCCCTTGTGGTGTGTCATTTCTTTAGGAACACAGAGCAGCCTTCTAATTTATTAGGTCTGTTGCTTCGCTATCCCGCCCCTAAAAAAACCTTTTTCAGTGGTATCGAGGCTTCTGCTCCCAGAGTGTCGAGTTGGACTGACGTAAAAGTTGCATGAATTTCAAACTGGCAGTTTACACTGAGCCGCCTTCATCCGAAAGTGGTTCAAATCGGTCCAATAAAAATGTCTGATTCAGTGTGTTTTTTCGCCATTCACACTGCCTCACAGATAACACATTTGTGTCACATATGACCAAAAAAGATGGGACTGGGGCCACTGTGTGTAGCTGCTGTGTGAACATAGCCAAAGCTAACCTTTAACCAAGGTCTCAGACCTTAATTAGCTTGTTAGGGCTAGGGCGTGTTCACAGTCACTGTGAAGAAAGGCCAAGTAATGCAAATTTCCAAGCTTTATTAATAGCCTGACTTGTTAGAGGCATTAAGTTAAAAATGAAAATTTTGTCAATGTTTTAAGCAAGCATGTTTTATTTTTGTTTTGTACAGTTGAAAAGGAACAAGGAAAAAAGGGTGATTCACCTTTCAAAGCTTTTTAAATACTCAGACAATCTCGTCCTGACAATCAGCAGCCTTGGCCTCTTCTAACCGGCTGCCTAGCATGCTGACAATTTAAATGGTTTTAGCACACAGGCAGAAGAAATCTAAAAGTAAGTAACAGATTTCATGGTCAAGAAACCTTTCTAGAAGTTGCTAAAATTGCAAAATCAGAGCTCCCTGTGTGACTACAAAATACCTCCAGACACATTTAGCAGACTCTGGAGTGGTGGTGCACTCTTCTACTGTGCAGCTACATCTATACGGACGAGATCTTTATGGAATAGTCATCAGAAGATTATTTTTTAAACAAAAAAATGCATGCAAGGAACATCTAAACAAGCCTGATGCATTTTGGGAGGGAAACATGTGGACTGGACTGACAAGTTTAAATAAAGCTTTTCGGACACAAATATTAAAGTTGTGTTTGGAGAATAAGAGTGCAAAATGTAATGAAAAGAAGACGTTTCCAACTGTTACAAACGGGGTGCATTGATCATGCGTTGGGCTGGTGTTGCAGCCTGTGACATAAGGAGCATTTCACTGGTAGAGAGATGAATGGATTCAATTTACTCTGTTAAATACCAGGAAACTGTGGAGGCATCGACTCAAATGTAAAAAAAAAAAAAAAAACAAGAAAAAAATCTTTGTTGCTTAAATGTATCCCTAGAGTTTGGTTCAGTAGCCGGCATTGTTGCTGACCCATACGGTGGGGCAATCAGCTTAAATAAAGCAGCAGTCTGGTTAACCTTCACTTCACCTCAGTGTTTCTCACCATCTTGCTACAGCACTTTGCATGTTGATGCACGTCTAGTCCTCGCTGACTAGAACAGGAAGCTTATTATTCGAAATGCTGCCCTGTTGTAAGTATCGATTGATGGTAGGGGACTGAGGGCCATTGTAATTTTTGAGGTAAAAAGAACATGTGTATTGGTCATGTCTGACCAGTATATCATCTGTTCAGTGTTTTATCAGACACAGTAAACAGATGAGCTTAGACACCATTAAGTCCGTTGATTATCATTGCGATGAAAGGTATTTGCATATGAGCCATTGCTTCTGTTGGTCGGTTCTTTCAATTATCCTCTGTGACATATAATATTGAGGCTCTTTGATCCATATGGAGGGCCTGCTCTGTGAAGGCTAGATTAGCTGGCTCTTGCATGAGTGGGGCAGACCCCCCCTAAGTCTTCATCAATTAGACCAAAGACAGATCAAAGGCGGAAGCGCAGAGCATATGACCGGATGAAAGATCTTTGTGGGGAGTCTTTTTCACCTCTTAAGGGGGAAATTCACAATTTCCTTTTTTTTTTCCCTGGAACACCTCAAACATTTCCTTGTGCTGAGATTGTTCTATAGAGCTAGGACTTCACATCACAGTGGAAATCCATTCAGGAGAGATGGATGCGACTTAATTGATTTCCTTCACAACAACAGATGCGAGTCAAATAACAGTAAAAGAGCCGTAATAATCCTTTCCGTTTACCCAGTGCACTTGGGGTGAGCAGTTAATGACGCAATTCTGTATAAAAACGGCCAGCCTTTTCCTTTTAGCGCTAAAATTACACTAATTCGAGATCCTGAGGAGTAAGCGTGCGCACCGCCTTGCGCATTAGCCCTGACGTTGTGTTCCTATGGCACAATCAGTCCAAGCTCAGGCATTTAGTGCACACGAAGTGATCTGCCCTGTTACCTTGGCAACGTGGTGCCAGAATAGTGGCTTGATTGAGAGAGCTGGGGGGATGCAGCAGAGAGGTCAGCTGTTGCAGAATGCCTGGACACAAACGTGCCGCAGCCAACCAGTCACCGCAGCACACATCCTCCTAAACCCGCATGCACACACATGCACACTGTGCTGAATGGAATCATTTTGGCCACTGATTGACAGACAGAGAAGGGACCACAATAGTAGCTGGTGGGAGCGAGAAAGAGAGAGACAGAGAGACAGGCAGGTATGTGAGACCTTCCAGGTGCTGACAAAGTAAACACCTCGTTTCAATAGAAATGCAATTTGCTCTCCATATGCAAAGAGGCCCAAACGAGTACTTCACATTTATGGTGACAAATGAGTTAGTAATGGCCCGTATGAGTAGGGATTATGCAAACACTGCGAGTGCGCGTCTGTGAATGCCAGCTAAACGCGAAAGAGCCAAAGCCAGGAACTCAACTTCTGGAAGCACATTCGCAGCACAACAGGCTCTGTCTGGGCTGTTTCATTGTTTATGTAGATTGTGTATGTTTGTTTCATCCTCCCGAGGCAAATATTTACAGTGAGCATTTCACCCCACATGGCTGGCGTGCTGAGCACAGAGGCGCTCAGACGAAGCTTAGTTCATTAAGGCTTCAGGCAGCGCGGGACCGAAGCTGTCAGCTCCAGTATTCCCGCTTCATCCTCCTCTTCTTCGTCGCCCCGGGCTGCTGACTCTGTGACCGCTTCTCTGTCTCCGCCGAGTCCGGGATTGGAACACCTCAGCGCTTGAGCATTAAACCTCCCTGTCCCTCTCGCCTCCAGGCTGTTAAAGGTGCTGTCTGCAAGATCAGCTCTTCAGACACTTTGAGTTATTAAAGTCACACTGACGGATAGCGGTGGCCAGCTCGTATAGCCGAGGCACTTTTGGCTCTATGTTGGTTATGATCGCTGGCAGGGGTCCTTATGTAATTCTCAGAGGTTTGGAGTTATTACGGGCATTAAGATGTAATATTTAAGTAATTGTTCACTTCTAGAACTGATTCCATGATTAGATGTGTGGTGGCGGCACAGTAAGTAGTGTGTCTTACAGCTCTAGGGGTTGTGGGTTAGATCCTCGCTCCTGCCCTGCTCCCAATATTTCCAGGTAGACCACTGTGACCCTGACCAGGACAAAATAGATAAGAAGATGAATGATGTTCACGCTGTTCTCTGTCTGTAAGGAGATTGGTGGCTTCTCCATGTGTCCTTGTGGGTTTCCCTTGGCTTCCAAAAAAACAATGAACAAATGCCCTGCCCAGGAGGTATTCCTGACCAGGAAGGAAGAAGAAGAAGAAGATGAAGGATTGAATGAATTAAATTCTGTTTGTTTCATTTCTTTCAATTGGGCCTAAGGTTATGGGCTCCATCCTTGCTCTGGTCTCTGCTTGTGAGGAATTTGGTGTGGTGGAATTGCGTTTTCTGTGTTGCTTTCATCCAAGTACTCCAGTTTTCCTCTAGGTGTGAGTACCTGGGTATGTCAATGGCTCAGTGGTCAGTGGTACCATGTGATTGACTGGTGCCCTTTCCAGAGGTATTCCTGTCGTGCACCTAATGTTTTAAGGTAGACTCCAGATACACCACGACCCTGACTGGGAATTTTCGTTGTTTTTCGTTGTTTTTTTTTTTTTTTTTTGCTTCCATGGGAGGACACAGTGAAGCAACAGGTAGTGAATGTTCCACACAGCATTCTGGGCCTGGGGTTGTGGGTTTGATCCGTCTCTGGTTTCTGCTTGTGAGGAATCTGGTGTGTTCTCTGTGTGGTTTTCAACCGGGTGCTCCAGTTTTCTCCCACCTCAAAAAAAAAAAATAATAATAATAATAATAAAAACAATATATATATACATATATATATATATAAATACACATGGCCAGTGATTCTAGGTTGGCTCTGGACCCAGTCTTTCTTCCCTGATCAGGAGATATGAATAAAATAGTAATTTGGAGTGAAACTGCACTACATATATTTTGTGTTTTTTATTTATATTCGTTATTATTACCCATGTTTATTTCTATGTGCAGACAATTTTAATGTGAATATAAATAACATGATCTTACAATATATATGTACAGTTTCCGTCCAAATGATTTAACCCCCATATTAGCAAAATTTACAAACAATTTAAATAGCCCAACAAATTTTGTAGTCTCAGAATTATTCTGTCTTTAGTAGTTAGTAGAGCACCGGTTTACTGTTATGACCTGCTGCAAACGTGACCAAAGCCAAACTTCAGCTTCTGGCAGCATTCCTGAGGAATCTTAGCCCATTCCTCATGGGCAATAGCCTCCAGTTCACTAACATTCTTGGGTTTGTGTGCTGCAAGCGCCTTCTTCAAATCCCACCAAATCCCACCACAGACGTTTTGGGATTCTGTTCTGTGGAGCAGTGAAACAAAACTGGAACCTTTCGAGCCTAAGGCTTGGTTTCAGAAGAAGTCCTAAAAGGTGCTGGAGTGGCCGTCACAGTTGTCTAACTTGAACCCCATAGAAAAAGTTGGATTTGAAGAAAGCAGTTGCAGCATGCAAACAAGAATATTAGAAAACTGGAGGCCACTGCCCATGAAGAACGGCTAAGATTCCTCAGGACCGCTGCCAGAAGCTGGTGTCTGGCTATGCATCACGTTTGCTGCAGAAGGGTGCTCTACTGAAGTACTAAAGACACTGATCATGCCATCATCAAAAAATTGTTATTTTGTGTTGAATTTGGAGAAAGCGCTTGTTCTCGTTCATTGTGCAGAAAATCAGTTGGAAAGCACATGTTAATGATTGGCAAAAAGGAATGACTGCATTTGGGTATGCTTAAGGCCATAGTGTGAAGGAAGTAGCTGAACCTGCAAGTGTATCGAAGCGTACGGTCATGCAGGTCTACCAGCACTGGCAGAAATCCCAGGCTAGAGGAAATTCTAGTCAGAATGATGGCCAAAGGGCAAAACTGACGGACAGGGATTGCTGGCTTGTGAATGAAAATGAAAGCTCTATCAAACGTTTGGTCCTGACGGGTGCCTGGGAGTCAGCTACGCCCCTGCCTCTTAGTTTGGCAGGATCTGCCGTATGAGTCCCGATGTTGCAGGTCCTGGGCTGACGACAGGGCCTACAAATATTTTATCCATCAACAAACAGTTTTAACTTGCTAACATTGTTCTCATCTCGTAATTTGTCAAGATTACATTCACGCTTTACTGCTCTCAGGTCTCCAGAGTCTTCTGGTAGAAGTGCAGTTCCCTGTGGAGTGTTCTTTGAGGACTTGGTTATTAAGGGCCTGTGTCATGAGCGAAGCCTGAAGTTCCTACCACCTTAAAACACACAAGGTGACAAATGTTTTGTCCAGGGAACATTATATATAATGCCAGAACTGCATCTGCTGTGGGTTAAAGGACATACATTTTAATAATGTACTTCACAAGGCATTGAAGGCATTGGCCTCTGACATTTTTCAAACAGCTCTAGGCTAGAGCGGTGTGAAGGGCAGTGTGCTGCTGCGGGTATCTGCTGGTTATTAATGTGCTAAGTGATGCCAGGAGAGGGAAGATTGTGCTTAAGGATTGAACTTGTGCAGAGTGCGGTTTGTTGAAATGCTGTGTAGTTGTTCTGAATTGTCAGAGTGAGAACTTGAGTGTCTGTTACAAACATATATTACTTTTGTTCAGGTTAAGTCAAAGCTTGAGGTGAAGGAAAGCATTGCTTAAAGATCATATTCAGCCTCCGCATGGCTGACTTACTGCAGAAAGCATATGGCCTGGCAGGAGGAGACTACAGAGGAGGAAACAGAAAAATGTGCAGGAGTTTTTTTTTTTTTGGGTGATGAACCAGCGTGGTTTCAGGACGTACCTGCCTTTCGTCTTTGAACTGACAGAGATATTTAATACCAACATATGTCCATGTTTGTTAATGCATGGCTGTCTCTGTCTCTTTTAGCATCTCTCTCGCTCTTTCTGCTCTCTCTCTCTCCTTCTTTCTGAAGCACAGAGATTGCAAAAGCCTGCGAAAGCGCCGTGAATGTGGCAGATCTGAACTGAACAGGTGACATAAATGGAAAATGATGGGGTTTTAGAAGACGTATTCTAATTAAAGCTGAAAATCCAAGCTGGCATGTGTCTCCTTCGTACTCCAGTGGGTTGTGTAAACGTGGGAGTGAACAGGGCTAGGATCATGTCTGCAGAGGCGTGCCATATTTATGCCAAAACTAATATGCAGCAGTCCAAACAAGCGAGCTCCAAAAGGTCTCGTGCACCCCAATGGGTTACACAGCCATATTCTCCAGCAAGCACTTGTTGACGTGGAACAAGGTCAAGGAGAACTGGATCCAGTGCATCCCGATCTTTATGCAGCTCCTTCCTTGCTGTCATCTGCATTTATGAGAGAAAACTTAAATTGCCTCAAGGCTGCTGGCTTCTGTGACACCCTCAGCCAGTCTCCCTGCACTTGCACTGTTTTATATGGATGGGACTGAATCGCTTTAGTCCGCTGTTCAGCGTTGAGCTTAACTTGTGCAGTTCTTCAAGAGACATATAGCTTTTTGTACTTATCTTATCTGACATCTTGTTGACAATACACTCAGTAGCTATGTGCATATTCACACCCCACTGAGTATGATAAACCAACACGGGGACCTGGAGTCTTCAGGGTTTTATCAAAGAAACATGATGCTGCTTTTATTGTTAGATGCACTGTGGTGCTTTTTAACAACACCAAACCCACCATAAATCCATTTGTTTATTAGAGTAACAAAAAAATAAAGGACAAAATACAAGTCCTGGAAAATTCAAGCTGGTTATGTATGGTAACCTGTTTTGTTAATGTCCTTCATGGCCTTGTGAGGAACACTGCAGTAAATTGCTCCAGAGTATTTTAAGGTTCTTTGAGTAATCTTGTAGAAGAACCACTTTCCGTTCCTTAAAGAACCATTTACTTTAATTTATTTAGTTTAATTAGTTTGTGTTGCTCGCTAAGACTCCAGAGTTGCATGTGCTGTGTCCCAATTCAGGGGCTGCATCCTCCAAAGGCTGTGGAATAGGCGAAGGCTGCGTAGACTGTGATGACCAAACTGGAACAAGACAGTCTGTTTTACAGCATCGCTGTTCCTGTCCCTCCCGTTACGTCACGAAATGCTCTTCCTGTTACCTGCAGATAGTACGCAATGAATCTTGGGATATGTTGCCTGGCAAAGGATCCACCCGTTACCATGGTAAAGAAGGAAGCATCTGTCGGCCGGTGCAAAGGAGCTTTCGAAATGGGACAGCCTAGTCGCACGGCTGTGACGCAGTCGGTATTCGAATGCAGCCTCTGGAGGATGCAGCCTCTGAATCGGGACACAGCTATAGATAACTGTAGAAGATATTGTAACCATAGCAATATATTTAGCATCATATCAACACATACTGTATCTCTATTGTTCACAAACAAATGGAGCTCCACTTCTGATACTGACTGATGTTTAAAAAAAAAAAAAAAGAAGAGGATCTCATAATCGGATTGTTAAATTAATCCCACAAGAACTTCACATCTGAACATTATTTTATTTTATTAATATTATGGCTCATTTTTACAACAAGTCCTTATTAGAGACACTAGGTTTTAGTTTCCGTGGACTACTGGACTACCTTGTGCCTTTAATGGGGAATCCTCATTCAGCATGCTGTGTAGTCCAGAGCTAGACTTTACCCCTGTCTGAGAAACCAACCCTTTAGTGTTCACACTGCCAGCATTAATGCTATAAAAGACAGTATGCTTCCAGGCTTAAATGATACGTTAGGAGAAAGGAGGAACCATTCAATTGCCATTTGTGCTGCACACATAGGGATTTGTCATCCACATTTAACCCATCTGTGCTGTGAACACACACATACACATACTAGTGAGCGCACACACACACACACTAAGGAACAGTGAGCAAATGTGCCAGGAGCAGGTAGCAGAGCCCGGGGAGCAGTTGGGTGTTAGGCGCCTTGCTCAAGGGCACTTCAGTTTCGTCCTGTCGGTTCAGGGGCTCAAACTAGCGGCCTAAAAGTTGCAAGGCCGCTTCACTGACCTTCAGGCCATAGCTGCCCCATTATGCTAGCAAACTATTCTCTGTAGGATGAAAAGCTGGAATAATTTTTAGCATTAAACACATATAAATGTATGTATGGGTGAATGATGAATTAGGGCCAAGATAGGGATGGAAAACCTTTTAGTGATGTAGCTTAGGATGGTCTTTGCCAGAGGCAGATCATGGCCCTATAAGGCCTCTGGAGTCCCACCCCTACTCCAGACATTCCCGCTCCATCCCAAGTCTTAACCTATTATAGCATGACTGTTCTCTGTGAGCCAGAGAAATCCATGGGTGTTTAATGGGATGCTATGTGGCAGGAGTACAGACACCAAAATGTGGTATTAACTGGAAATGGCCCGAAGCTATAAACAAAGTTTGCTGCTTCTAGTTTGTAGGAAAGAACTCAAGAAGGTCAGCTGTAACCACATTTTAGCTTTATTCCCTCTCTGACCTTTTCACTGTTGTTGTCATATTAAAAGCCATTATAGTGCGGATTTACACAGCAACAGTAGACGAGGCAGGGGAGCACTTGGAACACTGTGAATTCCTGTTGAGATGAGGTAGGAAGGCGCCTGCATTAAAAAGGGACATAACGCTGCCCCAGAAAGTAGAATTCTCATCTGGTATATGGTTCAGAACAGACTCTAGAGACTTTTTCTGGAGGGACGGTATGAGTGTGTAAAATTGTACTTTGGCCCAGGCAAAGACAAAAGAGGTAGAATAAAGTAGGGCTGCAGTAATTTGCTAATATGTTGATGTAATATATATATATATATATATATATATTACACAGATATATTACATATATTTGTGTGTGTGTATATATGGACATGCCCTTGCATGTTTAAGGTGGTAGTGACTTCAGGCTTCTGCAGCTGTCGTTGCATGAGAATGATAAGGCTATAAATACCTGCAGTGTGTGTGACTGGATTATACATTGAGAAGAGGTGCTACTGACTGTGCAGTGAATGTATATGTATGACAAAAAGGAGTTATTGCATTTGGGCATGCCAAAGGCCATAGTGTGAAGAAAGTAGGTCAATTTGCAGGTGTGTCTAAGCATACAGTGATGCAGGTCTACCAGCAGTGCCACAAATCCCAGTCTACCAGATATTCTTAAGCAGAAGTGAGTAAAGGCCTCTTGCTCGTAATGGTACGCTCTACTAAATTAGCTGTAGTTAGTACAGATGTTCCAATACAGATATTATCTTTTCCATCGCTGATACCAATATTTAAATCTTAATTATTTGCCAATACCAGTATTTCTTCTTTAAAAACTTAAGCCTAAAATGAGCATCTAAAAGTAGGCTGTCAGACCAAAACTGCTCAAACACTCAACTGTCCGGCAAGACAAAATACACAGCTAACAATATCACATCACACAATATGAAAATGTGCTATTTTCAGGCCATCAGTGTCTGCTTTTTTCTGTTGTCCTCTGCTTAATACTGATAGCAGTCAGTAACAATATGTAATCCACACTAGACAGTGACACTAGCCGAAAAGTGACCTTAATTTTCTTTACATTAGCCACCTACTGGCAGATACAATATATAGACAAAAGTATTTGGACACCTGTTCATTCATTGTTTCTATTAGATTTTATCCTGCTTTTGTTGGGGTAACTGTCTCCACTGTCCATATACTTTGTGAATCAGAGATTTTGCATGAAAGGAACGGTGTGTAGGTGGCATGGTGGTACAGCAGAGCTCCAAAGCACTGGGGTTGTGGGTTTGATCCTCGCACTGATCCCTGTGTGTAAGGAGTTTGGCGTGTTCTTCTTGGGTCCAGGTGCTCCAGTTTCCTCCCACCTCCCAAGAGCACATGTGGTTGAATTGCCATGCGACATTGCCTTGAGGTATGACTGTGTGAGCGAATAGGTGTGAGTGGTACCCCTTTATGGACTGGCGCCCTGTCCAGGGGGGTGTTTTTGCCTTGTGCCCAATGATTCTGGGTACGCTTCAGACCCACAGCGAACCTGGTCAGGAAAAAGAGGATAAGTGAATGAATGATATGCCAGTTATGCAAATTCTTATTTGTTTGTATACACCCATCAGCCATAACATTAGATATAGGGTTCCAGTGTGACCTGTTAAGGGGTGGATAGATTAGGCAGCAAGTGAACAATCAGTTACTGAAGTTGGAAAAAAGGGCAAGCGTGAAAATATAAGCCACTTTGACAAGGATTAAACCCCTTGTGATGGCTAGATGACTGGGTCAGAACATCTCTAAAACATCAGGGACATCTTGTTCTCAGTGTGTTCTCAGTATGCAGCGGTCAGTACCCAACAGAGTGGTCCAAGAAAGGACAGCCGGTGAACCGGCTACAGGATCATGGGCGCCCAAGGCTCACTGAAGTGATCCATGGAGGTCCCATCTCACAACTTACAGAACTTATAGATATGATCTGCTGTCTTGGTGTCAGATATCACAGAGCACCTTCAGAGATCTTGCAGAGTTCATGCCTCGGTGAGCCAGAGAAAGGGGGATCTACACAATATTAGGCAAGTAGTTTTAATGTTGTGGCTGATAAAGTCAAAGTCAGGCTCTGTGGCAACTATGACAGTACCATCTTAGCCTGGTCGATTAGAGTGTATTTAGGCAATGATTACACACTTTTTTCATGTAGTTACTTTATAATTAGCTGGTTCCACGTTTACAGGGTTAACATCCAGCATTAGCATTAGAAATCCTAAAAAGAATACGGGCAGCTCTACTAAAACTGCTTTTTGCTTTCTGAAATAACAGTTCGTCAAACTCACACTTGAACAGAGTAATGCACTCAGAATGAATAACTACCATATGCTCTGTTTGTTTTTAAATATCATTCCCTAAAAGCCTTGGATCAGTTATTCACAACCATTTCCTCAGGGCTTGTTATGGAGCCCATCTGTTTTTGTCTTTAACTTGTGAGTGTAAGTCACCTAGAGGGCAGGATTAGAGTCCGAACTGTGGCAAGGGAAGCCTTTATCCTCCCTCACTAGGAATCATGGGACATCTGCCACAACACCTCCACCCCCACCCCCGCTCTATTCACTGAGCTGTGCAGTTGTTGCAGGATGTTGCTGGTGATGTCTTTTTTTCTCTCTTTTCCTTTCGGAGGAAAAGCACTGAAAAGAGGGAATGTTTTGTGACAGAATGCAGATGAAGTAAATACTCATGGCCTGATTAAAGCCTGTGTATGGTAATCAACTCGTGAAAGAGGTCATCATTTGCATGTCAAATCATCTGACATTTCCACTGGATGAAAACAATATTGCTGCAGCTGCATCAAATATTACAGACTTGTGTGTGTGTGTGTGTGTGTGTGTGTGTGTGTGTGTGTGTGTGTGTGTATGTGTGTGTGTTTGCAATGTGGGTATGTAATTGGGTTATGCAGCTCAGCACCACTGAAACTGGAAATGTGTTAATGCTAGGCAATGAAATGCATAAAAACGGAACTAGATGCCTCAAATAAAGCCACTTCTGTATTATTTCCCGTTTTTTAAGTGAAGCTAATTATTAGCAAGTGTAATGAGCAGCCAAGTTATGAAAACAAATCAATTATTGGTGAATGGTTAAGCCTGAAGAGCCATGCTTTGCTGCTTGCCCTCTGAAAATCATTCATGCTAACAGCATGTTGTCCTCCTCTAGTTTAATTCCCAGGTGATAAATATTAGATGATAAATCCTGCAAACTCATCCCTTAAGTTAGCACAGCGTGACTGTACTAAGGGTAATAAACACAAGGGTATTTCATTGAAAAATGGCTTGAAATTGCTGTAATATGGCCTACATTTAACTGAGTGGGAGGAACAGTACTAGGCTGAAGCCACAGATCAGTTATGATTTGTTGTTAGCTCATTTGTTAGTCATGCAGTTATTAGTTTCACAGTTTATGAGCAGAGAAGACCAGCAGCTGCCACTATGACCCAAGGATCGCTGGTTTGAATAACAGGTCATGTTGTCAGCAGCCGGAATCAGAGAGAGCACAATTCACCTTGCACTCTCTCTCTGGGTAGGTAAATAACACTCTCCCCACATCACTTCAGTGTGGTGCTGGCCGACATGGACGTCTGTTAGCCAATGTGAGTTGGGTACCCGTTGCCTTCTTCCGAGCGTGTGGTTGACCATTGACGTTTCATTATTGCATGGGTTACATGAGGTTGGGTTAATTGGGTAAATTGAGGTTGAAATAAAAAGTAGCATTAAAAAAGAGGCTTAATGCTTTAATGACTCATGACGGTTAGTTTTTCACTTAAAATTACATTTAATAATATTAATGATAATTGAAATATAAAATTATTATTCTAATTTAAATATTCTAGCACTGAAGGCGGGGGCGGAATTGTTTCTGTTTTATCTCATTTCTATTTTTATAAATGTTAATCTGTCATGGCCTAAGAAAAGTTAGTAGTTACCGACACAATTGCTAATACCGTCAAAAACGCAGGCCGTCAGAACCGGGCAGTAGTATTAGCAAATAACTGATTTATTTGTCGAGCTCATATCTCTCTTCTAACCAGCAAAAAGTTTCCCAGTGGATTCACAAAAATGCTGTATCAGTAGTTTGGAGTTATGTTGCAGTTCTAGTGGTAGGAAATGTTTGAGTGACAGCTCGAAAACCTTGAAGTCACAGCTGTCACAGAGCTCTGCAGAGTCGTGATTCGCTGAGAGCACAAGCTTGTTTTTTAGAGCGGTCTTCCCTGCTGTTGCTAGTTTGGTTTCTCCTGTCCTGGAGTCCAGAAGATACAATCGAGAATCGAGACTAATGGCCTCCAGAGCATATAGTTGCTGGGTCCTTGTAGCCTAATTGGAAAAAAGTGCAGTTGTGTGGAACAAGGTTATTAGTTACCGCTGCTGTTTGCTAAGGTGTGAGGTAATTGTGGTTCAAAGAACCTTAAATAAATCTGTTCATTTAATCAGCAACTTCACTACTCAAACACTAACAAGAAGCTCAGCCAAGGCCAGCGTCCTGGAGGGTAGCAGAACTGCATAGATTGCTTATTTTTTTGCTCTATTTCTCTTGATTCAACAGATGAAGGCTTGATAATTAGCTGGCAGATTTTTATTTAGCGAGGGGTGCTGTGAGGTGATGAGGGATTTGAACAGGGGTGCAATATTTCCACCCCACCCTCCAAAACATAAAGATACCTGCCGAAATCTTTGCTGGAAACATTTGAAATCGATCCCTCGAACCTGGAAATACATTTCTAACAATGGTTAGAAATGGGATTTTATTACACTGGTGAAATACTGTATATTGACAAAAGTATTGGGACAACTGCTCATTTATTGTTATTTCCTAAATTCGGGATCTAAAAAAAGTTTATCCTGCTTTTGTTGGAGTAAACTGTCTCTACTGTCCAGGAAAGACTTTCTTCTAGATTCTGGAGCATTGTTGTGAGGATTTAATTGTTTTCAGTGACAAGAGCGTTAGTGAGATCAGGATGTCACCTCATCCCCAACTCCCCAGCTCATCCCAAAAGTATTGAATGGGGCACTATTATTCATCTGTTCCAAAGCTGAATGATGTGGGACTTTATACCCCTCTACCACATGTCTGGCATTAGGCATGGGGCCAATAGATCCATGTATATCTCCAGAGAGTCCGATTATATTGGCAGTACCTCTCTATTGGGACTTGACAAGCTGTTTGTGTACGCATTAGCACATCTGTGTCATGGGTGCAACGTAAAGCAGCTGAATGCATTCATTAGGAGGGGTGTCCACAATTAGGCTCTGTGTCACTTTTGCTTCTATAGGACTAGGAACTAGCCTTTTGCTCTGCAGGCACTTTTACTGTGTGCTGGTATTCTCAAAGTACTCCTGAGTGACAGGACCTGATCCTCTAAATTCATGAAGATCGTGGTCAATAAACTAAAAAAAAAAAAAAAGAAGATCTGGTCCTTACCCCTGAAGTGATTTGTGAATCCATAAATTTGCCGCATTTTGCCAACTTCAGAGGTCACACTTTTACGAGGGAGAAGTAGGGTTAATTCTTTAATAACACACTGTGCTGTCAGACACCAGTGCCTTGACTCTGACAGGCAGGAGCTACTTTTGTATAATGTATATCTTTAAACCTTTAGTCCACAAGCCTCAAACTGTATGTTAAAAATGCAGTCAAGAAAATTGTGTACCCTTCCAATGTTGCCTTGATCCTCACAACCCTAAAGGCTCTATGCTGTACATTAGGGACGTAACCATATAGTACATATTTCAGAAGAAACAGGTAATACAGCCACGAGTCAAATATAATGAAGGTGTGGTAAGAAACAGCTTGCGGCCTACTTGTGTTTTTAAACCCAATCTCCAAACTCACTCTGCTTGCTTGTTAAACTGCATTCGCTCATGTGTGTCAGCAGCTCTGTCCAAATAGTCTGTCTGTCTATGTTGCTTGATTCTACTTGATCTGTTGCTCATGGCCCAAGTAAATCTAATGGCAGTGCTGACTAGCTTATGGATCGAAATGGTTACCAGGCCACAATCTCCAATAAGGCAGAAAGTTTGAGCCGTTTTCTGAGTTTTTTATGTAACTAGGAAATGGTAGTAAACAGTAAAGGTCGAGAGGTCAAATTGAAGTCTGGAAGAGCAAATAAAAAACTGAGAGAACTGCTCGAAAACCTCTGTTAAGCCTTATTTGGACGCGATTAGTTTTACATGGGGAAGTGGAGTAATATAGTTTTACCACATTGCATTAATGACAGAGATGGGAGTGGCTACTTGATTTACTAGCTGCCATCACCTTCAAAAATGCATGATGATAACCATATAATCTTATAATGTACTTATAGTAATAATGAAACTTTTAGTTTTAAAATTAGCAGCTGGATGTTCATAACACGTATGTAGACTATAGGCTACGCTACCCAATTACTCACCCAAAGCTGGCAGAAGCAGAGCACCTCGTCTTTTTTGAGTGTCATACGTTTACACCTATACATTTAACACCTGAGGTTTGCCAGACATGAATGATCCCAAGTTATTTGTACCCTGCACAATGAAACTTCTTTTCCACAGGACATAACAGAAGATTTACCCAATCACACGGAACTACTACAACCTGAAGTTGTTATAATGGTAAAAGCCGATGGAATTTTACCTGGTAATAATGACTGACATGACATGACGCGTTCGGACGAGACTTGGGTAATAAATTACATTTCTCCACCCACATGTAAACCTTATCCTGTCCGAATAGAACTTTAGACTGGAAAAGACCTTTAGGAAGATTTAGCAGGCTCTGGGGTGGGGGTGCACTATTCTACTGTGCAGCGACAAATGTGACCTTCCTAGTCATCGAAATTAAACCTCTCCTGTGTCCACACCACAAAATTCTGCATCAAAGGTTTTCAAAGGAACATCCATGCAAGCCTGGTGCATCTTAGAAACAAGTCCTGTGTGCTGATGGAGTTAAAATAGCGTTGTTGTTTTTTTGGCTGCTAAGAGCAAACATACAGAATTTCACGAACATCTCTTCAGTTGTTAAAAACGGTTGTGGATCGATCATGTTCTGGGCTTGTGTTGCAGCCAATGGCACAGGGAATATTTCACTGGTAGAGGAAGGAGCAACTTCAATAAAATACCAGCAAATACTGGAAGCAAACATCACACCATCTGTAAAAGGCTGAAGATAATTAGAGGAAGGCTTCTGCAGCAGGATGATGAACCTAAACACACCTCAGAATCCACAATGGACTACCTTAAGATGTGCAAGCTGAAAATTTTGCCATGACCCTCCCATTCTCCTGACCTAAACATCTATGAAGATCTGTAGGTAGATCTCAAAAGAGCACCGTATGCAAGACCAAGCCAAAGAATCTCACAGAACTGAGGCCTTCTGCAAGAATAAAAAAGACTCTTAGCTGGTTTCAAAAAGTGTTTACGAGCTGTGATACTTGCCATAAGGGGTGTTACTAAGTACTGACTTTTACAACAGAGTGCCTAGTCTTTTGCTTCAGGCCATGTTCCGTATTTTGAAGCTGTAAAAGATGGCAATAAACAAGTAATGCTTCATAAATATTGAAGATACATGTTTTCTTTAACTTTAGGCCTTTGGAAATCAGGCCTTCAACGCTTAGCTGTTCACAGTGACAAACATTTTGACCGTGGGTGGTCAAACTTTTGCATGCCGCTGAATATTAATACACTCGTAAACCGTGCACCCTGACTGAAACTGCTGAAGAAACTGAGTAAAGTAGCAGCAGGTAGCGTCAGTCTCCTTACCTACACTTTTTAGTTCAGAACGTTTCGGTTTAAACAGCCAACCCAAAATAATCCTCTCTCATGAGAGCATAGTGGCAAGAATACAGATCATGGAAATAATTCATAAATCAGCAACCTAGTTACATTTATGTGACCTCAAATATAATATATGAACAATCTACAGGTGCTATGGGGCGTGCTGAAGGATGTTCAGGAGGTGCTTCAGTCCTCTAGTATCGTACATATTAGCCAGGTAGCACAGTAAGATGTGTTAAAGCTTGGAGATACTGTAAGAGACTAAAACGGCCTGTCAGATGGTGTGTTTAATTAGCTGCTTTATCAAAACCGCAACTGCTGGTTCTCTATGCTGTATTAGAGCACTACTGTTGTATTCTTACTTATATTGCTATATACAGTAGCACTGCTTACATTAGAAACACTGGTAAATCCACAGGGAATATTTCACTGGTAGAGGAAAGAACAGCTTCAATGAAATACCAGCAAATTCTGAAAGCAAACATCACACATCTGTAAAAAAGCTGACGATAATTAAAAGGAAGGCTTGTACAGCAGGATGACGAACCTAAATGCATCTCAAAATCCACAATGGACTACCTTAAGATGTGCAAGCTGTAGGTTTTGCCATGGCGCTCCCATTATTCTGACCTAAATATCTATATAAATCTGTAGATAGATCTCAAAAGTAGTGCATGCAAGACCAAGCCGAAGAATCTCCCATAACTGAAACCTTCTGCAAGGAAGCACTGTGGACAGACTACTAGCATTGTAATTAAATTGCCACATATGGTAGCACTGCTTACATTAAAAACACTGGTGAATTCATGATCTACACATTATGTCCACAAAGGGTTATGTAGGGAGACTATAGAGGGCTGTATATGTGAGAGAAGGAAGTGTGAAGACATACGTGTAGTAAGTTAGAGAAGGTCTCTACTGGAACATGTCATGATTATAGCCATATATAAAGTGTAAGGTGGGAGTGTGTTGTAGAAGGTTGGCTATCTTCCCTGTGAAGGAATCATAATTTAAGACTTGTTCCAGTTTAACATCAGTGAGTTTGTTTCACGAAGCGCAGATTTAGATCAATTTGTGTCGTGTTACAATTTCACCAGCTATATATAGGTTAGCAGCAATGGAAAACAGGCTATCTTTGATATTAAAAGTGTGCTACCTTTTTTAAAGATTCCATTTAAACATGTCTCTTTCTCCTTTACACACGCTTTTTATGTCAGCTCTTGGAGGCAATCTAATTATTATGAAAGAAAGAGAGAGAGAGAGTGCACTTCAGCTTAACTTTAAAATCAAGGAGGGAAAAAAAGTGTGAAGTCAATTTTCTGAGCAGGGTTTGGTGTGCCAGCGTCCAACGAAATAGTCTATCAAATAAATAAATCAGTGTGTAAATGCAAAATTGGCCTGAGGCACTGCATAGTTGGTGACCTCTAAAGTAGACTCTGGAGCTATACTACAGAACTACATTGAATGTGTTTTTTATTATTAATTAGTAGTACAGTTTCTTTTTTTCTGGCATATCATAATTTCCTCTTTTTGCTGAATATTTCACAGTTTCTGCAGTTTAGACATATGTATACTGTACAGAATTCACATTTTTTGTAAGATCATTACATACTTTTTTCCACTGTCAAATCGTGGCCTCAGGAAATAGAATGGTTTTACGGTACTACAGTATACGGTATTTTACAATTCTTCTTAATTCTTCCTAATATTCTTCTTCTTGTTATTGTTATTGTTTATTTTTAGGTTGAACAAAATAGTAAAATATCTCCCTTTTGAAAATAAATAAAAAAGCTGCACGAAAGGTGAACTGCCTTATCCAGCTATTGATTATGTTAATTGTGGATTAATCTGCTGATTATTTTCTTATTATTAATTGTTTGTTTTATATAACTCTGAAAACAGTAAGAAATTGGTGATATTCATTTTGAATTAGGTTGCTTTTTTTTTTTTTTTTTTTTTTTTTCTTTCCCCCTGCTTTTGCATGTTGCATTTTCTAGGCCACCGTACAAATGCTGCCTCTGGTAGGCTCTTAAGTAGCCTTTTTTTGTCTAGCTTCAGCTTTTAGCCTTTTCAGCCTTACTTCCATATTCTCCCAAAGTAGTCATGTGTTTATCCTCATCAGGATTTTCTTAGTGGGCTGAATGTGTGTAGATTTTGGGGGAATAAGTCACAAATGTTATGTATAACAATTTTAACCTTTACGTACCTGGGTTTTGCAGTGTTTGGGGTTCAGGGTATCACACTTCTATGTATTGAACTTACATTACTTAACTATGCAAAGATAAATGTTTTTCTATTCTAGGGCCCCTTTAACTTTATTAACACTAGTATCTGTTTGCCCTATAAACCCTGTATCTGGGGGTGTGAAGACTTTCACATGATAAGCAGCAGCCTTAGTAAAAGAGAATGTTCAGTTCTGATGCATTGAAAGTGAAAGTGCATGTTGGACCTGTTGGATGTTGGAGACATTTTCTGTATATGGTGTATTTAGGTGTTCCATGTGCATGGCTAAGGTGTTATCCACTATCCTACTCATCTGCTTCTGTCAAAACCTGTGCTGACTGGAAAAAAGAAGAACAAACTTAAGTAAACGATGGAGTTTGATTGTTTTTGTTACATTTTTGTATACCCGTATACTAGGGCCTCTATAATATTATATAATTTTTCAAATAATATATCAGAATACTGCGTTGTGGTGTTGTTTTTTGTTATTTTATTCTCATGCAGCTTTTATCCACTGAGGCTATATTGTTGTAGTGGTTATTCTCTTCCTCTTTTTTGTCCATGGCCATATGCTGCACCAAAGGCCCCAACTTAATAACATAGTAAAACCAGGGATCATTCATAAGGCTGTGTTTTTTTATTAGGGAAAATCTGTGCTCACAAGCCGAAGAATTCTTGCTATCGCCCGGCTACAAAAAGCAGAACTGAAATGGTATGAGAAATGATTCCAATTCAGTAGCACCTCTCATTGGCTATCATCTTACACTCTTTTTGAAGAGGAAAAATTCGTCATCAGAAGTGAAGGGATGGTACTACTCTGTTAAAACCCAATTTAACATGGTTTACCCCACACGGAGGTAAACACGCGCGCGCACACACACACACACCTTGCCACATCTCTCTATTGACTGTGTGACAGACTGTGCAATAAAAGACAGAGTCGCTCACAATAAGCACTTTATTGGCTTTGGAAATGGTTTCAGCTTGTATTCCGGCTAGCCGTGTCTGAAAAATGCCTCGCAAAGATACGAGGAGATTGCTTTGCCACAAAACTCATATAAAGGTTGTGGTGGAATCGCTTCCCTGTAACTTGCCATACTCTGGGGCCAAAGGTGCAGTTCTGCCCAGTCCACCCATCATTAGCGGTCATGCTGTAGATCCTATAAGTAGGCTTTACATTTTTGTAGATTGATGTGGTCATTTACTATACAATTATGGTACAGTCTTCGTAAGCACTGTCGCAGGTACAGCACCAGTCAAAACTATAGACCTGGTTGAATGTGTGCTGATCATCATCATTTTAAAAACATTTATTATGTTAATGTACATTAATATATCAACATTTACTTATTAATAGCCTATGTGATCAAATAATCACCTTGCTGTTCAACCTGCAATCTGGGCCCAGCTGATATCCTACCTACAGGCATTTGGATTAGATGGTTTTAAGATTTTAAGACATTCAACCAGATGTCCAAACCTTTGATTTGTAGATGTCTTGTAGGTGCTCACCTGATATTCAGCTAGTACAAAACTAAATGTCTCTTAAATAAGTAAAACACTAAATAATAAATAAAACACTTTACTCTTCCACAACACTCATCTAACTTTTATGTATACTTTTATATCTTTTATTTTAAGATATAAAACCTTTGTTAAAGTTGCAGTTCTATACAATTAACAGCACTCTATTCTAAGTGTCAATGGTTACTAAAACATAGATAAATAAATACAATTAAAAAGCAAGCATAAATCAACATTTTGTTTTTTTTTATTGTGAGATAACAGTGATGATACATATTTTTGTGGTAAGCACTCTTACATATGACATTTTCTGTACATATTACAGCACAATTGCTGTTTATTTAAAGAATGTCTATAAAAAAATAATAATGAATTAAAAAACATAAATTATTCTAGAATGTACAGTATGTTCAATTAAGTAAATTAGCAGTAATTGTGCATTAAAAATGTGTAACCAGGCAGAACAAGTCTAATTGTCAAGATGATCTTAACACTTTACTATTCCACATACATTATTCAGGCCTGGAAAGCATTGCTTTCTTCAAGTGCTTTGAAGCCAAAAGAAATAAAAAATGCAGTTACGAAAGCCTCTGAGAGATTACTGCGATTTCGAAGGTGTTATTTATTTTCATGGACTTAAAGAGCCATCTTAGACCCTGTTGTCCCAAAACGCACTGAATACATTTTTCAATTTAGGATTATGAGCTGAAAGAGAGGAAAGTTTAGATTTAGTTTAGATTTAATGGCTATCCCAGCGCTGAATGAGTAAGTGCATGGACTACAGCCGCAAACAAAACAGTAGCAAAATGCTCCTGTAACGCTCTCTCACCCCAAACCACTTGCTCTGTCACTTGGGGAAGTGGAATTAAGCTGACATTAGATGAATTATTTATAGTTGTCTGTCTCCGGAGGATGCTGAAACAGGATAAAACAGTAGTAGTACCCTGTGCTGATACCCTCTCGCAGAGATGGCAACCTTTGTTAAGAGTTTTTAGCTTTGAAATGTAAATCTTCCCCCATGCATATGTCATAATAACATTTATATTCAATTCCAGCAAATAGTGTGACATTTTTGATAATCTGTGTTTTCATCTCTTCTCAACAGGGTCTTCTCCGTATCACATGTACTCAGTGAGTCACTGTAATTTATATTAATGGAGAAAAGCAACTTCTGCGCTTACAAGGATGCGCCTGGTATTTTAACTTTTTCACCTCCAAAGGAAACATGCCGATAATAAATATTCACAGCCTAAAGCATTCCAAGAATTAATATTCAACAAAAGTCAGCCCATTTCAACTCTCGCACTTCACATTTTCATTTCCAGTGTGGGAATTGGTTAATGGCCTCCAAAGGATCTTCAGTCCTCTGTCCAGTACACTTGCCAGCCATCAGTGGGGTATAAAAGCGGAGTTCTCTCTAAAGGCCGCAGACTAAAGTGGGTTGCCCTTTAACACTTGCTGAATGGCTGCATAATATGTGCCATAGTTTCATAAAGAGGGAGGCATCAGGTGATGAAGCAGTGGCCTCTCCACCCAGAAGAACACAGTCATTCATCTGCCAGAGGCAACAACAAACTTTTATTAAAAAAAAGAAATGAAACCTTTGTTAAGAATTGTTATGTAAGATAAGTAGCACTGATGAGAAAAGAAGGGAAGAGGACAGTGTGAGCCAGCAACTGCAGGTTTTTTGTTATGTGTAGTAATTGTGGTAATACCCATGGGTGAGTAACATGTTGCTGATTTTGCAAGGGAATAAGGGTTAACAAATCTTATATGGGAAGCACACTTGAATATGGCATTTTTATATTCATATTGTAAAGCAAAATAAAAAATTAAAAAAACTTGTATGCCAGAATCTTTGCACATGCCACATAGTTGGTTTCCAGTATGATTACTGAAGTGAATTGGCAGTAATTGGGCATTAAAATATGCAAAACTTCTATAAGGGATTTGTGCTTCACACTTCATCAACATCACGCGTCATTTTATCTTTGGCACCAAGCTTTTGTAACTTTTGTAAATTTGCAACTTATTTGATTCTTTTCATCATGAAATTTTGGCACAATGTAAAGAATAGAGATTGGAGGTTGTCACGGCATGTGGAGCTTGGAGGCGGAGGTAAATGCAGAAACACGAAACCAAACAAAGCAAAACAGGATCCAAAGAAACACAAACTAGAGAACAAAAGAAACACTGGGAGACTAACAAGAAGAGACAGCCCAAACAGGCCAAGCTAACATACCATGACCTGCATGAAACATACAACAGACCTGACAAACAAACGCTGGAGCAAAGGGACTACCTATACAAAGACCAGTTAGCAACACCTGAGACTAACAAGAGGGCAGTACTACAGATGAGGCACAGGTGGGAACACTAATGACAAGGCAGGGCTAGGGCGGAGACTAGAAACAAACATAAACAGAGCCATGTGCTGATGTGCACATGTCAGGGCAAAACAGAGACACAGATCAGGGAGGGAAAACACAAGGGCAAGACAAAGACACCTGTTCCAGAGGTTTTGTGTGAAAGTGATAATCATGTTAATGTGCGGTATGTAGTGCACTGATATGCTAAAATGTATGTCTGCCATACTGTATTTTTTTTTTTACAAATTCTACAATTAAACAGCCATATTCAGGTGTACTTCCCATATTAGATTTGTTAACAAATATTCACTCACAAAATCAGCAACCTGTTACTTGCCCACTAATACCATACATCACAAAAAAGCCCAGTTTATGGTGTCCTGTCTTCTTCGGGTAAAAAAAAAAAAAAAAAAAATGTAACTCTTAACAAGGATGAACATTAAGTAAGATACGCAGTACAAAAGTGACAACTGAAAGGTGTGGTTCCAAAATGCACAAACCAGTTATTAATATTTAGCTGGTGAAATAAGATTTATACACACAAGAAAGTTCAATGCTGTGCAGTAATTTATTTACCATTACTTTTCTTTTTTTTGTGATTAAACACTGATTTTATTTGCCAAATAAAATTGTTGTAGCATTACAATTTAAATACAGGCATGAATAAGTGTAAATATAAAGACAAAAATAACCAAAAGCAGTACATTTGTTTGGTTTTAGATTTATGATATGATAAATTTTCAGTTGTGATTTAGGCCACTGTAGTACTGATATGTGGAATTGAAATTCGATATGCTGCTCAGTAAGCGCGAACTGTTCAGCGTTAACTGTTCAGCATGAACTGTTCAGTGTGAGCTGTTCAGATGAGTGTTGGATATAGGTCACATTAAAAACATCGGATTTAGTGAGATTAGGGACACTTTACCTTCTGTGTGAACGTAGCAGGAGATACAGTTGCAAATTGCAACATTTTGGGTCTTAAATTCCAAAGTCTAAATGACTCATAGAGAAGTAGTTTGATGCAACAGTTTCTCACATTTCACAAAATATAATACAAACAATACTATGACATGACAGTATATTGTTTATTATTTTATCACTAATCCGTACCTTTCTCACTGAAGGTCTAAATGCACATAAACCAATCACAGCACGATGCTGTAAGTGCATGATATGTGAACTAGGCCATCCTTTCCTGTGCTGAAAAGAGAATGGACACACGCTTTGTATTATTATTCCCCGGCGGGGGTCTAAATAAAGTATGTGAAGCATCTGTATTTTTTCGCTGAGCTGTCCACTTCATAGTGCTCTGTAAGACCCTTCACAAATGCCTGCATTGTACCTTACACAGCAGTCTCTTTCAAAGCGTGTTCAAAGTGCAAAGGCAATCAATAAATCAGGCAGCTGAAATGTGTCTCGTTTGCATTTCACTGATGCTGAATAAAAAGCTATTATACAATGGGGATTTTTTGGGGGTAACGTTCTGTATTTGAGATTTTGTTTTGGACTTTCAATAGCAAAGGTCCTTGAAAGCTCACTTCACAGCTGCTGTGTAAACCACCTCAATAGGCAGCAGTCTCCCATGATTCTGAATGGGCCTTGCCGCCACTGCTGCAGCCAGTGATCTCTGGCCTTTCAGTAGAGGCCGAATCTTTCAGTCAATGCCATTTTCCTCCGCTGACCATTAGAACCCACGTGTTGGCTCAAGCTTCAGTATTTCCATTTCAGCCAAGTTTTTACTAACCGTTCCATATAGCTAATTTTTATTGACATGCTGAACACCCGCCAAGGGCGCAGCCTGTCTCGGCGTTAGTGGAAACGTACCCTATGTATTTTGGGTACAACTGGGAGGGAGAAAATTATAATATTTTAGAAAAAAAGAAAAGTATAGTCATACTTAATTCATAATTGGCAGCTTGAGGCAGAATAGAGTGGCGGGCTAGAAGAGTCTTGCATCATCTCAGAGCGTCGCTTGCAGGCCTGCCTGTACTTTTTTTCATTATTTGCTCCTCCTTTTTAGGTCAAGGGCGTAAGTGGCTGTATTAGGGAACACGTGCTTGCTGCCATGTCTCCAGATTCTGTTTTGGTTTCCAGTTTGTCCGGGTTGTTCACCCAAGCATTTCTGAAGCAAGCTCTGGGCAAAGCAAAGAGGGAGGGCCTTGGTTTCAGTGGAAGTTTAGAACAGTGTGTGAGGTGCTGACATGCTGGTGTGTATTTCATGTCAGACATTTGATTTTTACTTCGGTGTTCTGCAGGCATTTCACTTCTGCCTGAATTGTTAGATGAAGTGCCTTCTTGCTGACAAATGTCAGATTCCTGACTCTGCAGAAAGGACCACTGAAAGCTTACACTGTTTTAACAGCAGCTCTTTGTACTGGAGCGAAGTAAGTCATCATTGATGTTTGTGGTCTGCTCTTGGAGACATCTTTTAAAGGATCGAGATTCAACGAACACAACAAACTTGTTTTTTCTCTTTGGATCTTGGGATCTTCATCCCCAGCCACCGACACAAAGCAAACCTCTTTTTTAGAGGCTCATCTTCTAATCATTGTACCAAGTACTCTACAAATTCTTCTTGGTATAGCAGTAGCTTTTGGCTAGAATGGGCATCAAACTCTTGTGTCTGAGGGGTGTGATGGTGTTAGCATTTTACCTTGACATGGTGCTGCCCACTACAATATTTAGATGCTTGTTAGTTAAATCATAAACCTAGAATCACTTTTGTAAATTTGTAACTTAGGCTCGTAGCGATTAGCTGCTGTGAGAATAGCTTATAGTCTGATAGTTCTTTGCAATGAGCTCCCATTAGTTTATCAGCTAGCCTGTGTTAGCTATAGTCATTAGTTACAGCTGAACAGCATTACACATATTTCTATGAAGCTTTTGCTATACAGATTTATCTACGCAATGTGTATTATACAGATTTACAGTGTGTCCAAACCTCTCTAAAGTAACAGCACTAATTCTGCTTCCAACTTCATCCTATTTGCATGTAAGAATTCTCTCCATTTTGGAAAAACACTTCCAAAGTTAACACTTACTGGATTCCTTCATGGAGATAAGGGGGAGTAATTGACATTGTGGAGATGAGGTGGAGTAATGAGGTGTTGAGGAGAGTGGAGTATTTAAGGTAGGGCTGGGCGATATGGTAAAACTGTTATATATTGATATGTGATATTTAAAGGCATTTTCACGTTACACACATCAGTAGTGACTGATTTTTAAACTACCATCCAAACACGCTCTCATATTTAGTGCAGTGATTTTTATTCAAGATGTGCTGCACATCGTCCAGTTAAACCAGACCAATTACACTGTTTGTAATGAAACATGCAGCTGATCAGTGTAATTTAAGCACTGACAAGATTCTCAATATGCTTAGAAAAGTATGTTGTGTATCACGCCAACAAAATTGATTCATGATATGATAAAATATTGTAATATTGCTCAGCTCTAATTTAAGGTGTGTCTAATAAGGGACTGACTAGAGGTCAGTGTGAACACGGTAAACATGTTCTGGAAAGCAGTTCATCACACTTGAATTACATGGGCTGATGGAGTAGCTAAACAACAGATTATTTCTGATGTTCTTTTTTATTACGTTCCTTGCTTTAAAACAAATGTTTGTTTCCATTCTTTCTCTCCTCCAGTTCCTCCAAAAATTGTCAACTTCTCGAAGGATATGATGGTGAATGAAGGCTCCAACGTCACGCTGATGTGTCTGGCCACCGGTAAACCTGAACCAGCAATCAGCTGGAAAATGCTCTCCCCATCTGGTAAGAGACAATATGTTTCCTTTTCATATCTCATATGACATTCTCTGATATTTTAATGAAAATTATAGTTGGGTTGCACCTGAGGCCCAGGTAATACGCTGGGTCGTAGCCCTGCGTGAACCGAGAATATTGAAAATCTGTTGCGCAAGAAATTGTAAAAATGTGTCCTTATCTCTGAAATGACCTACGACATCTTCATAATTACACCTTATAATGCTTCAACTCGATTGTCTATCAAGCGCAAGGTACATATCTTCATCCCATGTCTCTGTGAATATCTGTGATACTGTAGTACACTGCGAGATTAATGAATATTCTAAATTACATGTCAAACTCAAATCAGGAAACAAATTGGGTTGCTTTGTTCAGTGAGGTGAATTTGGGTGTTCGTGTGTGCCTGTGTAGACAAACCGGGTGGTACGTTTTGCTTATCAGCCTGTACCATAGAGTAATCGGCTCCATTTGAGCCTGCCTGTTCCTCCATTGCCCCTGTGCAGCTTCACTTTATCTGGGGGGAAAAATGCATTTTAATGTGCAGCGATTCATGTGCTTCTATTGTGCAATAGCCTCCATCTCTCTCCCTTTGTGTCAGTACAAGAATCTGGTAATTGAAATGTTAATATGACATGGATGTGACTGCCATTTTTTTGGAAGGGATGTGAAAAAGAGCTTTGATGGGTTCTATTAAAATACAGTACAGGTGTCTGGCAGGTTCCCATACAGCTTCTACTAATAAAGATCAACTGTCACAGTTAAACCTGGGGAAAAATCACATTCATTCTACAGATAGCCATGACTGAATTATATCCTAAATATGTCATAATTTACCATTCATGCAGAAGAATCAGTTTTACATACAGTAATTAAGGGTGTATATATAAGGACTTGATCCTCTTTCATTGTCCTGATAAAACAGGAGGATAAGGTTCAAATTCCTGCAAGTAAAGCATTGATATTTACTTTAATGCTGAGGAGCAATATCTGTGCTTTACCTGCGAGATTACTTGCTTCAAAGTTAATAAAGTTTTACCTTTATCAAGTTTCACAGTTCAGAACTGACAGTCACATCAGTTAGTAAAGTACTGTTTAACTAAAGGTACTGTAGTTAGGGATGTCCTGATGTGATTCACTGAATCGCTGTTGAGGACAGCCCAGAAATATAGGAACTGATTGTGTATTGTGTATTGCATCACTGGTCTAGTTTTGATCCTTTGCTTTTACCGCTGTGCCTTAACACAGCACCCTCTAGTGTCCTCTAGCCACAATTAACTGACACCATTAAAGGCCCTGGGAACCTAAATCTGATCTTTTTACTAATTAGGTTAATCTGGCTCCCCAGCGCCTCCAGTGTAAATGCACTGTATGTTTTAGGAATATCTTCCCTAAATTTAATAAACATCTGCTGTATTTACATTTACATTTATGGCATTTAGCAGACGCTCTTATCCAGAGCGACATACAAGGTTATTCATATCACAGAGGTGGGCCAATGTAGTGTTAGGAGTCTGGCCCAAGGACTCTTATTGGTGTAGCGCAGCATAGTCAACCAGATCGGGAATCGAACCCTAGTCTCCCACATGGTGTGGTAACTCAGTGGCAGGTAGTGGTGTTATCTGTTGCACCACACCAACCAATTCATTAGTATTGCTCTTCTCTCGAGAGGTGAGCATCCTAAAAGTGGTCATGCTAACGTCAGCATAACTCTGACTAATCACAAGGCGTGCTCTACCCTCCATGGGAGTCTTAACAACCTGTAGAGCTAAAGCTCGAACCACGACTGGGGTCCGTTTCATCCGGCTTCTCGTCGCCTCTTTGCCTACCTGCAGAATTGCAGGATATCTGTGGCCCGCTGTCCACGCACTCCCTGCCCTACTGGCATGGGTTTAGCCTCCCCCTGCCAAATGTCACAGTGAAGCAGAGAGGTACAGGAGGGACGATGGGGCACGCGGGACAGCCGCTACCCCAGTCCCGACTCAAGCTTGTATCTGTATATGCGCTGTTAACTTGGTTACAGATATCAAAACCTTAGTAAACTCTAAAGATCTGTGAAATCACAACCTCACTTCAAAGTAAAAAGCTATAAAAAAAAAAAAAACACAACTTCACTGTCTCAAGACTATGTGCTTTGCCATGGTAACCAGTAATAGAGAGCTGTCAGTCACATACAATTATTAGAAGATAAAGCCCACACCTAGACTATTCTAGGTAAGTGTAATAAGTGTAATGGAATTTAGTCTCTGCAGCAGTGAACACACAAACTCACACTAATGAATAGGGGTGGTAAGCACATACATCCTTAGTGGTGGGCAGCCACCTCTGTGCCTAGGGAGTGGTTGGGGGTTAGGTGCGTTGCTCAAGGGACACCTCAGCCGTGGGTGTTGAGGGAGGAGAAAGCCCTGTTCCTTCATTCCTCCTGCCCTCATACTTCCTTCTGATCCAGGGAATTGAACTGCCGACCTTCTGGTCCCAAGGTGCCCCCTATTCACTTCCTGCAGCAGTGAGGTGTATTTTCAGAAGGTAACAGAACAATCTTAAAGCCTGCAGGGACCGGGACCATTTTGCAGCAGAACATGAAAACGTCTTCCAGTATATCTGGTGTTCTGGTGACTGCATTTGGGGAAGCCACTTGTCCTCCAGACATGGGCGTGTAGAATGAGAGTGCGTGGGTGTTGCATGGCCGTTATTTCAGTTTTCTGCTGTCTTTGGCACCCAAAAAAGGGATGCATGAGCTGCGGCTGGTATTGCTTCAACATTTTGTTTGATTTTTTGTCTGTGTTCCTACTCCCTAATTTGTTTACTGTTCATTCCCCTATGCAGGTTAGAACATGTGAGGCCCTCCTATTCTCAGACTCCTGACCTTGGAGGGCTGTGGTGTTAATGAATCTCAAACTTTGATCTCTTGTCTCTTGTCTCTTGCTAAGCAGGCAGTTAGACGGTTGCACCATCCTAGAGCTGTAAGCCATGTGCATTGTTGTGTCCAACAAAGAACAGAAAGGTACATTTAATCTATTTATACCAAGGACGATTTTTCTGGGCAAAAAAAACGAGGTTGAACCTCCGGTGTAATTTTTTCCATCTATGCACTGCAAACAGGGTTAGAAACTCCATAGCTTTCATAAATTCCCACTCTTACTTTCCTCTGCTCCTTGTCCACTTCTGCTCTCTTTAATTTCCCTCCTCCACATGAGTGTCCATTAGCGAAGGGAGCTAATGTTATAGTTCTTGGATTTTTGTGGAATGAAGAAGAGACTAGAATGCGTCTAAACTTATAAAAAATGCCTACACAAAATCACTGTAAAGTACCCACCATCCTTTCCACCTTTCAGCTTTGCTCCACCATAAATTTTCTTTAACCTCTGTATTTTTTTTCTGTATTATGAAAACGAAGCCCTGATTGGTCAGCCTGGTTTTAAAGCATCCGCAAAACGCAGACTCCCATTGAAACATTTTTGTCTGTAAAACTGTGAATAGGCCTTTACTCAGAGTGTTTTATGTGGGGTAATTTCGCAGCTCTAGAGTGGTTCAACAATCTACTTAATATTAAGCGTGAGAAGATCATATGTTCGAATCCCAGCAAGGGCACAGAGCTCCATTATTAAAAGTCTCCCAATCCTGGGACTTCATGTGATACGAGGGTTCTAACCAGCAGATGGGGGAATAAACAGTAAACAACAGAAGGGAAGGAACACAGACTAAACATCTTACCCAATGTTTAAGCAATTTAAGCTCCGGCTCAATTACTGTTTTTTTTTTTTTGTTTGTTTGTTTTTTGTTTGTTTTTTTGTTTTTTTTACAGTACAGCACTTACCAGTGAGTTCAAAACCAAGCTCTTTAAATCGGTATCATGACACACTTTCCATAACAATCGCACCCTGAGTACACATTTACAATGTGCATGATATCTTGAAATGCAGAAGCTGCTCATTTTTCCACTGATGCTGTGGAGATTTGTTGAAACTGTTCAGCTCTCTGACTGTTCCGACAGCATCAGGGCCTACACAGCGTATATTAGCATAATGCAGTTCCACTGGTTGATCGGTTTTACACTTCAGTGGCTTGCAGATATGATTTACCCTCGCATACATGTTCTTGAAATGTGGGGGTCTTGATCAGAAAGGAGTCAAAGCAAATGCAGACAAAATGAAATGTTCCACCCTCCGCTCTGCGGAATCACTGCCGAATCTCAATGTTAGCAGCTTGCCTTAAACTAGGTTCTTTCCTTTCCTCTTTTTGGTGCTGTTTTGAGCTAATGCAGTGCTTTTGCTCTTGTTTTAAATGATATTGTACAAAGTAATATGAAGTTTCTGCTGCTGTATGTGGATAGGCTAGCTGTGTTTATCTGCAGTGTACTTGTCACTCATACCTGGCTGTGTAGGCTCCACAGCTTAAAGATGTGAATCATAATGCTTACACAACAGCATGTCTACGCTGACGGACACTTTTCTCAATAATCCTAGATGTCTAGTTTGAACTCCCACGCTGCATCTGCAGCCTGCTGTCGCGCGGCCTCGAGATTTCCGATCACAATCTTACTGAGTGCTAAGCCCTTATCTAAATCTGAATCTAGGGAGCATAGCAAGGATATACAGTGCTACATTGTCATTGCTAAAAGACGCTGATGAGATTTTGTTTCGGAGTAGTCGTGATTGATTGGCCTACAACTTCTGGATATCACCTTAACATCACGATAATTCCCTGCTATGGTACCAGTTAGGACATCAGGAAGAGGATCTCAGGCCTATGTCTGTTAATATTAGGATTTGGAAATAATCCAACCTCCACATACCCCTAAGAGTTAGACAAGGATAGACACAGGGCTTGTTTACACCTGGGATGAACATGCGTTTATGTATCCAGATTGTATCACGTTGTACATTTAGCAAGAATAATGCATATACACCGATACGCCATAACGTTAGCATTACTGACACATGAAATGAAAAACACTATAGGATATATTAGGCAACAATAAACAGTCGGTTTTTGAAGGTGGTGTGTTAAAAGCAGGAAAAGTGGGCAAGCATGAGGAACTGAGCCGCTTTAACAATAGCTAGACGACTAGACGACTGGGTCAGGACATGTCCAAAACATCAGGCAGGTCTTGTTGGGTGTTCCTGGTATTTAGAGTTCAGTGCCTACCAAAAGTGGTCCAATAAATAACAACCAGTGACTAGGTCATGGGCACCTAAAGATCATTGATATGATCCATGATGGTCCCACCTCAGAACTTACAGTACTTAAAGGATCTGCCGGTAACATCTTGCCAGACACCTGTGGGATCTGTTGTAGTGGACCTACTCAGTATTAGGCAAATGGTCCTAATGTTATGGCTGATCGGTGAGTAATACTGGTGTGAGTCAGGGTTTCTTCTTCTATGCCGGATGCAGTTTCATTGAAGGTCGATGTTCGATGTTGCAGCTAATGTTTTACACACTGCCGCCTGCTTTCCCGGAGGCGAATGTAGTAAACAAAAGCCAAAGTAAGGTTCAAAATATAAAAGATTTACAATAAAATAATTAAAGAGAAAGAGAAAATGATAAAATACTGAAGAACCCCAGGAAAAACTAGAAGATTGACAGCTATGGTCAGGCCTCACACTGCCCTTCCAGAGACGACATGGGAAGATAATTGCAAAAGCGTACATGGAAAGACGTCAACACTGCAAAGGCTTGGTGTAATAGCTCTCCATTTTTGTTGAAGTCTAAAGCTTGAGTCTTGTGTTGTTTCTTTGCTTGGTTAGTGAGAGAATAAAGGCTTAAGATGTTTGGAGAATCCTTCTGTGCCTTCCAAGGGCAATGATTTATGTAGTGACTCATGAGATCCAAAAGATAATATTCTCTCCTGTTCTACAAACTGTTTCCTCTTTTCCGTGGTATATTGCAGTCCAATAACTAGTCCAAAAGGAGAGATAAAGCTTTGCAGAATAAGCAATATTGGTCTCCTTGCCTTCCGGGCAAAGGTTTTCCACTTATCTGATAATCCAGTTTACTTACTCAGTTTATTGCATTACTGAAGTGTTACGTGAGCCTGCTCTAGTAGTCAAACGACAACAAGATTGCCTTGGTGTTAAATGGTAGAGAGCAGATCTAAATGACATGAAGGATCTGGATGACATGTGCAGGTTATGAGGTACCTTGATATCTTTTGAGAGTTCCTCCTCTTGTAGCACTGTAAACACATGTCATAGGATGTTAATGATGTAGTCGATAGCACCACTTGAAGCTAAGTGGTTGTGTTTTCTGTGTCTGGTTGTGCTTCATATGATCAAAATGCGCTCTTTGGCAGGTAAACATGATTGTTTACCCTCTTAACAATCTCCAGCTGGGAGTTTCTTGTTTAAATCCGCAGAGCTGATTCTGTTTATTCCTCCAATAAAAACCAACAAACGGCGAGAAGTCGGGCTGAACGCATGAGGGCATTTTTGATGTGTGTAGGGAGGGAGAGATTAAACATGTTATGTTGTGTTTAGCTTTATAGCAGTGCTTTGCTGGTAGGTATGAAACGAGGTCAATACTAATGATACTAATTGACAAAGTGTTCCAAATTTATCTTTGCCAGTGTTTAATTGACTTGCATAAACATTGTTTTAATGACGCCGTTTCTGCAAGGCTTGGGTGCTAAAGCACTATTACATTAGTTTGTATTAGAGTTTAGGTTCATTTAGACGAAGGAAGAGCACTGCAGGGTTTTATGGAGCCCTGATTGTGTTAATCTAGACTACAGCCGTTTGGGTATAATGAGACTTCAGTGCAGTTGCCGTGTTTGCGAGTTTAGCAGCTCATTTCAGAGGCCAAATGATCCCTGTAGCAGGAATGCTATAATCTACCCATACAGTTCTACTCTATTGAGCTCTCTCGCTCTCTCATGCGCTTTCTCCTTACATCTCCCTCTCTCTTCTTCCCTCAGCTCTGGGCTCTCTGAGCTGACTTTCCATTATTTATCTTTTTTTTTTTCAATGTGTTTGTTTCACTCCTCTTTGGATCGGCTGACAAAAATAATAAAGTGGGAAATAAATATATATCCATGGGGTGGAGGGGATTGATGATAGTGTGGCCTTGCCTGCATGCCGGACAGTCGTGAACCAACATGACTCATTGCTGAAGCACATTTGGTGTTAGATCCACAGCTTCTGGGAGTTTAACATGGTGGACAGTGCTGAACTTTGTACATGTATGCATTTGTTAGCCTACAAATGTAACTAGGGCACAGTAGGACAGAGAGCCACTGCCATTGTCTTTCACTAACAGGATTTTCTGATGTAATTAAACAACTGGCCTGTCAGTTGTTTGTAGTCGGGCTGTGTGGTGTCACACCATTAGTTTGTGTGTGAGAGTGCCAACAAAATGTCTAGAGCTGATTACAGATGTGACATTTGCATCTGGAATCTGTTGTTCTTTTCTGCCAACATGAGGACAAAAGACGTGTCAAGGCCAGTACAGCAGGCCACTGTGAGACTGAAACATCAGAATAAATCAGTTTGAGAAATAGCCAGGGCAGTAGACAGTAGTCAGAAATCAGCATTGTTACTTTATTAACAAGCCAGTCGCACAGGCAAATAAAGAAACAAGCCACAGAAGGCCGGTAGCAGGTGACTTTCTTTCATGAAGAAGAGCTGCTAAACAGATCAAGAGCACCTTCCATGATGTAGACAACAGAGCATCTGTTCATAGTCTAAAGCTTAATCTATGTAATCTCTAAAACGTGGTGGAGGTGGTGTTAGAGCTTGTTTATATATGGCATCCAGCAAAACAGGCTCACTGGTGATGCAATTGCTGATATCAGCAGCAGGGTTACTACTGAAGTATTCACCAAGTGTAAAGCAGCTAGCTATGCTAACCCAATGTCCCAATAGGCTATTTAATGTTATTTAGAGCTATTTGGAGCATAGATAACTAGCTTTCCAACATAACACTGATAAATCTGAGTGCTGGGGGGGCACCATGTCCAAAGAAAAAGAGGAAGTCTTTGGTTGAAGACGCTAAATTTAAGACATCCATCCATACGTCTACCGTTTCAACACCGAAACACACCATCATCTGCACAAAAAAAAAAAAACATTTAAAATCAGTACTGTACTTCTGAACATTTATACAGTATTGAAAAACTAGAGATGGAAAATTCAGGTCCCTGGGTATAACATACAAAAGTGCAAGGCCAAGGTAGAACATACAATAGTGCAAGGCCAAGAGACAAAACATACTCAAGTGTATTGATATTTTTGTACATACCTAGTGTAAACATTATAAAGATTCTACACACTGTGAAGAGCTGCTGACATTCTCAAATTTCTGTAGAAAAATGTAAAAAATGATGGAATGTTGGAGCTCAGCTGCAGCAGAGCTGCCTAGGTGGTTGGAGCCAAATCCTGGGATGTTGTTTTTTATCCATTTCTTGACCTGAATTTTCCATCTCTATTCAACATGTAACATTGCGATACTCTAGTCTATCGATATTTTCTTACATGCCTAGTCCAAACATCATTTAGTTTTCACACACTGTAAAGAGCTGCTGACATTCTCAAAATCTTGTAGAAAAATTTAAAATGTATGGAGTTGGAGTTCCCTTAAAAGCAGGGACAAACTAGGAGGGGGAAAAAAGGCCCATGATTCCTGTGTGGCTCACCCAATATAGATGCAAATATGCTCACATTAGACCTGATATTCCACACCTCATAGTCATTGTTTCATTTCAATGTGCTGGAGTACAGAACCAGAACAACACTGTACTTCCAGTCTCCACTGCAGTCTTACCTTTTATCACATGCTGGTATGCCTGAGCTGATCTCTCCGAGTCCTGTAAACAAATGCATGCACGCACAGAAACAGACACAAAAGCATGCCATAGAACCTCAGACGAGGGTGATTTCGGCATTAGAAACAGCTGTGGTTTTCATCTCTCATTTTCAGTTCAAACAAAAGACTTGCATATTTGATGGCTCAAATCAAAGTGAGTCTGTCACAAGGAATTATCTTTGCTGACAACTGTCTCAGCTGAACAATGCCAGCATCGCATCTAAAGTAATAGATATCTACAGGGCATATGTTTGCCTCATCCTGTCTATGTTTCTTCTTCTGTAGATGAATAATACATCAAAGCTTGTTTTGCACTATTTAAAGGCTCCGTTTTTGTGCCAGGTCATCACTTTTTTTAATATTCTGACAGCGGTGTATATGTAATGTATAAAAATAAATAGTCTGGAATTTATACACAGTGATAAAATGACGGCATAACCTAATACTTACAACTTCTAATACGTTACTGGTCGCACTTTGATTTAGTGATTTCCTAATGAACCTTCTGCTGAATTTCTTTGTTGCTTTCTTAAAGCTGAAATACAATGTAAAAATATAATTGAAAGGATGGATTATATGATAACATCAGTATTTCTAGAACGGTAACCAGCTGCATGTATCATAACAGACACAGATATAGACCAATTACAGAGAGCCTGTAAGCACTGGCTGGCAACTAGTGTATAGTGCCTACAGAAACTGCATGGTACTGATAGTACATTTAGAAAGGCATATCATGGTGTAATTTATCACAGACACAATCACATACACTATATTGGCAAAAGTATTGGGACACACCTCTTAATCGTTAAGAAAATAAAGTGTTTCATAGTGAACAATTGGGTTGTTCTAAATAGCTCACTGAACTCCATCATGGTGCTGTAATAGGATGCCACCGTTGCTACAAGTCAGTTTGTGAAATTTCTCCCCTCTTAGATATTCCATCACCCATTATAAGTGCTATTACTGAGACGTGGAAGCATTTAGGATCCATAGCAACTCCACGTAAAGCTACAGAGCAGGGTCAACAGAGTGCTGAGGCCAACACTCTGCTGACACAATAACTGCAGAGCTCCAAACCTACTGCTAAAGCTGCAAAGGGGAGACCAACTCCATATTAATGCCTATGGATTTAAAATGGGATGTCATAAATGCTCCATGTAGGTGTCCCAATACTTTTGTCTATATAGAATACAATTCTAGTGTTAGCTATAAACTCATTGAGGAATTTATTAGGAAGTTCAATGCAATTAAATCGACCATGTCAGGTTCCACTTCTTTCAGCCAAGAACAGAAAGCTGAGGCTGCGGTTGACACAAGCCCAAAACTAGGATTAAAGACTGGAAAAATGTAGCCTGGTCTTGATTTCTGCTCACAGATGGTAGTGTCATAAATTGGCACCACAACTTGCCATGTGTCAGCAGTCCAGGCTGGTGGAAGTGGTGTGGGGAATGTTCTCTGGGCACACTTTGGATTGTCAAAGTTTTGGATACCAACCAGTCATCGCTTGAATGCCACAGCCTATTTGAGTATTGTTGCTGACCATCGTGGTCACAATTTACCCACTAATGGCTTTTAACAGCTACTTCTAGCATGATAATGCACTGCGTCAGAAAAAAAAGTCACTTAAACTGGTTTCATGAACGTGACAAATAACATCAGGAATTGTGTGGCGCAATCATGCCAGAATCGTGAGCCACATATCTCAAATATCTTGTGTTAATGATATCTTGTGGAATGATATCACGCCATGAACAATTTAAGATGTTTTCAGAGCGAAAAGAGGCCCTATATAGAATTTAGTGTAGTCGTCCTGTATATACTTCCTGAATTTCGTGAGTAATCCACTCTCACTGCCCTTTAGAGAGGAATCTGCCCATGCCTGTCTTCTGTCTCCCCTGCTCCATCAAAGTAGAGCCTCCCCCTGTAATGTGACACTCCTCAACTGCAGCTGCAGTTATTCAGCATCCTCTTCACTCTCTGTCTACTCTCTAGAGCATCTCTGCAGGTGTTTCTGTGTGTGTGTGTGCATGTGTGCAGTGCATGCGTGTATGTGTGAGAGGCTGAGGGAAACCTGCGTCAGTGCTGCTTTACTGGTCTCTGCTCTGCTGGTAAGGCTCCTTTTGACACCCCTGGCTTTTTAAATACACTTCACTGTGACTGACTCTGAGTCACAAAAGGACATCCTGTTTTGCCTAATCATCACAAAATTGAAGGCGTACTGGATCTGTTTTTACCGTTACGCTCAGACTTTCTACTTTTTTCTTTTTTTAACTCTCAGAGCTGCAGCATGGCTGGAGGGCATGAAAGGAAGCAACTTACAATGTATGTAAACAAACAATGTAAAAAAAAAAAGGAAATACAGGGTTTTCCCATCTTTTCCCCTTAATGCTCTCATGTTGACTTGGCTTCTAAACTCACTGCTATTTTCATGGACACAGCAAATGCTTTGTAGCATTTTAGACTTGGTTTAGACCAAGGTTTGCAAATGGAACTAGGCTCACTGGTGATGATGCCGCTACTTAAGTAGAACTGACCAGTTCCAAAACCTGTTTATACAAGACTGACACATATGGGGAGCCTTCAGACCACTGGTTACCAACTGTCATCCATCTACCATTCAGCTATAATAAGGATGAATAAGGTGGTATCTAAATGTTGTAGGATGTTCAATCTCCACAATCAAGGGAAAGGAATTCTGTGACTGGCTGTGTTGCTTTGTGTTGTTTCTGGTGGTGGCGTTAAAGTTAGTTATTGGCTTAGATGAACAGTTCCTAAGAGAACAAAACAAAAAAACTAACAAAAAAAAATCCATAGGTCTCCATAGTGTAATGTGTAATTCACTCATTTACTAAGATTATTTAATAAGACATTTTGGCCACTTTATTTTAAAAGTGTAAGACCATAGTGTCATATATCATATATATGTCTAAACAGTGTCAAAAAGAATAATAAGAATAAGACCAGATGCACAGTGGAGTAAAGCTGTCAAAATACAGACATCTGCGAAGCAAATCCTTTACTGCATAATACGTTTATAATTAATGGACTAATTATTATTTGAAGATGGACTAAAAGCTTAAGAAATGAACCACTGCACTCTGCACGTCCAGCAGTTTCTGTAATAGAGAAACCTCACTCTGCAGACAGAGATAAAGATATACTCTCACTCATCTCCATCTGGGGGAGGTGGTAACATGGTCCTGGAGTATAAGGTCTGCTTTCTACATCGACTTTGCTCTGCTGTACTGACCTGAACTAAGCTAAGCTTGAGTAGCAGAGTTTTCAGCCAGAATGGCTTATTGAACTGAAGGCTGAATTGAAGATTTCACTTGTTCTGCTTGGCCTTGTGCTGTGTTCAGTGCTTACAGATGACTTTTTCAATTCAGCCTACACAACAATCTCTACTGTTTGATGCTTTTTGACTTGGGGAAAGAAATGTAAGCCTTTTCAAGGAGTTGCATGAAACGTTAAATTCGGATTTGGTCAAATGCAGGCATCAAAACAATGTGACCCTGAACGCTGTGAAAAATGAACCTTCGTAGATTGTTGTTGGCTTGAATGAGGTTCCAGTGGTGCTATACAATGCATTTCTGCAGTATTTTAGATTGATCTCTGATGTCTACATAGACTGTATGTGGCTTTGTTCACTGGACCACTGGACCACTGGACCACTTACAACCCTGTTATTTTGCCCTTAAATAAAACAAGCCTTTTTTTTGCTTTAATTTATTTATTTATGTATTTTTTTGGGGGGGGGGGGTGAATAACATGATGAGCTCTGCTCTAATTGGCTTAACCCTGAGTACATCTTTTTTGGCCATTCTTTTTTGTAATTATTCATGCACCATTTGTGAGTGTAAACACACAGAGCACCACTGCGCGTCATGTCTCTGTAAATAGGTAGTCTAGTTTGTTTTTGAATGCGTGGCTTTTGGAGTGGAGGAGAGATGGTAAAGTTGGTCAGCTAGGATTAGCTATTTTAGCCTAGCACGGATACCCGCTCGCTTTCCACACTTTTACTGCACTGCTTTGGCAATGCCCTTCTCCGGCAATTGGCATCAGCCAGCTTTTACCAACCCCCCCCCCCCCCCTTTTTTTTTTTTTTTTTTTTTTTTTTTTTGGTAAGTGTGTACTTTAGCATGTGATAGAAAAGTCAAGCTGGTTCATCCTGGACTTTCTCTTTTGGTCTTTCGGCTTTTAGCAGTGCAGTGTGATGCTGTATTCCCTGACACCTGAGCCAACATGGTCCAACCAACACAGCATTGTCAAACAGTCCAGAGTGTGTGACTCATTGTAATAAGGCCACATGATATCGCTTGCCAAAGCCCTAATCTTGAATTGTCACACCTGTAAGTCGTGGTCTTTGATATGATCCTCTGTGGCAGCCATGAAGTGCTTAGACCATGATGGAAGTAAATACTCTCATTGTGACAATCACTCCGGTGTGATTGAAGAGCCTCTCGGATGCACCTGCTGCCATTGCTCCATATTTACCTTGTGTTTGACAGTGTAGCGGATGTCCATGATCCGCTTGCCTGACAGATCCTTTAACTCCTTAAGGGTTTCAGTGGATGCCTTCAAAGGCAAATGCCTCTGGTAAAGCATCCAAACATCACTGTCATTAATAAATAAGACATGAATAATCATTGATACAATAGTCAGTTGATTCCATTGAGAAACATTAAGACTATCTGGACGTAAACTGGCTAAAGTTATTGCTTGATTAAAGATTGAAATTATGCAGTAACAATCTGTACTATATCATTTTAATAGAATTTTCTAAAAGCTAATAAGCTAGTACACATCACCTAATAGATCACGCACATATAACTGCAAACTGTAAAATGATTTATTAAATGATCATTTATTAAATAGGAGACATGGCAGAAAGAGGAAGCTATCACCAGTTGTCACCAGATTCCTAAGGCGGTAGGTGGTCAAAAACCCTTGAGTGACTGCAGCAAGATTTGGTGGCAGCAGGCACTGAGGTCTCAGTTTGCACAGTATGGGGCATATCACACGCTAAAGGTCTCCAAGCTCGTACCCCTCTGTCCTGAAAGCAGAGGAAAAGTCAGCTCCAGTCTGTTCAGAACCATATAAATAAGCCACAGAAGTTTTGGGATTCTGTTCTATGGAGCAATAAAATAACACTGGAACTTTTTCGAGCCTATGGATCAGCTGTATGCGTGGAGCAGGAAGAATGAAGCATACTCTGAAAAGAACACCCAGCCTACAGTGAAGTGCGGCGGTGGCTAAACGATGCTCTGGAATTGCTTCTTCTGTCACTGGAAAGATGGACAAGATGGATTCAATCAAACATCAGAAAATCCAGGGAGGGTAAGGAAGCTGAAGCTTGGGCATAACTGGACCGTCCAACAGGACATTGATTCCAAGGCTTGGTTTCGGAAGAAGTCTGGGAAGGTTCTGGAGTTGCTGTCACAGTCGTTTGACTTGAACCCATAGAACATCTTTGGTGGGATTTGAAGAAGGCGGTTGCAGCAGCAAACCCAATAAAATTTGCCACTGCCCATGAGGAATTGGTCAGGATTCCTGAGGAACGCTGGCATCTGGCTGTGCATCACATTTGCAGCAGGTCATAACAGCAGAAGGGTGCTCTACCAAGGGCTAAAGATGCTTGTCATGAAGGGGTTGAGTAATTCTGAGACTGCTGGAGTCATTGCAAACAGCTGAAAGTTTGTCAGTTTTGCGGTATGTTTTGGATCGTTTTTATTGGTTCATTCATTAGGAAATCTGTATACAACACAAAGAACAATTACCAGATTCACATTATACTGAAAAGTGAGTTTTTATGTGACCACAATTGTTCTGTATTTTTAAATAACTATAATTCTATTTTATTTCTATATTTATTTCTATAACTATAAATCTAGTTTATGGTCTATATCAAAAGACTGAGCAAAAAATGTACAAACATATTTTATTCAGGTACGGATTACCTGTGCAGTAAAATACTTCCTTTTCCAAACATGTTTGTTTTTTTTATAATTGAAAGTTTAGAATCCGCTTGTTTCACTGAGCTTCAAATAAGAAATAATTAAACAAAGCGTAAGTAAAGAAGTGATGCTTCAAGGCCTATCCTTGGGGGTTGAAAGCTTGTCTAGTGTTCCTAGGGTTTAGCCTAGTCACCTGTGAAATTGCTGTACTATGCAATATGCAAAAACATGGCCTTCCCAAAGTTCCCTCTCGATTTATCACAGCAGAATAAAGGTTTTAAAATGTAAACCCCTGTGTTTGTCCTCTGCTTGCTGTGGGGTGAGTAGCATTTCAGATGGAACACACCGCTCCTCCAGGGTGCTCTTCTGACACTCCTCATCAGGTGAGCAGAGGTGCTTCTCGTTAGCAGCCTCTCCCCGGTGTGAGACGCTGTCTTTCACAGCCCACCACTGCGAGTACACTGTACTGCATTACTGTCACACGCCACGCCAGGGAATTTGTAATGCCTCTTTGTGGAAGTCAAGCATGTGCTGCTTCTCTGCGATGATGACTGCTTCACAAGGATTCCCACGACTAACATCTACCTCAATGTCTCAACTTTGGCAAACACTAAAATCTGGCACTTTGCTCTCTGTTGAGACTCCAAATGCGTGTGTGTGTGTGAGAGAGAAAGAAAGAGAGAAAGAGAGAGAGAGAGAGAGAGAGAGAGAGAGAGAGAGAGAGAATGCATGATGTTTTGAAGATTTGGATTTGAACCCCTCATCTCCAGTCAGACTTTCTTTACCTACAATGAGTCATACATTATCTATAAATACACCCTGAAGCTTTGCCGTCAAGTTCAGCCGACATGTTCCTCAGTCATCTAGGAGAAGTATCACACACTGCTGGCTTTAGTAAGTGCAGGTTGACTTTGAGAAGTGACAGCGTGCTGCTTATATAAGTCTGTTCTCCAAGTGAAATGCAGTCCCATGCTGTTTTACTTGAGACTCAGATATGCTAATGAGCATTGCTAAATAAAGGCCTCAGCTTTCTAATCCACGCGTCATTTGAGAAATCAGGGTGATGGATGCAGCTCATTCAGACTACATAATTAAACTTTGTTGTTGACACAGACTATTGTACAGACTTTGCTCACTGCTTTCTGTTTGTTTGTGTTTTCAGGGGATGGTCTTGGTTCAGATGAGGAGTATTTGGAGATCCCCTCCATCAGCAGACAGAGGGCAGGAGAGTACGAATGCACTGCAGTGAACGACATTGCTACAGACACGAAGACAGTGCAGCTGGTGGTCAATTGTGAGTCCTTTTCTCATTTTTTTTTAGTCTAGAGCACCTGAGGTAATAGAGCGTGGTGTTCTGCCATATCTGTTGTCGTAAATCTATAGAAGACTTTAATTACAACAAATGCTTTATATGCATCTGGACATTTGGAACTGTCATAGCGGGTTAGGCCAGACACAGAGGGATGAACACTCGCAGAGATGGACTCAATGCAAGTAATTTATTAAACAAAACCAGACAAACAAAAGGGGGCAAGTGAGACAAAAAAGGCAGCAACTACAGGGCATAAACGTGAACAGTGATCAACATAACCAGAACATGACAAGCAAGAGGGTGAAAACAAACAGACCTGAGACCGGGGGTATAGCTGGGGAACCAGCTACTAGACAAGAGCAGCTAGCTGGAGCGAGAGTCGTGGGTATCTATCCGTGAAAGCTTGTGGAAGCTCGAACCTCCAGGTGGATTGCTAGCAGACGACGGAGTTGAGCTGAAGCTGGCCTAAACACTATGTGGAAACAGATGGGAACCTCTCAGGCAACCTCAAGGTTCCTTAACCATAAAGCCCCTTAAGTACCCCCAGCCTCAAGTGAAACGCATAATTAACTCAGGAGACAAAAAGCAATCAAAAAACAGAACACAAGTGAACTGAACCAAACACACATGACGTAAATGAACATGAACAAAACACTGAACCGATACATTGAATCATACGTGAACGGAAACACAAAACAAAAGTCCTTCTGTGAGCCGGGGGAGGGCGCGATACCAAGGGACTGACAGAAACAATTTATTCTTAGAATTTTGAGAGATGGAGCTGATATAACTAAACACATACAACCGAAGAAATGGCTTTTAAAAATCAGTTGTAAAATGTAATTAGTAGAAATGCAATGAAAAACGTAGGATACCTCCGCCGATATTACTGCTGAAAAGGCCTGAAAATTAGAACCTGGTGCAGCACATCAGCTGCAGATGATAAGAACATGGTTAGAGAAGATTTAGAGCCCACAAATTGTTAGTTCAAATCCCTGTATAGAGGTGGTGGCTGAAGCTCTGACTTTACATGTATCGGAGGAGGAGGCACGTACTTGTCCTCACCCTCCTAGATTCAGGAGCATTGCAAGTGTTCCCTAGTGAGTGGGTGGGTTTATTGGCTCAGCTAAACAGGGTAAAAATGTTGAGACACTTACAGGTAGCTTTCACCATGGGTGATGTCAAAGTTCATGCATCTACCCTCAGAAAGAGACTGTAGACATACTGTATGTGTTAGTATTTTGACCCTTTCCATGTATTCCAATGTTCAAAAACAGTAAAAATTAAGAAAGTGATTTTTGTCAGATTTAAATACTAAATTATTTCTTCTATATAAGCACAAATGGGATATACCTTGAACGCTTCAAACTACACCTTCAAAAACATAACCGAAAAATAATCCAACTGAGTGTAAGTAGAAATGTTTCAAGGCCTAAGGCACTAATAGAGACCTAGAAGGAATCAGTAATCAGATAAGAAAGGGTGACTTCTACTAGACTTGTTAATGCCTTATCTGCTAAAGGTTCTGTTCTGCTGCGTAGACCCGCCGACCGTGTTTGAGGGCAGAGATGTCGGAGTCACTCTGGGTCAGAGAGGGGTCCTGCAGTGTGAGGCCGATGCTGTACCAGAAGCAGACTTCGAGTGGTACAGAGACGACAGAAGGTAAATCAGGAAAGTGCTTGCTGCTTTGAACTCTCAGTGCATCTGTGGCCATGCATGAGTCACGCACCCGTGATCATAGTGTGGGATGAGATTAGGAGTATTTGGAAGATCCTTTCAATCAGAATGCCAAGAGCAGGACCTTGAGCCATTGGACCATTTTTTTTTTGATTGTAGAGTAGCTATTTTCTTAGATTTTAGCCATTCAGAAATGAAATGGTATGAAATGTAAAACTATGAAAACTATAGTATTTTTATTAAAGAAAAGTCATGTGGGATGTCGGTTCCCTTTTAGACTGGACTGTGTCGTTTCTGAAGCTGTTCTATAAAATGCTTTTGTTGATTTTTATAGATAGAGATTACTTGAAACTTGAATCCCATTAAAACCAGTAGGACTCAGCACTCTTTCTCACAGATGTATGTATGCACTGTATTTTGCATGATACTAATTTGTGGTTATAAACCTCTGCTTCTTGTTAGCTACATTAGCTTCATAGCTTCAGTGCAGGCCGCTTGACTGCTTGTTTTCCTGTAAAAAATAAACATACACTGCATGGACAAAAGTACACCTGCACATTCATTGTTTCCTCTGGTACTAAAAAATAATGTATCATTCTTTCACTGGAATAACTGTCTCTACCGTCCAGGGAAGAAGGCTATTAGTGAGGTCAGCATATTGGGATGATCACCACCCCACCTCATCTCCAACTCAAGTATTGGATGGGGCACCACCATCCAAGAGAACACTGTTCCACTGCTTCACCGCTCAATGCTGGGAGGCTTTATACCCCTCTAGTCCACGCCTGGCATTAGGCATGGTGCCAATAGGTTCATGTTGATCTGCTCCAGAGAGTCCTATTCTATTGGCAGTACTTCTCTACAGGGACTAGACAAGCTGTGTGTGTGCGCATTTGCACATTTGTGACAGCAGCAGGTGCAACTTAAAGTAGCTGAATGCATTCATTAAAAGGGGGTTTCCACAAACATTTGGACATGTAGAGTATTATGTATTTTAGCAGTCCAAAAAGTCTAAAAGTTACATTAATTTTACATTTAGGGATTTTTTTGTGTCTAGAACTCACAATGCTGCATGTTTGGGGTGGTACACCTTGTGATACAGGCACTATTTTAAAATGACAGGGATTAAAAGATTACCAGATGTTACATTTAAATAAAGAAATAAATGAACGAGAGAAACCTCCTCCTGGTCATTTCTATTCTGGTACAGGTGGGAGTGAGTATAAAGATTTTTTAGCTGTAAACCGAAGTCTGTTTCTGACAGCTCATTCTATAATCTCCACTAAAAGCATGACATTTTAATGTAAAACACTGTTTATGAAAGCATGTTACATGATATCTGTATCCCTTTGAGTGCTGCAGACATAGCAGGAGGTTAAAAGCTCCATATTTCACCAGCTGCATATTCCTGATGCCATATCCTGCCATGTCTGACAGAAAGTGAAACGCTTTGCGTTCTAACCAAAGCGCGTTTGGCTGGAATGCATCTCAATATGTTCACTCAAACTGCCTTTGATGTCAGTAAAGAGAAAGTTGTCCCAGAGCGGTGTCGTGATTAAATAGCGGGTGTCGCTGATGATAATGCCTCCCAGCTCTGGTGCCTTCTTTAATGTGTCCAGGCCGGCTGCCGTCCACGTCCGGGAAATGTCGATGCTGTCATAAATGTAACCCGGGCCTTCAAAAGAAGCTCTGATGTAGAACGAAACGTGTCGAGCTGATTCAAGTCTCTCAATTTGCTGACTTGTTTTGCAGGATCTTCAACGGCTTTGATGGGATTGAGATCGAGGATTCTGGCGCCATATCAAAGCTGACTTTCTTCAACGTGTCCGAGGCAGACTATGGAAATTACACTTGCATTGCCATCAACAAACTCGGAAGTGCAAACACAAGCATTGTTCTATATGGTGAGATTAGTTATGCGTGTGGAGCTCTACATATCAGTTCCACTCAGTAAAGCTAAGCTTGTTTTGTGAATATATTTTTATTGTATGGTAAAGATAAGCTTTTGATGATTCTCAAATTGTACTACATAAGGGTGAGTTTCCCAAAAGCTCTGTAATGCTAAGTGTATTGTTATCTACTTATTAAGAATATTTGCTAATTTATGAGCATTTCCAAAACCTCTGTAACTAAAGTGTGAACCAGATCACAAGTTAGACAGTAACCCAACCTATTTGTTTATCACAAAGTACTTCTTTATGTGCGTTGCACATACAGTTCAACATCTGACAGCCATTATTATTATTATTTTTATTAGTAGTAGTAATAGTAGTAGTAGTAGAAGGATTTGACCCTAGTATTTGACTCTTGGTCTAATTAAATGGATTTTTTGCCTCTACGTTTACATCCAGTACAGATATACTGTATATATTGAAGCATAATTAGAATCTTTAGAAGCTTTATTTAAAATATTGCATTGAAATAATGGGGCATTAAGGTGCTGCCACTGCTATGACCTGATTTGCTGGTTTAAATCCCTGGCCATGCTGCCTGCCATCAGCAGCCGGAGCCCGAGAGAGCACAATTGGCCTTGCTCTCTCAGTGTAGGCAGATAGCTCTCTCTCTCCCCACATCACTTCAGAATGATGCTGGCCAGCCCTGGTGTGGTGCTAGCCGATGCTTCATAGCTGGATACCCAGCACTTTCCTCAGGGTGTGTTGGTTGCCTGTTGACGTTTCTTCAACGGCACCACACAGAGTGGTGGATGGGGAGGAGAACTGGGACAAACAAACAAACAAATAAATGAACCATTAAATAAATTATTAATAATAATAATAATAATAATAATAATAACAAAATAAAGTAATGGTACTTTGTTATGCCATAAAGTTGTTTTTTAATTAATTAATTTATTTATTTTTATTTTGAATTATTTTTATTAAATTATTAAACTTGCCATGGACTGAGTATTCTAGAGGGTCTAGGACAGAAGGAAGTGAATATGAAGATGGATGGTATATTGTTTTGAACAGTGCAGCTTGGGAGACTATGGATGAACAGAATTGTTATTTTCTCATTTTCTCATGTTCTCTATTAGTTGATTTGGTAATTACTGAGATGTTTTTATCTTGTTTTTATTTATTTATTTATTTTATGGGAAACTCACCCTAAACATTTGTTAGAATCATGGCAAATTTGACTTGATCCTATATCATACCTAAAGTGAGACGTGCTGCTTAAGTACTCAGCTTTCTTGCCTCTTCTGCTGTTGTCATTGTTTTGATTTGTGTTTCTTTTTTGCTCATGTAGAAGTTATTGAGCCCACTAGCTCGACACTTTTGCAAGGTTAGTATCGAGCATGAGCATGCGGTTTTAGCCCTCGCCTTGGTCAAGCCTGTCTCTGCATGCTTCCTAAACAAATAAATGAATGCTGCCGTTTTCATATCAACCACACTGAGACGGAGGAGAAGTCATGGAGGTGACACTCAAGTCAATCAACTAGATTGCTTCACCAAATTTCCTCAACATGAAGGGGCTAATATAATTGTTGTGTCGCCTGACGGAATCTGATTGTCAGGTTGTAAATTGGCGACTAGCCACTCCTATTAAGGGGTTTATTAGCTTAGAAATCCAATTCGTAATGTCAATAATAAATTCAGCACTTTGAGTGACAGTACAGATTGCTGCCAGGGGGGAACGGCTCAGTTTGCCGTGCCTCAGTTTGTCTCCAGTGGATCACTGTGGGGTGGTGTGCGCTTCTGCATTCGGTATTGCTTAATTTCTGTCTTTTCTTTCTCCCCTCTTTCTCTTTTCCTGTCTAACCCACACGCACCATGCCATGGCTTCATTGTGGCTATGCATGCCTGCATCTGCTGTGTGTAAGTACATGTCTGCGTTGTACAAAACGCTTTGTTCTGTGTCGTTTCCCCATGTCATTACTGCCAAATGTCTAGAAATGCTTATTGTGCTTTCCAGTCTAAATGCTGTACGTCCGTTAAGAGCTGCCAATGTCATTGCTTGTTAAGCTTCTGCACACAGAGCTTTTTGCCCTTGTCAAACTTTGGTAATGATATTGTTTTTTGGGTTTTTTTTTTTTACACATCACAGAATGTCTGACCTAAATTGAAAACAGTGAGAGTGGGAATGATGACTGTGAGCTCTCAAGAGAGCCATTAATTACTTTGAATTTGATTGTGAGAAACTGGTATTATTCTAATTATCCGACTGCAGGATTGAGCATAATCTGCTGTGGCGGTATAATTGGATCTCCGTCCCTAAAGAAAGGCTACTGAACTCCAGCAAATCCAGGGGAAATTAGAAGGCATTCTGGGAGAGCCATCAAAGCGAAAAGTTTAATAGACACTCTGTATAATGCCATAGTATAACATTTGTTTAGATGGAAATTGGCCGCTCGTCTGATGCCTGCCTTTGTGTTTTAATGTATAATGGGGAATAGAGGACAGGGGAGTGTAGGTCTGCTTTATTGTTTGTCATATTTATTAGTTTTTAGGTCCCCTGCCGTTACCGCTATTAAACTGTAACTAAAACAATACCGTGCTCAACTAAACAAAGTTTAGTCCCATGGTGTGTAGAATAGATTATATCCAGGCTTATGGTATAATTTTTGATGACAGTAAATTTACAGTAATGTATGAGAATTAAAACCAATTAAGGAGGCGTCTGACATCGGGATTTTAGATTTAGATCAAATACATCTCTGTCACCCGTCACTGTTTCCTGATGCAGTGCCGATAAAATGTCGATTACCTTGCACTTCTTTTCATGGGTGTCTGCCTCAGCCTTATTTGTGCTTTGGTAGATTTCCATCACTGTACGCTGCAACGATCCTGGCTGGATAATCGCAGCAAATCTGACACCGCCTGCTGTGTTTAGTCCTTGATGTCTAATCAAAATCTGGGGCCAGATTCTCAAAAAGCTTTCAAAATAAATAAAACTTATAAAGAACCTTAAGACAAACACTAAACAGTTAATGAGAATGTTCTTGAATGCAAATTTTTAAAAGTATTATCTTAGGGTGTGTTTATACTTGTAGTTCGATTCCCTTGGTCCGGACTAAGCGAAGAGATAATACTTTTGTTCACAGCTCTGCCCATATAATGCTGGATCCTATTGTCCTTTTCAATTTAAGAAATCCCAAATAAGAAACCATTGATGGATGTCAGCATCTTTTTGAAAACTGCGTAAGTGGGTTTTAAGAAGATATTACTTCTAAGAACGGTTGGAAAATACGTCCCAGTCTCCTGTTAAATTAGAGATAACGTCCAGTAATTCAGCTATTTAAGCTAGATAGACAGTCTCACCTTCTGAGCTCTTATAGTCTACAAGTGTAAGGCTATCGAACTGTTAAGAAAATATAACATTTTGTTAATTATTAAATATTTTTTAAGAATAGCATTTGTTCTTAGTGTTTTTCTTAAGTGAAAAGTTACAAATCTTTTTTAAAAATTGGAAAATTTTAAAAATATTATATTATTTTCTTACTTATGAAGTCAGGAAAACAGGCACATGTAAAAAGAATTTCTTTCTTAAGACACTTTTGTGAATCTGTCCCCTAGAAAAAACTCAGAACTTCTAAGCCACATCCTTCAATAAATCTCACCCTACACTCAGAAGTTTCTCGTTCATCGACATTGTCGACACAGCTGTCCTACTGTGATCCCTTTTCAACAGTCACACTGTTATTTTTCTATTATCGGCTGTGAATGGCGGTTCAGCGAAGGCTGATTGAAAGGCGAATAAATGAATGGCCATCCTGCTCTCTCTGCTGTTAACGCAGCGACACCCAGACGCTGTTTTTTTTCCCCTGTTCTCTGAAGCCTGCAGCGCTGTCTCGTTTCAAATCCCTATGATTATGAAGCCAGAACAGCTCGTACGTAGTTGTTCTCACCCTGCTGCAAGCCTCCCCCTTGGCCCCCCGTCAGCAATCTCGTTACCAAGCACCTTGCCTGATTAGCTTGTTTATCACAAACTGCAATTACAGTTGACCCACGGCAGTGGACAGGTCAAGGGTGTGCAGTTACAGTGCGGTAATGATAGCGGAGGCTTGGGGAGGGGAGGGGACAGCCGAGCAGGTCTCGCACGAGGACACCAGATGCTTTGATGATCCTAATGTGAGCACTAAAGACCCTGGATGGGCATTCATCACCAGAGAAGGGCCGTCTCTGCCCTTCCAGCCGCTTCAGCCTGATGACCTGGTTCCGCCACAGTGCTGCAACCCTGCCAGAAATACTCTGACATCTAAGTTGGCTTAATAGGTAAATAGAGCGGCAAGAACAACAGCTAATCTAGGCTGAATTGGGTGCTTAATAGCACCGGCGGGCGGGCGAGCAGGGGAGCAGTTTGTGTGCTCACTCAATTTACCCCGCACTGTTTGCTTAGGAGATGCCTCACGGTGTTGTTGGGTTTTTTATAGCCTCTGTTGTCTCTGTTAAGTGTCTTGTTTCATATAATCTCTCTTTTAGTGGAGACTACTTCTCTTTTAGAAGTGACTTCATCTGTTTTAGAGCAAACAGGCACTGAATTCAATCACTTGTGGGAAGGTTTGTAATAAACAGAACTAGCATTCCTAATACTCACAGCTAATTATTATAGTTTACTAACCATTAGACACTGATCAACCAACATAGAGTACAACAAACACACTAACCTGTAGAAAACAACTAATAACTTACATACTAGATTGAATTAAATCTAGCAGTTTAAATCTACACTAAAATAAATGCTACAAATGTTTTTTTGAGTGATGCCATAGATGAACCACTTCTGGTTCAGTAAAGAACCATCTCTCAATAGAGATGAGTGAGTGAAAATAACCTTTAATAATAATAATTTGTTTATTAAATCTTTCCCTTTTTCTCTCAATTTGGTACTCCAAGTTAACCCACCCATTCATCGCTCCACATAACACTAGCAATGCTACCAGCACTAGGAGGGTAAGGCTTAACACCCGTCTCCTCCAATACATGCGAACCCAGCCATCACCTGTGCTGGCCCACATTGAGGGGAGAGCGCCATCTACCCACCCAGAGAGAGCACGGCCAGTTGTGCTCTCTCTGACTCCGGCTGCTCATGTCAAAGCAGCATGGCTTAGCATTTAAACCCCCGGGCCATAATGATAGCACAGTGGACCGCTACCTTTGCAAAGGTTTTTTACACTCACACATCTCTATTACAAACATGGTTCTTTATTTCCATATATCCATCACCAAAAAATAGATATTTTAGCATCTTTATTTTTAAGTCTTAATTAATGTATTTATTTTTTTAATCATTTAGACCCAGTCAAGGTTTTATTGAGAAAGAACCGGTCCATTTAACACAGAGTTGCCAGCCTAACAGTTTGTTAGATACACCTACCATGTACCTACTCTCACTGTCTCTTTAAACATTGTCCTACTTATTGCCCATCCTCTTCCATGTGCAGTTGTAGCCCTGTGACAGGCCAGAGGTCAGTTTCTGACCGGAGGATCGCTTTCATTTGAATATTTTTGGTTGGCAAACTCCTTCTTCACCCAGCTGTGACATTGAGGTGTTTAAGAACCCCAGCCTCGTACACTTGTACCAGCGTGGCACACACTAGCCTTGCACTTTGAATGAGAATGAGAGCGAGAAGCAACACTGTCTGGTCAGTGGTGGTCCTGTGGTGGTCTCTTTTATCTATTCATGCAGCAAACAAACGCGCTGCAGCCAGTAATTGTAAACCCACAATGCTTGCACACACGGTAGGTGTTCCTTATAGGCTAGGCAGTGAGTGTGAGTAGAAGGTAGGTGGGTAGGTAGGTGTGTACGTAATGAACTGGGAACTCAGTGTACTTATATATATATATCTTTATTTTTCACTGTCTACACATCTATAATCAACACTGTGGGTATTGTTTAGGACCCGGTGCAGTGCAAGACGGCAACAGCGGCACATCGGGAACATATACGCCCATCTGCCTGCTCCTCATCCTCGCCCTGCAGCTGCTGCTCAAGTTTTGATGGTGAAGAGGTTTCAGGAAGAAACAGCCTCATCCCTCTCACTACTCATATCAGCAACACCTGCAGCCGCCAACGGGAGCACGGAGCGTGCATGGGATTCCCCACTACTCCTTCCTTTTTAATCAAGTAATCATGTCGTTTTTGTTTTTTGGGTTTTTTCCTTTGCATTCAGTGAGAATCTCTTACAATGTTCCTTTTTTTGTTTGTTTGTTTTTTTGCCCCACTGATATGTCAACATTACTATAGTCCTAGAGAGCAAGCCAGTTGAGGTGAGGCTTGTCTAATTTAATAGATACACATGAATATTCAATTCTTTCTGTAACTGTAGCTTTATCTAAATGATTGTAAGTCCTAATCTAATCTAATCTGATATGATATTTGGTAGGGAATTGAATTTCAAGCATAAGGCATGTGATGAAGATCCCTTTTGGATTGTCATGGCAGTGAATTACCTCAAGAAGTAAGAGTCATTGTACAATTCCTTGCGTTATCATGCTGTAACACACTTTGGCAGGAAAATTGGGGGACGTGGCGCACTCGCCAGGTCTCCTGTTCCTCATACTAAGTCCTTGTAATTTATGCTTGTGATACGATTTATTTTAGAAATGAATATATATGAGGAGAGAAGCAGAGTGGTTTTGTTACTTTTTGGTAAATACTATGTGTAACCTTTTTTTATCATGTCTAGCATGAAGGCAATGTGGGGATACACTGCAGGTCCATTAAGAAACTCACCTTTAATGCTTAATTTAGTCAACAGAGATTAATTTTGTTGTTTGTTTGTTTTTGTTTTTGTTTTTTTGGGTTTTTTTGATAACTTAATGTAACATGAAGTAAACCGATCCAGTGTTACTGTTTTCTTATCTTAATATGATAAAGCAATGATGCATCCAAAATCCAATCCACAATCCACTATCCTCTATCCAGAGTCCACAATCCTGTTTTAACGGACTAGGGCTGACATCTTAGGGCTTTGGGGTAAGATTCATTCCAGGAGCACATTGCCATTCCACTGACTGAGAAAGCCCAAAGAACTATCAGCTAACATGTGTTGATTTTCAGCTGTTGTATCATAAATTGGAGGTTGTTTGAGATACTGTAACTTTTAGCGTTAAACGTGTTGGGGTTTTATTACCATGCCAGTATCTTAAGCAATGCGTCCATAAATATATATATATATATATATCTATATTTTTTGAGTTACTTTGCTCTCTCTGACTTTTCAGTGACTCTAAACTCCCTTTTCCCAACATAATTCATCTCGACTACTGAGTTCTCTTCTCTTATCTATATGCATATAATAATATGTACAAAAGGGAAAAATATGCACCTGTTTTTACTAAAATTGTGAACCAGTTTAATACAATGCAACAGACTTTTTCTATTTTAAGTTGCTCCTCTGGGTTTGGAGTTCTGTAATTTATTTATGAGTTTTTGCATTAAGAAAATAACTTCTAAAATAGTGTCATTAATCTGCTCATTGTAAAAGTCTGACATGAAATAGTGTGCTTCACAGCATGTTTCACTGGGCCAGGTTCGGCATACTTGCCTGCCCACCACTGTCTCTATGCATCATCACTCTCCATATCTTGACATTTGGTTGGACGAGTTACCATTACAGGTTGAGAAAATGGACTACTGAAGCATCTGTTCATTCTTTTATCATTATTTTCTTTTTTGATGCTGTTGTTTTTGGTTGGATGAAGGCCATTTCTTCAGTCCAGGTACCTCAAAGACAACCATTTATTAAGCAAAATTCTTGTCCTCATGAATCATAAACAGTAATCCTGTATGTGTCAGGATTTACACATTCACAATTCCAACAACTGAGAATCAGATTGAAATATGCCCAGAGAATGGACACAGAGCTGGGCACACAGCTTGAAGGAGAAGTCTAAAGGTAAAGAAAAAACACATTACCCACCATCCACAGTGGTGGATTTCAAGCACAAGGTTGTAATTAAATTAGATGGGTTATGGCGTCTGTGCTGCCTTCTGGCAGAGAGTTTTATATGTGGTTACCTATGAAGATGTACTGTAAAGCATTACAGTTTTTTTTTTCCTGAATATTCTTTCTCTTTCTTTTACTTTTCTTTTGGGCATTGAGCTCGCAGCCATGTAAAGGGTAGGTGCAATAGAGTTCCTCCTCAAAATCCAGACAAAACATGAGAGCATGACCCTTCCTGCATCACCTCAAAGTCCTTATTGACAAGTCTGTTCACTCAGCGGCCATGTTTGCAACTCCGCTGGGGAGTTATTTCCAGTCATAGGAGACCAGGCTTCTTTCTCTATGAATAGGCAGAGACCAAAACACTGGAAACTGAAGGTCAGATTCGATCAATTTTGATAAACTCTGTGAAAAAGCTCATGAATAGTTTGTAGCGTTAACGTCTCTATAATGCCTGAAAAGCCTGATTTTTTTTCAGCTTGTTCTGGCTACTATGCTTGCACAGATCTCCACATCGAGGAAGGGTTTCTCCACTCTTTACGTAACCAGCAAGCTGATTAGCTGTTTTTGTTGAAGGGCGGGACTTCGTAACGTAACATAAACAGACGCCATGTTGAGCTTCACAAGAACTCTCATTCATTTCAACCAGTGGCCGGTCTCCTCACTTATAACGTCCCTGATCAGCTTTCCGTACATTTCCGTCTGGAACCTTGCATTGCACCCACTCTTTAGGGCTGTTTGTGGTACGTGTTTTGGAACGTGAGCTTTGTGAACCTGGTTTATGAGCTTTGAAAGCCGTTTGATGGAAGAGAACCTGTTACTGCACCACGTTATCTTCAGCAGAGGAGTTGTGCTTGTCTGTGCATGGCCAGATTCCACACCTTTACAACGGGGCGAGTTGGTGCAAAATACCTGTTTCAACAATAGCATCCAAACCAACTGTCACCTTTGGGGTTAAAAAAAAAGAACAATGCATCACTCCTCTCTCATACGATTCCCAGGAGAGGACCCAATAAAAGTCTGTTTGAACTCCCTGTAATGTAAAGGAATTGTTGCTTCATATGTTTTTTCTTTTTCTTTATGGAGATTGTGTGTTCATATTTAAGACTTACAATAATAAAATGTTGTATCTAAATAGAACGCTTTTGGCAGCCTAATTGTAATTCTTGGAGTGCAGTGGTAGATTCTGAGCGCACGAGAAAACAACCTTGCAATCAGAGAGAGAGACTTCGTGCAAATAACGCCCGACAGCTACAGACGATAAACAGATAAACAACAAATTAAACCACAAAGTACACTTCTAAAGGTGGCGCAGACTGGGTTATTCAGCATTTCAGTGCAAGTAATAAGACCTCTTTGAAGTGAACTGGTTGTGTCAGAGCAGGAAAACACTGCAACATGTACAGCAGTGGAACTCCAGGATCAGAACGAAGAACCACTGCCATTGGAAGTACCGCTTTGGCTCCTTGGAGAACCTTTTATTTTCTTTCATCACGTTCCTTCCGTACATGCTGTTCCAAGGTTACAGTACTTTACAATTTACTGAATTTACTGATACTGAAACACAGATCAGCCATAACATTAGTACCATCGACAGGTGAAGTGAAAAACAATGATTATCTTCATCTACAGTGGCATCTGTCAAGGGGTGAATATTAGGCAGCAAGTGAACAATCAGTTCTTTAAGGTGATGTATGCATTAAAAGCAGGTTAAATCTGAGACACTTTGATAAGAATCTAGCTGTGATGGCTAGACGACTGGGTCAGAACGCCTCCAAAACATCTTGTGGGTCTTGTGGGGTTTTTCTGATGCCTACCAAAAGTGCTGAAGGAAAGGACAAATGGTAAAAAGTCAACAGGGCCATTGGCACCTAAGGTTCATTGAGGTCCCATATCTGTTGTGGTGGCATAAGGGGGTATGCCGCTGTTTTTTTTTAAATGCTTTTTGAAGCTTTAACCTCACAACAGTGGATCTTTAAAGAATTGAATCTATTGAAAGGATGTTTAGGGAAACAAAAGTAGTTCTTCCATTGCTTCACTCTGAAGAACCCTTTCACGCATGACATCATCACTGGCACACAAACAACACTGTATCTTCTTATCAAAATGTCAGAATGAATGGGCGAATAGAAATGCTCCAAAATTACTTGGGATAAAAAAATACATTGACTTCCATTGAAGATTGAGAAGCTTTTTTCCATCTCCTGTAAAATTGTTTTTTTTTTTTGTTTTTTTTTTTGAGATACAAGGTTTTGCGTGACACTGATGATATGCCTGCTTCTTCATAGTTTGGGTTCCCAGAGACTCCAATGCAGAAAATGTAAAATCCCACTAAGCACTCATTTGAAAACTAATCTATTTCTCCCCCTTTCGTTTGTTTTCCTTCTTTTTATCTAATTAAAACCGTTTATACAGAAAATGATCAAAGCCTTAATCCCTCCTTTTTCCACAGAGCACATTTGAGAAAGATGAAAATCTGTAAATGACCATAAAACATCAACATCACCAAATGATGAAGAAATCTATGGTTAATGCCAGAGCAATCACGATCAAGGAAAATAAAAAGCAGTGTTGCTAAGATACACTATGTGGACACCTGCTCATTCAGAGTTTCAGAGCTAAAATCAAGGGCACTAAAAAAAAACTCATTCTGCTTCTGTTGGAATAAATGTCTCTACTTTATGGGAAAGACTTTCTACTAGATTTTAGAGCATTGATGTGAGGATTTGGTTGCATTCAGCAACCAGAGCATAAGTGAGGTTAAGATGTTGGATGATCACCAACCATCGTTCCAGTGAACACAGTTCCACTGCTTCACAGTTTAATGCTGGGGGGCTTCATGCCCCTCTAGCCCATGCCTGGCATTAGGCAGCATGGTGCCAGCATCTGCTGCATTTTTATCTGCTCCAGAGAGTCCTACTCTATTGGCAGTACTTAAAGAAGCTGAATGCATTTATTATAAGGGGACATATAGTGTATGTGTGCTTTCACAGATAAATAAGAGAAAAAAGAAAGGTGCTGCAAAGGGTTGTTTGAGCAGTGCCACAGAAGAACCATTTTGGTTTTGTAAAGAACCATGAAATATGTGTAAGGAACCTTTTGAAGTTTGAAATATAGAACCAAAAGAGGTTCTTCTGTGACATCACTCATTGTACTACTTGTGGCACCTTGTAGGTTTTATTTATTTATTTTTATTTTTTAAAGAAACATGGTCTGCAGTCCCCAAAACAACATGGCGAGGAAGGTTAGGAGAGTCGACTGTAAAATTACAGGTGTGTCCTGTAAATGTTCTCCCTTGTCAGATCAAAGTGGAAAGGAGTCATTCCGCCTCGCATCTGCAATTAAACAAAAGAGACACTCGCCACACTCCCTAATTAGCGTCTATAGCAGGGAAGAGGCAGCGCGCGCACTCCACTTTGCCGTTCCGCTAAAGGGACACGCATGAGCAGCACTGACAGACACGGCTTGCGGGAATAAGAAGTGCGCGAGTTAAGTAGTGAGGCTCAAAAGCAAGCTGTGATTTCCTACCGCAAACAAACCCGGTGCCATCTGCGAGCGAGGATATGAAGGAGGCAACTGTCCTCCTAATTAAAGACCCCCTGTTCCACTCCGGCAAAATGGGTTTAAACGCAGCCCTCTGTCTGGCTCGGCTGATTGTTCGACACTGACGGACGTCTAGAGCCGCTGAGGTGTTTTTAGAGGCGATGTGTGAATTACATTCAGGAACGCGTCTCCCGTTCGGCTGAAAGGCAGACATCAAAACATCTCCAAAAAGTGTGGCCCGCCGAGGGCGGAGAGGATGAAAGGGAATGTCGAGACAGAGTGTCAGTCAGTGTCAGATTGATATCTGTGGGTTTTTATTTATGTATTTATTTATTTATTTATTTAGATTTTTTTTTCTCTCAAATTTTTTACCCCAGCTTTGCATACTGGAAAGCTTTCCAGTGCCGGAGCCATACTTTAGGCTCTTCTCGATGACAAATGACACCTTTAAATGGATCCGGGACAAGTGGCTGAAAAAAAAAAAAGAGTTGGCAAGAGCTAGAAATTGCTCATGAGGAAATTAGCATTTGAAAAGCAGCCATTAATGTGGGTGAATATTCATCTTAAGCGGGAACATACATAAATCTAATAAATAATGTGACAGCCGTGCATCTCCAGACTCCACCTCGCGCCTTTGTCAGAGGCCTATTACTGCTCATCATCAGCACAAAAGAGGGAAGCGAGGGAGCTATCGGCTTTTGTCTTGGAAATTTGCTCCGAATTGAAAATACAAGCGGAATAAAAAAAAAAGCAACAACAAACAAACAAACGGTTACAATTGCTTGCGCTTGTGTTTTGCCTCGTGTGAGCGGAACCCTGGTGGAGTTCTTTATCTGACTTCCCAGGATCTGCCTTCTGGAACTCACACCGAGCTGTCATTCCTCCACCCAGCCAAAACCAGGAATAAATAAGCATATTGACAGAGCAAATTAACATGACATGACATTTCTTGGCTGGGGAGGGGGGATTTGGAGTGCCAACCAGACCACCAAAGAACGGTGCAAAGTACATGAAGCGCATGAGCTGCCATACAGAACCTTGCTGAAAATAGTCATGTATGCTGTTCAGCCAGCATGACCGAGCCGGTCAACCAGCATGACTAGCATCACTAAGCTGGACAACCAGCATGACTAACATCACCAAGCTGGTCAACCAGCATGACTAGCATCACTAAGCTGGACAATGAACATGACCAAGCTGGAGAACCATCATGAGCATCATCACCAAGCTGGTGCTGTATTTTCCCCTGTTCTCACCAGCTACACTGTGCATCTGATCATGCCTTCAGGATACTGCACTGTGGTTCCATTTTTTGGGGGGTTGCTGGAAAAAAAGTCCGTAAAGGGAGTGTTGCCTAACTCGATACTGATTCTCATCCTTCATAATACAAACCTCATGATGGGCTCTGGAATGTAATAAAGCAAAAGTAGAAGAAAATATTCTGAACTTTATTACACAGAACAGATACAGTATTCTTTTTTTACTCATTCTCCAATAGAAAAGAAAAGAAAAATAATAATAATAATAATACAACTACGTCTGTGCATGCACATGAAGTTCACCGAAGTCTGGGGAGACGCTTCCTCTCAATTTTCTACAGTTTCAACAGGTTAGAGACAAGCCAGAGAAATAAAAAGCCAATATACAGTACGTCTGAAAAAAGACAGTGAGATACTACTCAGCAAGAAATACTGTGGATCAGATACACTGCAGATATTATTATTATTATTATTATTATTATTAATAATATTCATAGTGGTTAGAACCATTTCTTAACAGATCATTTAAAACAGACCCAACAACATGAACTTTTTGTTGATTTGTTGTTCAAATCTGAAGTTTTAACCACAATTAGTAAATACTGGCAAATATTTACTGACTACAGTTAGATAATACTAGATATTAAAATGACTGCCAATACAGTATCTGAATGTACAAAGGAATTGAGGTGAATATTCAGATACACATTCTGCATACAGCAGTTCTTTGATATTTAAAGGTACAATCAGGACAATTCAGAGCTGAACTGAACATAAACTAATGTCAAATTAGCTGGTTTGTGTACGTTTTACACCGTTTGTCCATTTCTGAAGTGAAAAAAGTAAACATTTATAGAAAAATGACAATAATAATAATGCAGTTCTGCTATTTTTGTTTAACTTAATAAGCAGAAAAAAGAAAATGGTAATTGTGGCATGTACAAATGTCTGGACACCAAGAACTCGATTAACCTGTTAGTTCTTGGTTGATTCATTAGGACTGCTTGAGCAAAAATATGAAGAATTGCTATAAGGAATTTGTTACAGATTAAATTCCAGAATGTAATTAGTTCCCAGACTCTTCACACCCAGTGCTAACGCTCAGTAACCATGGGATGCTTATTTTCTTTTTCATAGGAAAGCTCATTTTTGCTTTCTAAGTAGAGTACATTTATTAAAAAATCTGAAATGGCAGTAAAGGGGAACTGTGGAAGGCAAGGCAAGATTCGGAAGACCAAGAAAATTATTGTAGAACTGCTTGTAGCCTATGCTGATCTCAAAGACAAAAGCTAAACACCCCATATTACAACAAATGGTCTGTGAGAAGGTTTAGGTTTAGGTGCACTATTCTACTGTGCAGCATTGCTTTAACTAACATTGTCTGCATTGAAACAAGTCTTCAGAAGGAAGCATTACTTGTGATCTAACTGAAAAAGTTAGCAAAATAACATCAGGGGTGTTTTCTGGAAACAAACACCTGTGGTATTTGTAGAGATGAGCCGCATTTCATAAAAAGCTGTTGATTGCAGAAGTGGGTCAATTATGCTTTGAAGTTGTGTGATAGCCAGTGGCACAGGTAGATGGATGAATGGATAGTTGAGAAACCGATCTGAAAAGAAGCTTCAGAAATGTCAAAAATCAGATGCTAGACTAGGAATGGCCCTTAAGTTAAAGAAGAAAGACTCTGCATATGCAAGCTATGATATCAGCCAAAGGGGGTGTGATTTTCTGCAGTGTTTACTTTTTTTCACTTCAGAAATAAATATCTATGCAATTTGTCTCGGGGTGCCCAACATTTTTACCTAGAACTGTATATGCTTGTCATGGACTGACAGACCTTCTACAATCTGTTCAGAGCAACAAAGGCTGCTGTTCTCTACTACGTGGAACCTGAAGAATATTGTGTCTATAAAGGTGTGAAAATTATCCAAAGCAGAAGAACAGATTTCCAAAGCGTCCGGACTGGAACTGTATGCTATAATGTGCAGTGGGTGTGGTACAATATGAATTATGACGCTGGTGGAAACAATAGCGTTTCAAACTGTACTATTAAATTCAGCTGATTGGTGACATCAGTTGGTGTCAACTGCATTTCCACTTCATTAGGAACAGCACTACCAAAAAACCCCAAAACAAAACAAACCAAAAAAAAAACAATCTGAAAAAAGTCAATTGACTCGATATTAGTTACCAAAAGTGTACACAGTAATACCCTATAGTACAATCTATATGTTTACAATAAGTCACTTTATTATCTTTACAAAATTGAACAGAACTTCAGCTTTTAACAGAATTGTGGCTTAGATTGATTTCCAACCAGTGGTTTCCAGCATATGCAAATGAATACGCTTGGTTAGAATGATCTAGAACAACATGCCTTGCATATGTCGAACTGTTTGAAATCAGGACAGTCATTCTGTTCAAACTGACCATGTACACATCTACAAACATGTACACATGTTGAGGAAGGACTTGCATGACCCATTTCCAGTGTTTTACTGTTAACTGACACTAATTATAACAACAGTTTCCATTTTTAGGTTCCTTTTTTTATTGATTTCTTTCTTTTTAGACATGCACGAAAGGCACAATGCTAGCAAAATAATTCAATATTCGTCTCTACATCTCACCCCGTTTAACCAGTAAATGAACTTTCTAGTGCAGAAAAAAGAATCAGGTGATTTCAGATTGCATATTAGTAAGTTTTGTTGTTGTTGTTGTTGTTGTTCTCTTGTGCAGATGACAGTGCATCAATATGAACCTCCTCACTGAAAAGGTCTACTCTTCTCTGTCCTTTAACGTTTGTGTCGCTAACAAAATTCCTGTAGTATCATAGTAGTATTGGTGCAATGTAAGAAACTTCTAGTCCTAAAACAGTCGGTTCGCATTGAAGCCTTTTGATCGCAACTAACAATTAGTCATATTGCATTCATGCATGCTGGAAAAAACTCTCACCGCAGGTCGAATAAAAGATCTCTCGACCACCACAAGTTAACACCAGAACATTAAAATGCAGGTCTACACAATACATTTAGATTACACTGTGGCCACCACTCAGATCACCATCATCTAGTGCAATTAAAATAGGTCTCGTAGCACATGCACAACACTACAGACATTACCCAACTGAATCCACAGCTTTGAAGTATCTTCCAGCTCTCAGACCTGCGTAGCTAATTTGAAGTCCAAATGAAACCATATGAGAAACATTAAAGTGAAGGTTTGCACTCTGGGTTTTTTTCCCTAACCCCAATGCAGTCGATCAGCCAAGACATGGTTGGTGTCTGATGTTTGTCCCGTAGTTTTGCAATTGAGTTACAAGGCTAATGTAGCTACTAGCTAGTGCATAATGAATGAATATCAGGGAAAAACTAAAAACAACTGATAAACAGCCGAACTGATCTTATACTTCTAGTAGAACAGTTCGGAACAGTGCTCATTATAAAAAATGTGAACTATGTAATATGCATATGTGTACTGTGATGAAACTGTTCTGTCAGGCTAATGTAGCTGTACACTTCTGATTAGCATTATGCAAACTTTCTACCTTTGAGTAATCTCTTATAGACATGCTATCAACATTTATTCAAATAAAAACATTAACTTTGCTTCTAACACCAGCCATTTTTAAAATTACAAATGAGTCAAAAATGTATTGGGCAAATTAGTCAAAGTAGGGTTAACTGTCCCAAACTGAGACTATTATTGAGTTGTGACAATCGCTAAAAGATATGATAAATTAATTCCAATTAATTCAACAGAATTATACTGTGTTTGTATTGTGTATTTAATTCTAAATAATCTTAATATCTGCATCCAAATGATTTAGACAGGTGGTTTACAAGCTCCTAAGCTAAGCACAATTCAATTAAAACATATCTTATTTACATGACATCTATAGTATATATAATATATATTTTGCAATATGCAACACCTCTTGGACCTGGCTTGTACCTCAATTACTATACTCACTCAGGTTTTGCAGGCTAAATATTCTCCTCAAGGGGGCGCTATTAGCGCTCGAAAAGATTTTGGTTCTTTGCATCAATAACACTTGTGTTTGTGCTGATTAATTAGTGCAAAAGTAAACTTCAGATATGTTGAATTTATATGGGTATGAACTTCTCTCATTGTTGCAGGCTGACTAGCTCTTACTATAAGTATTTTACATGCCTCAAATTGGTGTAAAACACCAACTTTTGGCAAAAAAGTTAGATTAATGATTTAAAAAAACAGAACTAAACAGGTTGAATCTGGAAGAATAGCTGGCTGATTGCTGCCAAAATGTATAGATGATATTGTTTTGGGTTACGAGAAAATCTACATTAATTTTCTTAATTTTAAAGAGATTTCAGATACACTGTTATGCAAGTGAGCTCAATATTGCACATAATATATATTACATTGCATTGTGGGACTGTTACAGAGCACTACGATTACAGACACAAATGTCTGAACTCTAAATTAGTGCACTATATAGTGAACATGGCACAGTTTTGGACACTGCTTTAGTCTTTGCTGGAGGCCATATGTATATCTTGGCTGGTCGACTGTGTTTGGGTAAGTTGTATAAATGAAACTGTAAATGGCCAAACAATCACTTTAATGCTGCTTTGTGGAGCTGAGCTATTTGTACGAATGTTCAGTGGTGCTTGGTCCCCTTCACCATCCTCATTGTTTGGTGCTGCTAGGGCTCATTGAGGAGACGGTCAAATTCCTCTGTGCACATAGTCTCATTTCTAAGCTCTAACTAAGCTCTATGCATGTGTGTGTGTGTGTGTGTGTGTGTGTGTGTGTGTGTGTGTGTGTGTGTGTGTGCACGTTCTGTTAGCTCGCGTAATGTCATGGGCTGATAACTGTCTCTCTTTGGGAAGCATCCAAATCTCCTCATTAAGGTGTTGACTGCGTTCCAGGTCAGCTTTTAGAGACAGAGTAACAGGTGCGGAGGTGTGACAGAGAAAATGGCGAGCTTATCAAGGTTACATATCAACACTAGGAGACATCAGTGCAGGAAGATTCTCGGGGGGGGGATGTGCTCCAAGGAAAGGAAAGAAATTGATAAAAAGAAAATAGCTGATCTGTATCTTCTACTGTAGGTATGGTTCTACATGGTGTGTACATGATGAAATGTGAATTATGTGAATATGCGTATTTATAGTATAATAAAATTTCATGTATACATTTGAAAACCATTTCTTGGAACACAGCATTCAGCAAACAATAGTCTTGGCCTTATGTTTAATATCCTTTTAGCCGTAAGCATTGACATTCACAGCCACACACAAATGAAAGTCATCCCTTAAAACCTGAGAAAGAACACTGGTAAAATACCTCAACCGAGTGTACAGACAAAGAAAGAAACCTTAAAGAAAAAAAAGAAACAGGGAGGAGGCAGATGTGTGTTCTGAAGGAGGTGAGAACAATAAGAAAGTCTTGTGTCATATGTCAGACAGCTTGATTAAATTATTTTGCAATAGGCAGTCCAATTTAGGCCTCTGCATTTCGTGCCCCCTTCCAGCTAAAGCATATGGAGATAACAGCTCACTCTGCACACAAACGCTGCATCACATTCTGCAAATCCATTGCACCTCCTACTTTCTAAACATACACATGTGTCTATATTTGCTGTAAAGAAAGTCTAAAATAAATGGTAACTCTTTCTTTTATAGTTGTAGGTATTAACCAGGCAAGCGTGTGGCGCAAACTGCTAGCATATCAGGCTAATATTTTGTGTCACATGGGGTGGTGATTTCCAAGACAGCTTACTAGCTAAACTAGACTACAGCGAGATTCCCAAGAGGTTCTACACACTTAAAAAGAAATGGCCCCTTAAGTGATGCAGTAGAAAAAACATTTTTGTTCCATAAAGAATCATATTTACAATAGAGATACCTTTAAATTGGAAAAGTGAAGGATTTTAGACCTTTAAAAGGTTCTTCACACATCACCATTACAAATGTGCTTTCAAACCAAAAGTGGTTCTTCTATGGTATCACTAAGAGAACCTTCTGAAGCACCTTTATTTTTAGGAATGTAGGTATTAATGGGGTAAGTGTAAGGTACAGACTCCAATCCAAATAATAATAGGATTAATACAGATGAACTACATTAAGCAGAGATGACAGAATGTTCTAGATAATAAACTGCTAAACAACATAGTACAGTATCTCTTAGAAAAAACTGACATAAGAGGACAGTAAGCACTGTTTATTACCTATTCGAATCTGAACCTGGACTGTAAAAGAAATAAATCATTGTTACAGCGGGTCCTTTCCATTAACTTTACCTTTTTCTGATAATAGTGGTAAGTATCAAGACAGAATGGCTTAATTATACTGAGCTGCCTGTTAACTGGGTAAGTTATGTGCAGTTATTTTGGGTAATTAGCTTTAACAATGTTAAAACATGGTAAAATGTAAGGTAAAAATGTAAATGTTCCATAGTTGGATAAATATGTGGAGTAACAAAGTGGACAAAGTACAGTCTTGTACTGTTCACAAGGCTACGGACAATAAAAATCTAACCTCAAAGGTACAACATGGTCCTTAAGGTCCAATAATGCACCTTAACCTCTTGAGCCTTAAGTTTATTATTTGTTATTAACCTCTTGAGAGCCTGTGTCCTCATATAGGGACATTACATTTCTGCTTCTCTGCACCATGATACTTAATTTTTTAAAACTTTGACCCTTTGGCCTCATTTGATAGAATTGTTTTTGCAAAAACACCTTCCTGCACAAAGACCAAATTTAGTTTGTATACTTGTTAGGTCCTACTAATCCCAAATAGGAGAAATTAAAAAGCAAAAGCAAAAGTCCAGGTCTCAGGAAGCTAATCCTCGTGCAGAAATGACTGTGTATTATTTGATAACCATTTGCTTTAGCATATCTTGTGGAGTCCCACAGGGCTCTATGTTGGGGCCTATGATAGTGTTGTTAATTATGGTAGTAATGTAGTTATGTACAGGTTTTATTAAACCTGTGCATTTTAAACAGTTCAATTATGTGTGTTTATAGTTTGTTTAGTGTTCATGTGTATGTATTCTGTATTTTTATTGTATATATATTTGTGTTTTTACAACCATAAGGAACTATGCAACTAAGTTTTTCACTCACGTTTACACCTGTGTTAATGTGATGTGACAACAGAATTGATTTGACTGTGCCTCGAGTATGGGCATACTCGGTCTAAGGGTTTAAGATTTACTTCTTTCACTTTCACTTTAAAGGTGCATAAAGTAACAGTGATAAGAGTTTACAATAAAACAGTCTGGAATCAATGCAACTTAAAAGTAACTATAATGGAATATGGTACAGTTGTGTTTCCTAACTACAGGTACTGAAGACATCAACCTTCAAAGAACCACCCAAGTGACAGTATGGTACCTCTTTTCCTGAGAGTGTACCTTTGGAGCTTGTACCTCACACAGTAGCCTGGTTATTACCTGAAGCGTAAAGGACTGTAAAAGAAAGTGTTACCGTACATATGTCTAAAAGAGCAGGTAAGGTGGTGACTAGCCTACATTGCCTGTGTGTGTGTTGTAATGTAGCTGTGATTCTTTAGGAATCTGAATGACATTAATGGCAACAACAGTATTTAATGAGGAATGGACACTACAGTACGCACCAGACTGTTTTCAGGAAGTGAGCTATATTACGCATAGGTTGACCTTACTCATATTTGAATAAACTGTAAGTATTCCACTGTATACGTCTGTACAGGTACAGTAAATCATATATCACATCATTTTTTTGCACTTTTGTTGATTATTTAAAAAAACAAAACAAAAGTAATCTCATGTTATTTTACAAGGAACTCTGACGTGACACAGAAATTCTCAATTCACACACTTGAATACTGAGCAAAACCAGCCAGTTTTTTTTTCTTTCACGATCACATGACTTTTTGCTGTTCTTTTACATACAAAAGGTTGGAGAGACACACACTGTGGTTCTACTATTACCTCTAACCATTTAATCAAAGAACCTTTATGCAGTCTCATATTCTCTTAGGACAGACTCATATTAGCCCAGATTACACACAACCCAATTTCCTACCCCCCAAAAATAACTGTAAGGCAAAGTAAAAAATCAAAACAAAGACAATAATAATAATAATAATAATAATAATAATAATAACTGAAATGAAATCTGCTCTATTATTGGGCCTTTGAGTCTGTCTGTGTGTAATGCCGAGTGAAGCTGATGCAGGGGATGGTCTCTAGCATCAAAACTTGCTCAGGTAAAAGAGAGCGAGAGCGAGCAGCAGGTGGAGGGAGATGGATGGACAAAGTGCAGCGCTGTTCACATCATGCATCGCTCCTGCACCTGTGGAGACAGAAAGAGGGAGAACTCAGTGCTCGCACTGACCCTACATAACTCAATACTGTGAGTGTAAGCGAGTAAGTAAGAGGTCTGCAGAACATTTCACATCTGAGAATTTCCTGACTGTGTGATACTAGTGTGTCACGAATGCAAGCATATGTATGCAATACACCCCAAAATCGAATGAACGAAACAATAAAAATAGGGGGCGCTAGTAGTTGCAATCATTCATTTTCTTATCCACTTGTTCATGGTCAGGGTTGTGGAGGGTCCGGAGACTGTAAATATTTTATGTTACACAGGTTGGTGAACGTAGTGTTAGAAGTCTTGGCCCAGGACTAATATTGGCGTAGTGTGGTGTGCCTGCCTGGTCGGGATTCAAAGCTGATCTGCCATGGGACGGCGGGGCCGTTACACACTGCGCTTCACCAACCTCTACTAATGGTGGATATATCTGTGAGTGTGTAAAATATAAAAATATGCAATTGAGGCTGACGGTTCTGTATTTTAATGTACGTAGTGTCCTCAGTAGAACCCGTTGTTCAAAGCTCATTGAAGCTGGAGTGGTGTGGGGAAAAAGTGCTCTTGAGAGCAAGGCCAACTGGAATTGAAAGAACTGAAAACAATACAAAATTATTACTTAATTTAAAATATGTGAAAACATAAACTCCAGTATCAGGCCAGAAATTCCATAGCAGTGCATCGCTGAATAAAACAACTTCTTATGTAGTTCACAAATCATGAATAAAACACCAGAGACATCACACATAACAGCTGTAGACTTATTTACACCTATAGAAAGTGCTATTGTGCAAAATGCAAACAACAGGATCATAAGAAAAACTGTAACTTCCACAGAGCCATCACTAAGCAATCGTTCTGAAAAGGAACAAGCAGCATCCTCCAGTGCTTAGCAGTCATAGTTTTGTTTTTCAGCGTCCCATTCATGAACTCATCATCGCTTGTTATAATTCCTATGAATTCTTCATGAGACTGGTAGCAGACAGTCACTTGATATGCACATTAATAAGAACTGCATCAGCAGACCCTGACAAGTATCACACTTTAAAATGATGCATACATTGAACTGGTTTCATAGTTTATAAAATGGGTGTTCTTACCGTACAGGATTATGCTTGCGTTTGTGATGCCCAACATGTTCATGGCAACGCAGGTATAGTTCCCATAGTCCTCTTCAGACACATTGAAAAATATGAGCATGGACTGTTTACCTTTGTTTTCTATTTTCACTCCATTGAGTCCATTGAAGAGGCTGCAAACAACAAGGTCAGCTTTGCATTAGCAATTTAAATTCAAAGGTCACGTTAACTATGCAGTGGAATGAAAGAGTAATGCAGTTCAGTGCCCGGTCCGTTCTGGAGGGTTGAAGGTAGGTGGCATTCTTAATTTCATTAGAGATTACAACATCGTAGCAGGTGTTACAGTGCTTTACTACAGAAATGCAAGGATTTGCATGATTGGTTTACACTTGTAATTACATTAACTTTGTTAATAGAGGCTAATGCAGACTTATTGCAATCTGTGGAGTCCTGGAGCCTGGGCACTGGCCTGCTGTTTGGTCAGTTCAGTGACAAGTGTGTCATTTTTATTCCATATAATTTAATTCTATATATATTTTTTTAATACTGAATACGGACTACAGTGTATATAGTGTGTCAGTGCAGTCAACAGACACATGTTGACTGTAAGCTGTAGGCACAATCTGTTGTATCTGAGAGTCAGGCCTTGAATAGTGTTTTCACTGACAAAACACACAGTACACACGAAGTACAATAAATGATTAGAAAATAAATCAACAAGAAAGCATACCGTCGATCTTCTTTATACCACTGAAAGTCAGCAAGAGGAACTGCTGATGCCTCGCACTGCAGTACCCCTCTGTGACCAACAGGGGTTCCTGTGCTGCGAGCCCTCGAAATGACCGGAGGATCTGTGGAGCGAATGCACTAGACTAATGATGATCATAAATGATAATGTCAGTGTTATTAAAGCCATAGGCAATGGTTGCCCATCAAACAGAAGGGATGTTCAACTTACAGTTTACTGTGACCTGTACCGTCCTCACGTCTGGGGGCGAGATGTCGTTTGAAGAGATGCACTCATATGATCCCGACTGTTCTTTGGTAATTGCGGTCATCTCAACATACTCCCCCTCACTGACGAATCGACGCCCTGCAACAAAACAATACACGCGTATTCAAGATCATGTGCAGGAACTCAGGGAAGAGCGTTCAAATACAAAGTTGATTTAAGTCATTTCCAGACATACAAGTCAGAGTAAAGCCGAGCATTATGCAGATTTAGTTAAGAAGCAACAAATTTACAACACAACACTAATCAAAAGAAAGAGGGGGCATAGAAGAAAGTCTTTCAAGTTTGTCATGGCATATCATTAGATGTGTCCCACAGGGATTAATTATGGGACATTTGCCATTGTCATTTTTTAAATATATTATTTCTTTTCCTCCCTGTTCAAAATGTCACAACGTTAGTTTGGTCTCCTTATTCACTAGCTCCAAAATATGAGCATCTTCACCCTGACTCATTAAAATCACAATTTTAGGGTTCCCCTCGTTTTAGGAAAGCAATTTCCAGGACTTTTTACGTGACATCTATGCTTGACAACATATATACAACAAGTGTAGTAAAAGCCTCCTACTATAAATTAGAGGATAAATTGATGTCTTATTCGTCAATTACATATTCGCTTGATGTGTAATGGATTACGTATCCATTTATAACATTAAACACTGTAAGACATGATATCTCTCTATGTGATGGTGCAGCATTACAAATTTTTATAGAAATAGCATTAGTAGCTTAAAACATGGAATCTCAGGGGCTCAATCACTCCACTTTTCCATAATCTTACTCATATTTCCAGGACATTTTTTATTGTTTCTATGACTGAACAAATTCCATATAAATGTTCTGGTTTCCGCTAGGGAATCCTGAATTTACTTTTGCTTTCCATAGACAAAAATAGCCACTTTTATGGAAATCTATGAATGCTCTAAATCACTCCTCAAAAAAATCACTCCTTTTGCTTCCATAAAGAACCATGTTTATAAGGTGTGAAGAACATTTACTTAATCTGAAGTTTCTTAAATTAATAAAAAGGTGCTTTACACTCAAACATTGCACATCTATTACAAACATTGTGTCTCTATTACAAACCTTTATGTCATCACTTACAGAACCCATTAAAACATTTTATTCAAGAGTAACAGTAAAAACAGTATTAATGAGCATTAACATCCCCTAAACTGGCAAGCCCATATCGCATTCATCAGCAGGCACATTTACGGCCTCCACTTTTCAGCCTCTGATTCGTTGTGTCCGAACTGTCTAAAAGAAACCGAGTTAAGAAATTTGCTGTGCAGGTATTTTTCCTTCACTCTGGGATGGAGACAAACTCCATTTTTATAACGTACTGTGCATACAGTACCAGTCAAAAGTTTTGCATCATTTTAAAATGTTCTGCATTGTAGATCAATACTAAAGTCATCCAAACTATGAAGAAAAACATATATAATTATTTGGTAAAAAACAAACAAAAAAGTGTTAAACAAGTGATTTATATTTTAAATTCTTCAAAGTAGGCACCTCTTGTTAACAGCCGTGCCTTGTCAAGAGTTAATTACTTAAATTTCTAGCCCTCCTAATGTGTTTGAGAGCATCACTTGTGTTGTGAAGATGCAGAGTTGGTATACAGTGAATAGCCCTATTTGAGTAATGTTCCAATCCATATTATGGCAAAAACTACTCACCTAAGTAAAGAAAAACAAGTCCAAAGAGTCCACCATTACTTTAAGAAATAGTTCAAGAACTTTGAAAATATCCTTAAGTGCGGTCGTAAAGACCATCAAACGATGGTTATGATGAAACTGGCTCTCATCAGGACCACCCCAGGAAAGGAAGACCAAGAGTTACCTCTGTTGCACAGGATAAAATCATCAGAGTTAACAGCACCCCAGCACCCAACACTTGATTCCATATGTGTTCCTTCATTGTCTGGATTGCTTTAATACTCATTTACAAAAAAAAAAACAAACAAAAAAAACAAACATTGAATGAGAAGATGTATCCACACTTTTGACTGGTACTGTAACTTGAGTGTTGCTTCTGCTGAAATAATCAAAGTGCAGGATAGACTTCTAAGATATGTAATGAAGCATTGCGCAACATTTCCTTCTATGAAAAACAACCATAATCCTATTAATGGGAATTCTAAACAGTGTTGAAATGCATCATTGAAGATCTCGCCATTCCTCCTAGGAGCAGAGCCACAGTTTAACCTTCAGTAGCGGGTAACCTATTTCCTGGCAGACCAAATGTCACAACACACAGCAACAGTTCTACATTAAAACTCTCATTAACTCACTCTTCATTTCCCTCCATCCCTCTCTCTCTATCTATCTTATTCTGTCTCTCTCTCTCCCACTTTCTGTCTCATTGTAAAGGTTGAGCAGTGAATATAGGTTGTTATTTCTACTCTCTTAATACCACGGCCCTGGGGATGGTGGGGTGGGGAGGGAGGGTGTGATATAGCAGGGTAATTATGCTTATCTAACCAAATTACTCATTTCTGTAATTTTGGGCCAGTCTAAAATAGAGGGGAGAGGAATATGATTGCACGATTAGCCAAAGATTTAATGAGCCCCAATTTTATTGCTATCATCCACCATATGTGTAGGTGTTACACTGATTTTCCTCAAACGTTTACCTTCAGGGTCAGGTGAAGAGACTGGACTAACGTAATTGAGAAAACATAATCACATTATATTAATTACCATAAGCTGAGCCTTTAACCATTCTGCTAAATAAACAGGCCTCCAAAAGGAATGCTTTCATTGTGAGCAGGTTGCGTACCCACTTCCAACAACTAGGTTTGTGCATCTCCTTGTTAAAAAATGTGGCGTATCAAATACCTTAAGCTTGGCCGCGGTTCCTGGCAGCATCTTTAGACACCGTAACTTCTAACACATATTTGGGATGGACAGAAAGAATTTCCATCATTGATTGCAACTTTTACGTGCTGCCAATTTCAACAAATATCCCTATTTTATCATCTTTTCAGCACCTTTTCTATGTGCGACCTTCCTGTGTACACAGTTATGAGCAGAACAAGACAGACCCTTCTTTGCTAAAAGTGCCAAAAAAAAAAAGCCAGCACACTTTCATCGTAGAACTGAGGTTTTCCAAACAACTTCACTACAGGGCCTCTGCTTTGGGACCACAAACCTACCATTTGCTTCATGCACACTGTCTGTGCATTAAAGAGCTTAAATTCCTATTTGGCCCATCCAGTGTAGATGTAAATACTGTTAGTATAGAAAGGACAAACATACCTATGGTACAACCCAATGGGAAGTGGCTTTAGCCTACTGGCTTTTCTGATAAGTCTGAGTTTTATGTCCTGGGTTTCTGTATGAAAATTAATGTGTGGGGTAAAGGACCACATGCCACAGTAGAAATTAGGTTTAAAAAAACGCTGGAGTACTCCATTAAGGCTGACATCAGAGCGTAACTGACTCAAGTACAACTGTCTGGGTGTAACTTTAAGACTATTGCAGGTCATAAGCTAAGCTATTTCAGGCAGAGTCCAGGCAAACATAAGAGAAGTCGTATTGATGGCAGATTCTAGAAAAAAGCTTGTGATACAGTATATGGCAAAGCATGCAAAGTGTGCAAATTCTGTCATTTAGAATTAATGAGTTCAAAAAGCTGTTGGATGCCTACAAATAATCAAATGTAAAAAGTATAATTGTTTATGTTAGGAAGTCTCAGCTTGGTTGCTGCCTTGATGAAGCAAAAGTAGACCAGGATTTGCCAGCTTCCCACTGGAATTTTCTGTCCCACATTAAATGCTGCTGCAGAAACCTTCAGGTAGAATTTCAAATGTAAAGTTAGGTCAAATTTCAATAAAATGCTTGTAAATAAAAATCTAACTTCAGTTAAGTTAAATCTAAAGTTGATCTATTCTATTAGAGTGAGCAATTTATCATGTCAATGTAGCAATGTTGTCCTTTTTTAACCTAGTCTGTTGTATTCATCAATCAGAGTTCATTTGTGAGTTTCATTGTCACTAAAGTTACTTCTGGCTTTTCTTACTTTGTTAACATAATTAGGCAAGTGTGCCATAGCACACACATAGTCATTTTCCTCTGCAAAGCAGCCTGCTTAGCAACTGTCATGCCAAAACCTTGTGTTGCCAAAATGTTGACCTTACATGAAGGACAAAAGCCTTCTCAACTCTTTAAAGAAGTCAGTGTGAAAAATATTGTATTTCAAGTCATTTGGGAGCATTTCTACTGATCCATTTATCATGCAAATATAACACAATTTAAAGAACAGCGGCCGAATTTGCCAGAAGTCGACACTGAATAGTAATAAAAAGCAACACAGGAATAAAGACAATATAAAAAAACTTAATTAAAAAATGGTAAATGTGGCGTCAAGCCATTCAAACTGAAAACATGAGTGAGAATGATAAAGTCCATTCAGATAAACAGTCAGAAATATAGTAATGCGGTGAGTCAACCAGTGACTGACATCTTATGAAAATTCACACCAGTATGACCAGTCTTGATTGAGCTAATGCTTAACACTGGTTGGTTCAACAAGTGTAAAATCCCCACTGAAAAATGGTCTTTGCCATGACATCAAATGTTGTAACCACCACTGCCCACATACTTCTACACTTCTTTTACGTTGACGTTGATGGATGTTAAGCAAAACATCCAGTAGAGGCTAAAAGGTAAAGGTGCACATATTTGTCACTGTACTATGTACAGTGAAATGTGTCCTCCACATTTAACCCATCTGTGGTAGTGAACACACACACACACACACACACACACACACTAGTGATCTAGGGGCAGTGAGTACACAGACACACACGCAGAACGGTGGGCAGCCAACTCCAGCGCCCGGGGAGCAGAGAGGGTAAAGGGCCTTGCTCAAGGGCCCAACAGTGGCAGCTTGCCAAGCCCGGGAATCGAACCCACCACCCTGTTATCAATAGACCAGCATGCTAACCGCTGAGCCACCACTGCCTTGGGCAGGTCTTGGTTTCTGACATCAACAAACAAGGTGACAGTGGGGGAGGTTGTGAAAATGTTTGAAAGAGGCTACGGTGTGTAACCAGCTGAAAACTATGTGAAATGTTTCTTTTCTGTCAGAGATTCTTCTTCGTTGTGTCAATATGGCAGAACTTGTGTTTTGCTTGAACTATTGGCAACACTGCCCCCAGTGGTACTGCTCCTTTCCGTCCATCCGTATCTGTAAGCTTTCAGAGATTTCAGAGAGGCGCACAAATACGGATGGGATGAACACAGAGTTCGGACAGAAGGCTCCATCCATATCCGTATTTAACGTTAAACAGAACTGCGCCTTCAGCAGACAGTGTTAGTTAAGACCTGCTGGTGCAACCGGCTGCTTCACTTTAACCTCTGTTCAAATTCAGTGTACTGACGTTCAGAGCAGAAATAACAAAAGCTGTTGCTGTCCAAACACTTCCAGATTGCACTGTTCCTTACAATCCATGCTCTGAAATCCATTTTTTAAAGACAGAAGCGTACAACAGATGTAAAATATCTCGCAAAAAACTATTCTTTGACACCTCCTTTGTTGAATTCATGTATATATACACTCTCCTGCTGATCCGCTGCACAAAAGCAGACTTCTCGCTGAGCGCTTTTGAAATCGCTGCGGTAAACATTTAAGTAAAGATTTTCATTTGATGGCTTGACATCCGCTATTGTGCTTTGCGACCACGGCTAAACGTGAAAGACTTGGTTTCCAGGACAACCTCAGAAGGTCTCCAACTACTGCAATGAGTTTTGTGTTATAGACAGGCTTCGGCTGTTTATCACTCACTTCAGGGAAAATGAAAGACAAAAGGTAAGACACATGAAAACCTCCTAGAAACAACCTCAGGTGCGACATCAACCTGCACGGACAGACCTGATACGACCGAATGTTTTGCCAACGGGCAAATGTCATTTATACTTTTTATATTTGCCCATTAAAAAGGAATAATCATTGTGGTTTCAATGACAATGGCAATGGTCTGGTAAGCCCGCCTTCATCCCCACAGACATGTTTTATAATGTTTATTATGAGGGAGACAGAAAGAAAACATAAGGCCCGTGGCAATTACGCCCAGCGGCGGCTAATAATGCCACAGCCATTATGAGGCAGGCCGTAGGAGCGGAGGGGCGGATTATAAGAACGGAAGGGGTGCTTAGAAAGAACAGCACGAATAAATAACCGACCGAAATGGAGGAGGAGACAACAAGAGAACGTCACAGAGATGAAACAGCAGACCGTAGCATATAGATTGAGAGGCAAAACACTCTTGCTAAGCATGTGAGATTAGCATCGGCAGAGAATCTCTCCATGTTCAACTCCGAAAATGGAACGCTTCATATCCATCCGACCACATTAGAAGGCAGGGAAGCATACAGATAAAGCCTTTATTGCCAACTAGAGATGCCTTGATCCGATTCAAAGGGCCAGGATCGGCGCCAGTCCAAACATATGTTAATGGATTGGTACTGGCTATAAAAGCCCGATCCAATTCTGATCTTTTGTTCGATATTTTTGGCCTCTACTGATGCTATTAGGTGCCATAAACAGGCATTATCTACAAATTTGCGGCAGTGAGGCTTGTTTTAGAGATGAATACGTTTTAAATGTACCCCATATTTCCAAATGCTGATGGACAGCAGCTCGTCCAAGGTTAATGAAAGAGTCTGTTAACTTTCAGTGCAGTAGCATCCTCTACTCTTCTGGGAAGGATTACACTAGATGTTGGAATATTGCTGTGAGAATTTGATTATATTCAGACTCAAGAGCATTAGTGAGGTGTGGTACTCATGTTGGATGATTAGTTCTGGATCACAAACGCCACATTAACTTTTCTCAAAGATATTGGATCCACAAACTGCAGTTCTGTAACTCCAGAGCCCAGTGCTGGTGGGCTTTATACCCATTTAGCTTATACTTGGCAATGGTCACGGTGACTTCAGACATCATGGTGGCTGTGTTTCTATGGAGAGTATATAATCTGCATGTACAATCGAACACCTGTTGCAGCAACGAGTGCAACCAAAGGTGGCAGAATTAAATAATTAGAGGGGGTGTCTAGATATGTTTGGACATGTAGTGTATGTAGTAGGGAACTATTTTAAAGTGGAAAATAAAATTGTAATATTTGCACTGCGGGTGTTTTGGTTGTGGTTAAGCTAGATACAGTAAACACACAGTTTACAAGCAAGTAGGTTCATGTTGAGGAAGTGGATATTACACCTTCAGTCTTACACCATTTTCTTGCTGTTTGCCACCAGAAGCACAAAACAGTTAGTTCCTAAAATGTTCTGCAATGGTGTAAACAGTCTTTTTATTTATCCGCTGTGCCACATTGCTTCTGGTATAAAACCAGTGTTAAGAGCAACAGCATGGTAAAATCTAAGGGAAAAAGCAGGCCATGTTATGCAATTTAATATGAAATATATTCATAACACAATACTTCTTGCATAATTAAACAACCCACAAAACAAATTATTATAAATCCTGAGTGTGTCCCTTTATACAAACATCACAAAAAATTGTATAGTGACTGGAAACCAAAATCAACTGTTATTAGAACTGTGAATTACTATGTCTACATGAACCACCAGCCCTAAAATCTTTAGGTAAAATGTTGTTCTATACTACAAATGAAGCAGAAACAGTTTACCACATCGTACATACACTGGACTAGTTCTGAAATGCTTAGTGTAATGAAAATTTACACTGTGTGGCTGCTATAGTGTCTATGAAAATAACAAATATCACACTAAGTAAGTTTTAGCAGATGTTTGAACTATGTTAGAATTTGATTTTAATTTATTAATTTAATTGTTAAGAACTGCTATTTTCAGTGTCCTGTTCAGCTCTGCCACTCTACCACTTATGTTCCAAGTTCAGAAGAACTCGACTAGCAGACTGCCCACAAATACCCAGTAACTCCTTAACAACACAATGTTTGAAATTAGAAGAGGTAAAAAATCAAGTTGTAACAATACTGTTTACATTATTGTCAGAATTCAACCTTTTAAAGGAATGTGATTTTCCCCACAGACAAAGCCACACAATTCTTATTATATTACATATTTAAAATGGTTTAATTAAATGTTACTACACTGCATAAATGACAATAACAAATAATATTAATGTAAGCATAAATCAGAGATGTGTGTAACTTAAGGAACCAGAAAAATACAAAAAATAAAAAAGCCAAGCTTTATTATTTTCACTGAGATGAGTAAAAACAACTTCTATCTGTCCATCCTTTGCTTTTTGGGTTCCACGTTTATCTCATTCCAGCAGGGTTTTATTGTAACAGCCATGGATAGTGAGCCCAGTGCTTTGCTGCATCTATCAACCTAACATTAGCTAACCTGCCAACCTGCTAGTTGTGTTTAGATTGGAACTAACTAAACAGTAAAAACACAATGATTATCATAATTATGCCAGATCATTATATACTACTACACTAAGTATAGTGGCACACACACTGAGTTATATCAAAACAGTGAAGGTGGGGCAGTACGCTTGTTTGTGTTTTCAGCTTAAGTAACAGTGGCTACTCCTGCATTCCTGATGACCTAATGATAGCCTTAATGCTAAATCAAACCCTACTGCTAATGCTACAACCCCTTTTGAGATAACTGTTCTAACATTAAAGGCTGATGAGTACTCGACTTTCATGTAAATCCTTAGCGGAAAGAAATCCTCAGCAATGAAAGGAAAAAAACAGAGACGAGCAACGAGTGAATAACAGAAACATGCTGTTAATAAGAGTATTGCAGGAATCAATCCCAGTCTGTGAATCAATACAATAACAAGGTGTACCGCCCAGCCCTATTTTGGAGTAATTAGCTACAATGAAGAATATAAAAGAGCTTGTGTCTTTCACACTACCCTGCAAAAACGTATGCTGTACTGCAAGACGGTCCCACAGAGCAGAGGAAAAGTAGTTATTATCATTAAGTGCATTCTCCATTTTCCCTAAATCGGTGCGTTGCGTAACCATGCCTTGCTCGCCCATGCTTTGGAATTCATGCAGCTGGACCCATTCACTCTGTGATGACATTGACAGAAGAAATAAAAGATGGAAGTCCACCTCCAACAAACACTCGAGGGATTTTATTATGGCCAAAATGGCCATATAAAGGCTCTTCAGAGTCTACTAAAGGGAGAGTTATGAGCGAAAGGAAATGGGATCAAACCATTTTCCCTCCGTCGAACGCACCCATGAAATATGTTAAAGTGGGTCAACGCTTCTATGCATTGAAATGGGTCTTTCAGTCTTGTGCTAATGTGAAGTGAAGCTAGGCCAGGCAGTGAGAAGTGCGCGCTGTCGTTCTGGATTTTCCCCACCCTATTAAATTCACACACCCCTGCCTGCATTTAGGCCTTTATTCCTCCCCAGCGGCCTTCAGGACTCCCCGGTAAACTAATAAACACACTAAGAGATGGTATTACACATATAATGAGATTGCGCTGTGCTAATGAGTTGATAATCAGTCGCTGACCATTATTAATGTTTGTGAACACATCTAATTGCGGATTCGCAATCATCTTTGCATGGGCTACCCTCATAATAGGTATTCAAATGATGATAGCTTCAGACGGTAAACCACTGACGGAAACAATTATGGGCACTCATAATGTTTCTAATGATGAGTGTGGGGATGTCACAGTGGAATATTTCAAGTGGGCCATGTTCAGGGGTGCTAGGCATCGCAAGTCGATTTATGAAAAGATGCTGAATGTACAGTTTTTGAGTAAACAAGATCCATCTAATCAAATCCAGAGAAAGAATGGTGGAAGAAGGCTCCTTAATCATCAACTAAGGTAAATGTCTCCACTATCTTTTTATTGTTTTTTTAATGTATTTCCAATGCAGCTATTCACATGAAATTTAGGCCATATCTTAGTATAACCACACAGCTAAAGAACTTGGAACATCCAGCGTTCCATTATTAAAAAACATTAAGAGCAATAAAGTGAAATGAAGAGAGGTGTTAGCCATTATCCACTGAAGGAACATCACTGCACTACACTCAACTAGCCATACACAGGAATTCCTCAGGTTTTCCCAAGCGTAGCAGCCCAAGAACCAAGGCCCACTCCAAATGAGCTCCAGAAAGACCTGGAAGCATCAGATACAGTCATCACAGAGACAACAAAAGGCTATCTATACCACAACTGTCTTAATTCATCATCGCCCCAGAAGACATTACTGTGGAAAAGGCCTGTAGATTACAGAGGAAATACAGAATGGTCAGATGGGAGACAAAAACTTTATGGCAACAATAAGATGTGCCATGTTAGAAGGAGAGACTAAAGTTCAGAGGTGGAAACATCATGGTATGGGTCTACTTCTCATGATACACCGATCAGCCATAACATTAGCCCCACTGACATGTGAAGTAAAAAAACAAAAACATCTAAACATCTATCTTCATCTAAAGATTCTCTTATAGCTTCATCTAAAGGTTGGATATATTAGGCGAACAGTGAACAGTCAGTTCTTGGAGGTATAGGCAAGCGTAAGAATCTGAGCCACTTTAACAAGGGCCAAACTGCGATGGCTAGACGACTGGGTCATCTTCAAAACATCAGGCAGGTCTTTTTCTGGTATGCAGTGGTCAGTACCTACCAAAAGGACAACTGGTGAACCAGCGACAGGGTCATAGGCACTTCATGCTTATTGATGTGATCCACTGAGGCCCCATCTCGAATCTGGCGGGACTTAAATGATCTTCTGCTTATGTCTTGGTGCCAGATACCACAGGACACCTTCAGTGGTCTTATGGAGTCCATACCACAAATTGTCACACCTGCTGTGGTAACACATGGGGGACCTACTCAATATTAGGCAGATGGTACTAAGGATAGGGCTGGTTGGTGTACTAGTGGGATCCAAATTATCAAAGGAAATGACATGAATGAAATCACGTACCAGTACATTCTTAGGACACCAGATCTGTTGTCATTCACAGGGATGATTAGGAGGAATGAAGGTGGTCCTTTCAGAAGGAGCATGATTGCAACATACTGCAAAGAAAACCACCAACTGCTTTAATAAAAAGAAAATTGTGGTACAGCCCAGTCAATCACCAGACAAAAACCCAATAAAAATATATGGGAAAAATCTGGATCAAGACTGACCGGTGGGCTCCTTGAATCCTTAGGATTTAAAGACTGTCTGTGTAGAATAATGAGCCAAAATCCCACCTGAACCCTGTGAGAGATTATGCTTTTTATACAGGCATATGTCATTGCAAACAAAGGCTTTCCACCATGTATTAAATCTATTTCACTTAGTGTGTTCAATACCTTCCTCCTGTGTCATTCCACTTCATGGTACATAAACTTCTTTATGGATTTGAATGTTATGAGCTCTTTAGCTGTGTGGGTTTATGGCCACATAATTAATAACATATCTGGTCTAAATTTCATGTAGACAGCTGTATTAGGAATATGTTTAATAAATAAATAAAAACTCCCACCCCCTCCTTCAAATTCAGTGGGACCCATTAGTTCTTCATAATTTATTATCTCAGCCTACTTTTAGCACAGGACTAATCCTACTTTTTTATGTATTTCCCTTTCATGTATGATATATGTGGGACGTTATATCACAAACAAAACACTACATTTTCCAACAGCTTATTTTTATTGTTACTAGGCCTTTAAGACAAACATATGTAAATAATCGCTCTCTGATTAGCTACTTTGTAATGTGCTTCACTTAAAGAATAGTCAGACCTAAAAATTTTTCTAATTTCATAAAAGAACAAAGGTAAACTGCTATAGGCTTAATAGGTGGGTATACAATATGAAAGGCCAATATGACCAGTGGTATGTTTAGAGGCATGAAGGTGAGGCATTTAACCTCAAGATCACTACGGTTGCCTACTGTTAAGCATGGTGGTGATAGACTCATGCTCTGGGGCTGTCATGCTCTGGGGGCTGCCAGTGAAACTGCCCCTTTGCACAATGTGAACTGAGGACTACTTCAGAATTCTTCAGCATAACCTCAAACCATCAGCTAGACAGTTGAAACTTTGGAGACAGCTGGGTGTCCCAACGGGAAAGTGAGAGTGACCCCATTCAAACATTAAAAGTGGCTGTGGAATGGGTAAAGCAGGCAGACGTTAAGCTTGTGGGATGGCCTTTCCAAAGTCTTAACCTCAACCCTATCGAAAATATGTGGTTTGTTAAAAGTGGTATCTGTAAAAAGTGGGGTCTGTGCCAGGAGAGCAACTAACTTAATTTAACTCTACCGCTTCTGCCAAGAAGAGTGGGCAAATATCCAACCAGAATTCTGCCAGAAGCTTGTTTTAGGCTATCAAACGCATCTGGTCAAGGTGCAACTTGCTAAGGAATATTTAAGTTTTAGGTGTGCAGTATGTATATTTGTGAACCTCCATGTATAACTGTAATCCTGTATTGATTTCCAGAAAAAGAAGAAGACAAATTTCCAATGTTGAAATAAAATCTTGCTAGAGTTGGAGCAGTCAGGATCGCTGTCTTCACTTTTTCTTGTCTTGACTTCCCGATAAAATCAGCCGCATTTTATATTGTATACTATTTAATATACAAGTCAATATTATGTTATTAGTCTAGTGTCATGCAAACTGTGATAGGGACATTGTGGATAACCAATAAGAGAGCTCTCCTCAGCACCAAACAGGAAGGGCCTTGCTGTCCCATCCATTTAACCAGGGTGGTGTCCACATTCTGCTGTGTTATTTTTTCCTGAACAAACTACAGCTTAACAAACTAAGCTGCTCCTGTTTTTGCTCCATTGCTCGACAGTTTCCATCCTTGTAAATTTCCATCAAGAACATGATGGAAAATAATCTCAAAAGGAATCTAGTTGCAGTTGTCGGACCCTGCAAGATTTTCAGTCTTTGCAAAATCATCAGAGTAAAGACAGATGTGAGAGTGTGTGTGAGAGTCTTCTAAGAGCATTTTCAGAGTCTTTTCTAAGTCTTTTAGTGTATGGTTCCAAACTCAGTGCTTGCTGGCTCAGGTCAGACTGGAGGAAATGTTCCAGGGCTACAGTGAGTCCAAGAAGTATTTGATCCCTTGCTGATTTTCTTTGTTTGCCCACTAATAAAGACACTATCCTTCTGCACTTTTAATGGTAGATATATTCTAACATGGAGAGACAGAATATCAAGACAAAAATCCAGAATATAATTTTAAAGAATATATTTTAATTAATTTGTATTTCAATGAGGAAAATAAGTATTTGATCCCTCTTGCCAAACACACTCAATACTTAGTGGCAAAGCCTTTGTTTGCAAGCACAGCGGTGAGACGTTTGTTGTAGTTAACCACAAGTTTAGCACACACACCAGGGGGAATTTTGGCCCACTCTTCTTTGCAGATCCTCTCTAAATCATGAAGGTTGGTGGGCTGTCGCTTGGCAACTCTGACCTTCAGCTCCCTCCATAGATTTTCGATCGGATTGAGGTCTGGCGACTGGCTGGGCCACTCCATGACCTTAATGTGATTTTTCTTGAGCCAATCCTTTGTTGCCTTTGCTGTATGTTTAGGGTCGTTATCATGTTGGAAGACCCAACCACGGCCCATTTTCAGATCCCTGGCAGAGGGGAGGAGGTTGTCCCTCAGGATTGTGCGGTACATGGCTCCATCCATCTTCCCAGTGATGCGGTGAAGTAGCCCTGTACCCTTGGCAGAGAAACACCCCCAAAACATTATGCTTCCACCTCCATGCTTGACGGTGGGCACAGTGTTCTTGGGGTCATAGGCAGCATTTTTCTTCCTCCACACATGGCGGGTGGAGTTGAGGCCAAAAAGTTCAATTTTGGTCTCGTCTGACCACAAAACCTTCTCCCAATAACTTGGTTCATCTTTCAAATGATCATTGGCATACTTGAGGCGCGCCTCCACATGTGCTCTCTTCAGCAGGGGTACCTTTCGGGCACTGCAGGATGTGAATCCATTGTTGCGCAAAGTGTTGCCAATTGTTTCCTTGCAAACTGTGGTCCCAGCTGCCTTCAGGTCATTTGCTAACTCCTGCCGAGTGGTTGCAGGACGATTTCTGACTGTTCTCAGCATCATTGCCACCCCACGAGGCGAAATCTTCTTTGGAGCACCGGGCCGAGGTCTGTTGATTGTCATGTTATACTCTTTAAACTTTCTGATAATTGCACCAATAGTTGTTACTTTCACATCCAACACCTTACTAATCTTTTTGTAGCCCATTCCAGCTTTGTGAAGGTCAACAATTCTGACTCTGAGGTCCTGTGACAGCTCTTTGGTTTTACCCATGTTGGAGACTTGAAATCTGTGTGATCTGTCTGATTCTGTGGACAGGTGTTTTTCACACAAGTGATTAGTGAGAACAGGTGGCTTCAGGTCAGGTAACAAGTTGATTGGGAGTGTCTAACTGGTCTGTAAAAGCCAGAACTGCTAATGAATACTAAGGGATCAAATACTTATTTCACTCCATGAAATACAAATCAATTAATATATATTCCTTAGATTTATTTTCTGGATTTTCTTTTTAATATTCTGTCTCTCCATGTAAGAATACATCTACCATTAAAAGTATAGAATGATCATGTCTTTATTAGTGGGCCAACGAAGAAAATCAGCAAGGGATCAAATACTTCTTGGACTCACTGTATATTCGGGTCAGGACCAACAATTCAGACTTGTTTAAGGCATTACTGTCCACTAAAACTCCATTCTTTCAAGACGAACCAAAGGCAAAACAACACTCTATATAAAGAACCGACAAAGCCTGGCTAATACTGTCCTGGGAACTGACATTTTTCCCCCCCTGTATAAATTCGCTTCGCTGTGCACTGGTGTTGAAAAGTCACTGGGAGTTTTATGTGCTCTTGGTGTGGATCTGAAACTGACTTCAGAGGGGCCAGAAAGGCTGACATTTGAACAAGACCAAGAAGAAAGTGAAAATGACCCACAGGTTTGCAGGAGGTGGGCGAGGTCTTCTTGATAATATAGTCCGGGTTAGTGATTCTGGTGTTTTGGGGTCAAATATTGAACAAGAACCTCTTGTCTTGGAAATGGGTTTGGATTAATGTATGAATAAATTAAGAGAAAGGATGAATAATGAATGAGGAGGAATGAAATCATGCAGCCGTTCTTCATTTCTCCTCATGGACTCCGCTTTAAGAGGGAGGTGCTGAACATTGTTTGGTGAGAATTATGTCTTGGGTCTCGCTGTCGTCTCTCAAGCTGTGCCGCCCCAATCGGCCAACCACGCTCCAGTAAGCAGCAAGTCACCATGGTTACACAGTTCACAGGGACTGATCGAGTGAGTCTCTCTCTCTCTCTCTCTCTCTCTCTCTCTCTCTCTCTTTCATTCACGCTCTCTCTCTGCTTTTTTCTCCATCTTCTCCTTTATCATCAGAAGACACACAATCACGCCTAAATAAACAACGTCACACTTTGTGTATGGATCTCTTCATTAGCGTAGTCGTACTTGAGACGCATTCTAATTACACACAGAGTTTTTATTTCTGACTCCGCTGTGTTTCAATTACGGCCTAGTGATGCTGATTACTCCTTCACTGCCTGCCTGCTTGCCTGTCTGTCTGTCTGTCTGGAATGAAATGGAATGGATGTGCGCATTATTGAACAAAGATCTAAAGTGGATGTGAAGATTTCGTCTCAGTCATTAAAGATCACTAGTTTTAAAGTCACTGAGAGAGAGAGAGAGAGAGAGAGGAACAAGAGTGAGGGAGAAATGGAGAGTGGAAGAGAGTGAAAGAATGAGTGAAGGAATGGACTAAGACAGAAAGACAGCCTCTGTCACAGTGTCAACAATGAAGGAAAGAAGAGAAAGATGTGAGTGTGGGTGTGAAAGCTACAGAATAAGAGAGACAGAGAGAAAGAGGGAGATGTAGAGAGTGTATAAGAGAGAGCAAGATAGAGAGAGAGTAGAGAGTAGGAGAGCTAGAGACAGAGAGTAAGAGAGAGATAAAGAAAGAGAGGACATGGAGGGAGAGAGAGAGAGAGAGAGAGAGAGAGAGAGAGAGAGAGAGAGAAAGAGAGAGAGAAGGGAGTAAAAAGAGACAGAGACAGAGACAGAGGCAGAGACCAAGAGTGCGTAAAAGGGAAAAGGAGAGAGAGAGGAAGAGGCAGAGGACGTAAAAATGAAAGATGGAGAGTGATAGAGAGCAAGTCAGAGAGAGATAAAGTGTGAGAGAAAGCAAGAGAGACAGAGAGAGAGAAAGCACACAACAGAGAGTGAGGAGAAACAAGACTGTGAGTAAGAGAGAGAGAGTAAGCGAGTAAGAAGGTGTCAGGGAGAGAAAGTATGAGAAAGAGAAAATGAAATATTCTCATTTACTCTCAGATATTCTTATTTACTCTCAGATATTCTGATTTACTCTCAGTTATTCTCATTTACACTCAGGTACTCTCATTTACACTCAGGTACTCATTTACTCTCAGGTACTCTCATTTACACTCAGGTACAACCATTTACTATCAGTTATTTTCAGTTACTCTCTGTTATTGTCAGTTGCTTTCAGGTACTCTCATTTACACTCAGTTACTCTCATTTACACTCAGTTACTCTCATTTACACTCAGGTACTCTTATTTACTCTCAGCTACTCTCATTTACACTCAGGTACTCTCATTTACTCTCAGCTACTCTCATTTACACTCAGGTACTCTTATTTACTCTCAGCTACTCTCATTTACACTCAGGTACTCTCATTTACTCTCAGGTACTCTTATTTACTCTCAGGTACTCTCAGCTATTCTCAGCTATTCTCATTTACTCTCATTTACACTCAGTTACTCTCATTTACTCTCAGATACTCTCAGCTATTCTCAGATATTCTCATTTACTCTCATTTACACTCAGTTACTCTCATTTACACTCAGGTACTCTTATTTACTCTCAGCTACTCTCATTTACACTCAGGTACTCTCATTAACACTCAGGTACTCTTATTTACTCTCAGGTACTCTCAGCTATTCTCAGATATTCTCATTTACTCTCATTTACACTCAGTTACTCTCATTTACTCTCATTTACACTCAGTTACTCTCAGTTATTCTCTGGTATTCTCATTTACTCTCATTTACACTCAGATATTCTCATTTACTCTCAGGTACTCTCAGCAATATTGCACATTTTCTTATAAGCAAAAGAAAGAAATGAATGAAAAACGAGAAGAAATTAGTAAAATTCTCCTCCAACACAGACCCTAAATCAACCACCGCCAGCAGCGCACGTTTGTTTCTCCTCGTCCTCTGGTGTTACCGTCTCTCCCCGAACGCCAGCAGCTTCACATTCCCTCAGCCTTAACGCTGTGTTATCAAACTGTGCTCATGTGTTTCACGCACAATCAGCCTCTTCTCCATGTTATTAAACCAGTCGCATACTCCATGAAGCCTGAAAAGAACACATATTCCCACGATGCATCAGTGCCCTCTTATCTCCACACTGCTGCCTCCCACATGTGACTTATGAGACCATGGAGACATCCACACACACACACACGCACACACACACCTCCGCTGCTCAGGCTTTACAATACAGAAAGAGAGAGAGGAAGAGAGAGAGAGAGAGAGAGAGACAGAAGGGAAGAAAGACAGAAAGACAAAGGAAGAGAAAGCAGTACACAGAGAAAGAGAGGGAGAGGGTAGTGAATGAAACCGGGGGGAGAGAGAGAGTGAGAGACAGGAATCAAAAAGACAGAAGACAGAAGATGAGAGAGACCAATCTAGAGAGAGCGAGAAAGAGAGAGACAGAAGGTTTTCTATCTACCATTTTTGTGTTAATTTTGAAAAGTAAAAAAAAAATACGGGAAAATATGGGATTCTATGTTTGGATGAGGTTGAAAAGTTAGAATATCGCTAAAGCCAAAATGGAAAGTTTTTTTCAAATAAACAATGACGTATCAAGCCACAAGTCACATGATTCTCCCATTAGTTGACACGGGTGGCCAGTGGCTGTAAACGACTGTCCCTACAGATGTTCTGGTCATGACACACAGCTTTCTATAGGCTGCTTTCGATATTCTGAAACACTGAATGCAATAAAAGCTTGCCTAAAAAATAGCATTTGCGTTCCCAAATGTACAGTGGATATTATCAGGGTGGCACAGAGATTTCAACCTTCATTAGGTGAACCACTGCTTGTCCTGCCTGGCCTGAACAGAAAGCACAAGGCATTGCCTAATTGAAGATTTAGCGTAGATTACACTATGTAAAATGCAAGACACATACTCTCTTCCCAGAGGCATCTGAGATGCGTTCTCTTCACTAGCTTCCTGTAGCTGCCTGCCAGATTCAAAACCCTGACCCTGGCCTACAAAGCCAAGAACAGACCAGCCCATCCGTACTTGATGGCATTGGTCAAAAGACGATCTGCACCAAGAGACATTCCTGCTTCAAGTACGGCTCGGTTCGACCAGCCATTCCTTAAGATCCATGGAAGACAAGTGTCCAGACCTTTTTTTCTGTTCGGGCACCGAAGTGGTGGAACAAACTTCCCCTGGGTGTCCGAACAGTAGAGTCGCTTGCCTGAAGACCCACCTTTTGTAAGAGTACTTGGGTGAAGTGTAGTGCATTGTGGTCTCCATACTGACTTTTGTCTTTAAGTTTAGAGGTATCTTTTGAATCCTGGTCAATACTAGCTAAGGATGTTTTCTGAGTAATCAGTGAAGCACTTTCGTAAGTCGCTCTGGATAAGAGCGTCTGCTAAATGCCTAAATGTAGTGTAATGTAAATCTCCTACCTCTTACAGAGAGAGTTGAAGAGACAACACTTCTGCACAGCTCTATCCTCGGTACCAAACAAACACATTTGTGGCCTGACATTTATCAGACGCTCTCAGAAATCTGAGACAAGGTTTTACGACCTGACCCTTTATTGGAAGTACTGGGGATGTCCGAGGAGATGCTGAAGCTCAGGAAACCCCAACAGCAGCTAAACAGCTACTGTCCAATGTCCTCGTAATAGCAGAAAAAATGGTATTAAGGGCCTGGAAAGAGACAGATGCACCATCTACTAATGCATGGCTTAAAGAAACACTTCGTACTCAAATGCACCTCCGGTTATTCAGACTAAAATCAGATTGCTGTGTGGATTATGCAAATCCGCTCATTGTTTGGCACATTTTACTGTTGTTTCGGTTGTACTGGGAGGAGTTTTGGTTGTTGAATGTGTCTTGGAGAGACGGATGGGTTTACACTGTCATAACGTGGCTTAAATGAGTCACAGACCTCCTCCTGAAGTGGTTTGAGTGATCAAATGTGTATGTTTTAAATGCGTCTTGGGTGCATTTATGTGGCTTGGCTTCATCCAGATATAATCGTGATACTCAAGACGCATGAAGTGACCAGGTGTAAATTGGGTCTTACACTTGGAGGGAATAAGACTAAGAGAGAATAAGACATCATGTGTGTGTGTGTGTGTGTGTGTGAGAGAGAGAGAGAGAGAGAGAGAGAGAGAGAGAGAGAGAGAGAGAGAAGGAAAGAGAGACCAGTAGAAAGAGAGAAAAAAAGGGGGGGGTATGGAAAAGGGGGCATAGAAAGAGGGACAGAAGAGAGAGAAAGTGCAGACTAAGAGATAGACAAGAAGATGAGAAAGAGGGTGAAAGAAGAGAGAGCAGGGAAAAGAGAGGGAGTGGAAAGATGGAAAAAGGAATGGATAGAGGCAGAAAGAAAGAGATAGACAAGAAGAAGGGGAGAGAGGGGGAAGAGAGGGGAAAAAGAGGGACTGAAAGGAAAAGGGGGAATTGAAAGAAGGAGAAAGAGAGGCACAGTGGGAAAAGAGAGTGACATAAGTTAAGAGAGAAGTAGAAAAAGCAAGAGAGAAAGTGAGAGGGGTGGAAAGATGGACAGAAGGAAAAGAGAGAGAATGATGGCAAGAGAAAATAAAAGAAGGGGTGGGTGGTGAGATGAAAAGAGGGGGAATGGAAAGCTAGACAGAGAGAGAGAGATAGGGGGCTGAAAGAAGACAGTGAATGAACGAGAGAAAGAGAACAGAAGAAACAGAGAGGACAGGGAAGGACAGACAGGGTCAGTCCTGGAGATAAAGAAAGGCTCCTCAGAGCCTAAGCTCTACTGTAAATCATTCCAGCGTGATCCTTTTCTTCAGTAACATCCACATTTAACTTCATGAAACAAGAAACAAGAAACGCCATCAAAACCCTCAGGAAATCAAACACAAACACACACACACACGTGTTCAGCTCGAGTCAAAACACAGCACCTCTCATGATGAGATAATGGAATAAACACCAGCTGTGTGTTTTAACTCCTGAACCTCAGGAGCTGCAGCTCACTCAGTAATTACTGTGTGAACTCAGAGGGGACCTAAAAGAGGGTCTGAGTGAAAACAGACGGCTAAAAATTTGCCATTTGAAAATAAGCTGATGAAAAACACACATGAAAACACACCATGCGTGCAGCATCTGGGGCAAAGATGTGGAGGCCAGATTTTTAGAGAAACAGCCGCCTCAGATCAGCAGAAAGGTGGGCTTCGCATATACAGCCATGGCCAGAAATACTGGCACCTCTGCAGAACCTCCCAGAACATTTCTGCAGTTCCTCAAGCTTTGGTATTAACATGTTTGGATGACTTTGTTTGGATGGAACAACACACACACACACACACACACACACGCAACTTTTCTGTGAAGGCCTACTTTCTGTAAATAGTACAATAATCTCTTCTAGGACTAAAACGAATCTCAGAGAAACTTGAGTAACTCGAATATGAAAAATGATTGAGGATCATTTCTTGTGTCAAAGCTTTGTTTAATCCATATAACTGCAATGCAATTGTAAACTAGTCTACCACAACAGCACAACGTCAGTGTCTCAGCAGAAGGCCTCCATTACCAGAGAGTGGGCCCGACACGTTAACGTTAGCATTTAGCGCAGGTCAGTTTGACTGCTAGTTGAGATGAAGGCTAGTAATGCATGTAGGTCAGTAAAGACTATATTTAACGGCTAGTGAAGAAAGTACATCAACCCGATTGCCAGTTTTGATGCCCCCAAGTTAGCTAGCCTGACCTTCACTTATATTATCTTTATAATAATAGTCTCACACACACACACAGCCACAGACACACCTACTCCCCCCTCACAGCGCTGCGTAAAATACCCAGAAAGCAAAATATCGGGGTGTAAGTAGAATTTGGAGCCTACAATGCACCAGTACAATACAGCAAGTATGTTCAGATAGGTTTGACTGCAGTGAGGAGGGTCAGCAAGTGTAGAGCAACACTTAGTAACAACACAGTAAATAATGCGAGCTGACACTGCTGCACCTTGTTTCGGCAGGTCAGCTTAACTTTGTTTGGACATTGCCTGAGGTTCTTTAGGCACCATTCGAACACCATCCTTCATTGCAGTCTTCCAGCAATTTTTCCGTCCACGTCCAGAGAGGTTAGCTACAGTGCCACTGGTTCTCACATCCTCTGACAATTCTTTGCCCTTTTTTCTTTTCTCCATGCTCAGAATGGTACACAGATACAAAGACTGAGTCAGCCTTTCTCCATTTAACCTGGCTGATCGTATGATTTCTATATTGCTAGCATCGGTAACTTGCCACAAATACAAATGAACAAAGCATCACATGATTGAAATCATTGATTCATGTGCCAATAATTGTGTGCAGCCCATTTCTGGAGTTCTGTTTGGAATGATATGCAACGTTCTGGGAGAAGTGGAGCATTTTCTGGCCGAAATGCAGGGTTGCCGATATTTTTTCCCATGACTGTAAGCTTATTCATCAGTTCTTTGTGAACTAATTTACAGTTAAAGAATTCATTCAGGCAAACAATTTAGCATGCATGTCACGCATATTGAGGAGCAGAGGAGTCTTTATAAGCCTTAATAAGGCTAACAGTGGCATAATTGAATATCATTAGCAGCCCAATGAGGTCCATCACTGGACTGGCCAGGTTTGTACAGACTACCTCCAATTATCTGCTCTTTGTAAATGTTTGAAACAGGGTTGCTCTGCAGTTCACGTCTCGTCTTCTTTACACACAAGCTACAATGCTAGTTAGTGAAATCTCAGACAGCAGCTTCCAAATGCACAGCATTCTCAGCCTTACTGAAACTAAACACCATCTCTGCAAACATCTAACAGTTCTCTTACACTCTCCACAAAGTGATATGCATACTTTTAAACGCCTTTAGTTTATTTACCTCCAACCTTGCTGATGAGGGACTGTTTTCCCCACTTACACAGACACTCTTTTTTAGGTAATAGTGACAGGATGAGCTGAGATTAATTTTTTTTTTTAAAATGTCATGAAATAAAGTATTTTTTTTTACGCGACCATGATGTAAATATGTGTTATATTTAGTAAATCATGTACAGTAATGATGTAATGATAATGAATAATTACAGAATAATTAGTTAGAGAATAATATAAAATAATATAATTTTATATTAGTTAGGAATGGGCCGATCAGTGTTTTTAGGGGCGATGCGATCGGTCAATTGCAGATACAGATCAAGGGTGGGACTGGATGCCACATTAGCCATTATCATGCAGGGCCTCTGTAAAGTTCCTTGCATTGTCTCTCAAGATGAAATGCACTTTTTGGACTTTTCAGACTCAACGCTGTAAAAACTTGAGCACCAGCTAAGAGAGTGCGGGAAATCCAGTGCAGAAATGCACTTTGCAGCTTAAAATGGAGACATAGCTGAAAAGGGCAGCTTATCTAACCCTAAACACTCTGGACGCGATTCCTTTAGCCTTCCGACTGCTGCTGCCTGTGGTGGTGGTTGAAAGTGGTCTGCATTGTTTGTTGTATCGTGCTGTTAGTGGTGTTTGGTAACTCAGCTGTGTTCTGATGCTAACTTGCTGAGTGATGTACCTTGGAGAGGGGTATCCGGTTAGTGGTCTTAAAAGTCTTCACTCTTCTTCCTCCACGAGATGGGTTAGTCTTATATATTCTACAGATATATGAGTTTGAAACAGGTAAGTTAAAAAATAATAATAAAACACCAGCGTGAGGGAGCGGATCCAGCGCTGTGCGTCAGCTCTATAGTTCCATTTAACGGTTGAATCAGTATCTGATACATTGCAGATCAATTTTCCCATTTCTAATAGTTACTGAATCTTTATTTAGAGAATAAATAATGATTCATAAATTCAGTAAATTCAATGAAAATATACAGATGTAACTAAATTGTTTATAGAAGTTAGTAAAATGTATAGGAGTTACTGAATCATTATTCAGTGAATAATTTATAGATTTAACTGAATCATTTGTAGTATTTACTGAATAATGTGAAGTAGTTACTAAATAACTAGTAGGCCAACAGAATCATTTAAAGCACTTACTAAATATTTCTAGTAGATACTGAACAGTTACTAAATAACTAGTTACAGAATAATTTTTCTAGTAGTTACTGAATAATGAGTTCATTGATAGCTCACTGTTCAGCACTCCCAGCCTGCTGCAAAGTACTACACACTATAGCATAAGCAAAGTGGAAATCCCAGTGGGAGGGAATCAGACTCCACTGTCACACAATAATAAAAAAGAAAACATTACCCAGCTTCTTTCTGAAAATTACTTCACAGAAGGTGCGCTTTGCTTTACAGTGGTCCGCATTCAGAGGATATGCACACAAATTTCATGGGACCTCAAAACAAATGGGTAAGCTGCATATTTTCATACTTTCATGTTTATGTCTTCATAAATAACCACTAATTTGGTGCTAATAGCATGCAAATGTTAGCTAGCGTGCCAACAATAAAAATATAATAAAATAAAAAGTTAAAAAAATAGTTAATAATCAAGGACTTGATACTGGTGAGAGTGCATAGATAGCTTGGGGCTAACTTAGCAATTAGCTTGCAGGCTCATGCAGCTACATTATCAGTAAAAACACCTAAGTGAACCTAGTTATGCCATGTCATCATATACTAAGCACAGTCCTGCACACTAAGATTTAGTATTAAACTACATGTAAGTGTCATGGTAGCCAAGGAACAATAAAATATAAAAGTGAGCATAAATATGCCAGTTCATTACATACTCTCTACATTACAGTGTAGTACTGACTTTTATTATAAAAGCGTATAAAATTCTCATTGTTCTCAACTGTAGAATCGAAATTGTTGATGTTGAATAGAAACAGAAATGAATTATAATTATGACATGTCATCTATTTTCACAGTTATTTAATATACTGTAAATTCTAACATTGGTAATGGAGATGAATACAGCAACCATGCAGTAATAGGCTTCATCACGATGGAGAAATCTACAGCCTGTATGACAGAGATCCATTTCAAAGAGTGAAGCAGTGCTCCAGACTCAGCCCAGTGTGAGTAAGACTGTGGAGGATTAGTTAGCCTGTCCTGACAGTGCACCATTGATCCCCACAGTTAGTCTGACAGATTGCTGAGAGCGAGCCCTTTCCAGCCCTGTGCGGGTCACTGCGCTACACTGATAGGGTCACCGGGGCCCCTCATGAGAGATTAGACCCTGACAACTCACCACCATTATACTCTGCCATGCTAAAAACAAATATGTCTCATGATTTTATGGCTTATAGTGAATAGCTCTTAACAGATTGAGCAAAAATCCCTGGATTTATAATGTGCATAAATAACTGCCCTGCATTAACATGGAAAGCACTGGTAATGAAAAGAAAAAAGACCATTTGAGCTATGAAAAATGAATCGTGAGCTAATTCTGAAATACTACATCGTTTTTGTTGACATTGAAACAAATGGGAAAGAGTCAGAAATGGAAACTTGAAGCTGTTAATACAGTTGATACAATTCTAGTTACATAACTGTGTAATGAGGGTGTATTGATTTCAGTTGAATATGTGTTTTGTAATATGCCTCTCAGTCTCTTTTGAGGGTCCCTTAATTGCCATTTTTTCTTGGAAACCATGTCAACGAGTAGAGTACAGAATACTACAGAATACTGAACACATTGCTGTTACTGGGTTCTCTTTCTTTGGTTGTAATTCGTCTATTTGTATTTTTAACAAGAAATGGGCTGATTAACTTAATTAGGTTTTAAAATTTCTAACATTCTCCCACTGATGAACCAAGCAAACGTTTGACATGCCCTAATAACATAACCTTGCAAATCAGAGCTTATCACTATTGAACATATCCACTGCTCATGCTTCAAAATAGGTCAGTAACACTGAGATAAATAACTGATCAGCACAGTGATTTATCAGTCTACTCAGGCTTTAGTAGAGTTCAGTAACACTGAGATAAATAACTGATCAGCACAGTGATTTATCAGTCTACTCAGGCTTTAGGAGAGTTCAGTAACACTGAGATAAATAACTGATCAGCACAGTGATTTATCAGTATACTCAGGCTTTAGTAGAGTTCAATAACACTGAGATAAATAACTGATCAGCACAGTGATTTATCAGTATACTCGTACTTTAGGTGCTGAACATGTTTAGAAGGTAATGACATATGTATTATACAGTTTCCCGTTTCCCTGCTTGAGGTAGCTTGGCTAACTGAATGGCTTACAAGAGGTTAAAAGCTAATGCTAGGCTAAGTGCAGGCTTTAGTGAATCCATATTCTCATATTTCTGTTAAGTAGATTTTTTTTTGCAGCATTCCATAGAGTTTATCTGGAATTTCTTGTTCCGATATTTTGGAAAAATACAATTTATTGACAAAAATATTGGGACACATACACATTATACCTACAGGAGCTTTAATGACACCCCATTCTAAATCTACAAACATTAATATGGAGTTGTTATCCACCCTGAAATTCATTGAGCTCTTTAGAACCACTCGATCTTTCACTAATGCGTGCAAAAGCAGACTGCATGGTTGGCTATGTGCTTGATTTTATACACCTGTGACAATGAGACTGAAAGAAACACCTGAATTTAACGATTAAGAGGTATGTCCCAATACTTTTGTCCATATAGTGTATATATCTGTAAAGTACTGTAATTTTACCAGTCACTCTAGTGGGCTCCTGTCCCTCGTTCAGGCCTAGTGTACCTGTGCTGCTCTTTCAGTCACAATTTGCTTGTTTTAATTAGATGCCGAGGTTATTGATTGGTCATTGTTTTTTTCCTCTATTTTTTTGAAAGGTCATAGATCTAAGCGAGTGTGTGTGATGAGCAGGTCGGCAGAGCTGGGATTAAACGATGACGTTAAAAGGTAAGGTGGGTGGGGGGGTGATGTTTAAAGGTGGAATGAGCAGGCTGATCAATGCGCTGCTGCTGAACCCCATCATTAAAGGGCCAAGGAGCTGGAAATAAATGAGTGTGCAGCGAGCAGCAGCGGCGGCTGCTCTGGGTGAGACAAGACACGGAGAGGCTGCAGTCATTTCACCCTCAGACACCATTTATCACTACTGGACTCACAGACACTCACACACATACACACACGTACACACACACACACGCACACACACAGAAATACATTTGCTCTTCTCGATTTCATTCCCTCTCTATAGATGCCTCTCTCTTATCTATATATCTCTCTCGTTCATCCATATATACATATATATAGATGTAAATGTCTCTAAATGTCTCTTGTCTCTCTCTTGTCTATATTTCTATATGAGCTCTCTCCTCTATTTGTCTCTTTTATCTATATGTCTCCTTCTTGACTATGTCTATCACTTGTCTATGTCTCTCTGTCTCTTGTCTATATGTCTTTCTCAATTATATATCTCTCCTGTATGTCTCTCTTGTCTATATGTCTCTCTCATCTATGTCTCTTGCATCAATATGTCTCTTTCTTGGCTATGTGTGTCACTCATCTATATGTCTATCCTGTTCAGACATCTCTCTCTCTTCCATGTCTCTCTTTTGCCTTTGTCTCTCTCTCATTTATATGTCTCTCTCCGTCTACAGATCTCTCATGTCGATATTTCTCTTCACTCTGTCTCTCTCTCTCATCTATATGTCTCTCTCATTTATGTCTCTCTTTCTTGCCAACGTCCAATTCTTATCTATGTCTCTCTTCTCTATATCTCTCTTTTACTCTCGCTTATATATCTCTCTCATCTGTTGATCTCTCTTTCTCTCGTCTATATTCTCTCACTCGCATCTATGTGTTTTTCTCTCTGGTTTGGGTGTGAGATGAAAGTGTATTTGGAGTCTCTGCTTGGTTGAACGGGGTAAAGAGTAAAGTGTAGGGTAAAGGGTTTAAGCTGAGGATGGTGCCGGCTGGACGCTGCAGCGGCTCTGGCAAGTGTGTTCGCTGTACGGTATGTGACCTCTGTTTAACACAGTAAGCTGGTACAATGGTGTGGTTACTTGTTGGTAATTAGGACATTGTAACATAAAGCATTCTCAAATTCCTCTCTTCCCTGTAACCTTTTTTCTGCTCTGCTGAGGATGCAGGATTTTATCTCCATACATCAAATTAAAGTGTCCCCATTCTGTCAGGCAGCTCAGCCAGGAGAGAGGAAGGAGTTTCTTGGCTGAGAAAGTGTTTTTGCCTTTTTTTTTTTACTCACAAACAGAATGCGGGTCAAATGCAAGTGTGAAACCAAGCAGATGTACGCTTTAAAGTAAAGGAACTTGAAGGAATAGAGGATTTTTTTTTCATCTCTTCCTTGCGAAGGTGTGTGTGTGTGTGTGTGTGTGTGTGTTTGCATTTCTGTTTTTGTACAGTATGCGTATCGTGTTTTACTGGTGTAACAATGAAGAGCTTATTTTTTCGTCTTTCTCTCTGCCTCTCTCTCTCTCTATGAATCTCTCATCATCTCAGTCTCCCTCTGTCTCGGCCTGTCTCTTTCTCTGTGTCTCTGCCTCTCCCTATCCCTCTGTCTCTGCCGCCTGTCTATGCATTTTTCTCACTGCCTATGTCTGTTGATGCCCATGTCTCTTCGCCCTTCCCTCTCTCTCTGTCTCTCGCTTCTTATCTCTCTGTCTGTCTGTCCTATGTCTCTTTTTCTCCATCCCTGCCTCTCTCTCTCTGCCTGTCTTTCTCTGTTTCTGCCTGTCTCTCTGTCTCTGCCTGTGCCTCTCACTATCTCTGTATCTCTCTTTATCTGTCTCCCTTTCTCTTTCTGTCTCTGCCTGTCTCTCTTTCTCTGTTTTTGCCTAGCTCTGTCTATTTCTCTGCATATGCCTCTCTCTCTTTGCCTCTGCCAGTCTTTCTCTCTTCGTCTCTCCCTCTGTGCCTGTCTCTCTCTCTGCCTTCCTCTCCTTCTCCCTCGCTCATTTATTCTCCCCTTTAAGGATAATTAGCAGATCTACACCCTAAGGCTTGGAATGCTTGGAGCTTTTCCTTTAAGCACTTTAGCCACACGCTTCTGCCCACCAGGTGAAACTACTGTGGCAAATTGGTTTAGGGGAAATCATTTGGATTACTTTTCTCTTTCCAGAATTTGCTGCATGTTTTTTTTTTTCAAGCCTTTTGTCCTCATTTAGAAGATAATGCACTCTCGTTCTATGCACCACAATGCCCAAAATGAGCAGCCTCTACAGAAAAAGATGGAATGTGTTTCTCAAAGAAAATGCGATTTGTGAATTAGCAAGCTCTTCATTTTCCATAACTCAATAAAGCCCTTTTTCTTTTCATTGCCGGTTATTTCCATGTTAATGTGGTGCTGTCCTGGCATGTCCGGTCTGACATTACTAGACTGGATGGGGGTTTTCAATCTGTTAAGACAAAGAGTCGTGATCCAGCGAAGTCCTGAAACAGCATTTCTTGGACAGATGAAACTAGGACGACCTCAGCAGAATAATGAAAATGAATTGCAGGGCTAATCATTTAAAGCATACTACATCATCTGTCAAACATAGCGGAGGTAATGTTATCCTTATCTTAATTATCTTAAATTATGCTAGCTTGTCTAATGTCTTTTAAGCCTGTGGAAATTTTGAAGAGTCATTAAAGAGTCAGTCGATCTTAATTACGTCATACAAGATCTACTTGTGTTGTTGTGTACAGAAGCAAAATGACAAAAAAAATCACACTGTCCACATACTTATAGATCTGACTATTTTCTACTATTATTATTACTATTACCTCCATTAACCATCATCATTACTTACATTATTCTTATGATCTCTACTAGGATTTAATTAGTCATATTATATTATATTAAGATTATATCAGCACACCCGGGCAGAAGAACAGTCTTAAGTGGTGGTTTGGTGGTTTTTCATCAATAATTTATAAGTAGTTCTGACCAGAGGAGGATGGGTCCCCCTTGTGAGTCCTAAGGTTTCGTCCTCCAGCTCTGGGGATTTTTGATGGTAACATTGATTGATGTTACCAGCTGGCCGATATATATTAGTCAGGGTCTATACTCTCAGAAAAAGGTACCAAACTGTCACTAGGGTATATCTCCAGGACCCTACACTTACAAATGTTCTACAAATGGCTATCTGAGTGATGCCACAGAAGAAGCACTTCTGCCACAGTGAAGAACCTTTATATCAAGAGAAGGTTCTTTAAACCTTTTTTATGGAACCAAAAAGGTAGTTCTTCTGTGGCATACTTTAAAAAACCTTCTGTAGCACCTTCAATTTTAAGAGCATAGGGAATTTAACTGTACCATATTCCTCTGCAGGAACAAATATGCACCAGGGGAAAGTAAGGACGGTGTACTTTCAAGGTATTCTATTGGGCCTTAAAGTCCTTGTTGTACCTTTGAGGGTACATTTACATTGTCTGTATCTTGGGGGACAAAAATGTACTTGTAAGGTACATTCTGTTTCTGCCAGTGTGCTTCCAGTATCGGACTGATCATAATAATAGTTACATTTTCTTGTTTATTGGCGAACAATAGATTAGCCAGCAACATATTGTGGACCTCCAGATAAAAGTGACATTGTTCCCATCTTCAGCAGAACTGCACTTATAACAACTCTTTTCCCTGGCAACTCCTGGGCCTGCTACAACAGGGATCAGACCAATTATGCATTCTCAGAAATCCAAGGCCACGTTTGACAGTTTTAGATTGTAAGCTTTGTGCTTTTCAGTGTTACAGATTGAATGCTCCTCCAAAAATTATTACCAGCTGAATGATACTCTGGGAAAAAAACACACACACACACACAATCACATACACACAAAAAGACACTGGAATTTTTCAAGCATTTGTACATAACCTGAATTGTTCCTTTTGCAACAATTGACCTGGGTCCACCCTCACAAATTCATGATCTGCTAAAAATGTGGTGATTTTCATGTCGGTGTGGGCAGTTACTGCAGTAGCACTCCATGCAAGTTCGCGCTAACGGGCCGTTCCTTTTCTGCAATGGAGAAAAGCAATAAAGCAACTTTGAGTGGGGAAATCTTCTTGAAAAGAAAGGGCAGGTGGTACATCAAACATGTCTTTTAGGGTTCAGTTACAATGAGGGATGTAGCACTCTGGTTGTCCAACCCTTAATGTCCACAGAACAAACTTCTCCGAGAGAATACCGACAGATGGACTGTGCAGATTCTCAGATTGCATCTGAGTTCCATCCCCCTGCTGCGGGGGGGAGAGAGCAGGAGGTGACTGAAAAAGCGATTGCGAGCACAGGCTCGGGATAGAAAACGGAGGATCAACAGTCGGTCCTGCTGCAGGCCTCTGCCTTCGGCTCCTCAGAGAGCATCTGCATTATTAACAAGGCCGACAATAAACACAGATGTTTCTGCGTCTGTGCTCGGTTTCGGCACAATCTGACGGTGGAGCCTCCCTACCGCTTCCTTCTATTCTACTCCTCACTTTTTCCCCTTACACTCCAAAAAGAAGAAGAGACACAGCCATGGCTTATACACACCTTCTAAAGCTCCATACATTATTTATCATTAGTCTTCAAATTCACTCCACTCCACTGCACTACATATATATATATATATATATATATATATATATATATATATATTTTATGTAGATGCTATTTTTTTATTGTGACACTGTTGTAAGAACAACTGCAGAAAAAGTTTTAAAATATCTGTATTTTATTCATATTACTGCATTTATACACCCTGCATTTGTATAACTGTGTACATCAGTACCAGCATCAGTAGATGTAGTGGCCTCTATACATTTTGAAGGCATTTTTTGTCAAGCTGTTAAGAGCTGTTCATTCAAAAACAGTCGTGATGCAGTGTGGTCTATAAGTATTTGAAAAGTGACTCAGTCTTTGAAATGACTACCTTGATTCGATCACCTGTCAAACATGATGGAGGTAGTGTTTCACTTATATTTAGATATAAGTGTTGGATTGCCCTTTTTGAGTCTGTGAACATGTAGGGATTATGTAAAATGGTGGTAATTGCTGCTTCATTAGTGACTGTGTGAAGTCAGGAATTTATAGACATCACTATGTAGAGGATCATCTCTGGTTATGCTTCACCAGGTATTGGTCTTCAGCTTCAGCTTCTGCTTGTTTCAAGGGTTAGTGGCTTAATTTGTTTTCCTTAGCATATAAAAGGCATGCTTGACGGGATTCAGAGAAAGTGACTGATCTGAATAGAAAAGTCTTTCAGTTTGTAGCTTTGAAAAATGTGTTTGTGATCACTATCTTGGCATTTGGCATTTTCCTGACACTAAGATGTTTCAGTGCACCTCAGAATTCAGTTGGCCGCTGCCATCAGCAGTTCCATCATCAGTGAAAATCAGTAAGCTAATACTTGTGGCAGCCATACATGGCCAAGCTATACCACAACCACCACCATGTTTTACAGATGAGGATGTATGTTTTGAATCTTGGGTGGTTCCTTCTGTCTCTACACTTTGCTCTTGCCATTACTCACAGAAAATACAAATGAATTGTGTCTCATCTGTCTACAGTACCCTTTCTAGAACTCTGCAGGCTCGTTTCAGTGCTTCCTTTTTTAGAAATCCTAAAGTTATGCTTGCTTGACTGTGGTTTGCATATTGGAGTGTAGCCTATGCATTTCTGTTCCTGAAGTCTTATGCAAACGGTAGCCAGTGACAAATCCACACCTGCCACCCGACGAGTGTTTCTGATCTGTCAGACAGGTGTATGGGGAGTTCTATCCATTATGGTGAGAATATTCCTGTCACAATGCTGAGGTCTTTCTTTGCCTATTCCAGCCCATTTCTGGTTACTAAGCTCAACAATTCTCTTTTGTTTGTAATAATATTCCAAACACTTAATTTTGGCGAGTCGAAGGGTTGGCTTATGATGTTTGGCTGATCTCTCTTACTTGTTTATTCTTGCTTCTCATTCTTATGTTGCTGTTTTTATTGTAGATTGTGTTTTTGTTCTAAGTGTCCTTGACTTAATCAACTTAATTTTCTACTTCTTCTTCATATTATTATTATTATTTTTATTATTAACACTGATCCTCCTGCTGGATGAACAACAAAAGCAGATTCTTAAAGACGACCAGTATCTAAGAATCAAAACCAGTAATTAAACACTTGTGATGCCCTGTGTCTCAAACATGGCTATGTATGAGAAAGCCACAGTCACACTGGGTTTGTTGAGATATTATTCAACCCTTATTTATCTTTTTTATTATAAAATGCTTCATAAGCGAGACTGTTTACTGTTTACACCAAATGCAAAAACTAAAAATATCTACAAATATAATATAATGTAATATATATCTATCTATCTATCTATCTATATATATATATATATATATATATCAGCACTGGTCCACAATTCCAACAGAACAAACCTATTCTCAAGCATTCAAATGATTTTAGTTCTAGAATTTACCACATGAAACAACTGCACTGACAGACAGTGATCCTTCCTTTGAGTATTTATTGAGAAAAGCAGTAATATTATCAACTTTAAATCAATTTTACAGCAATATCATAATGAGATACACTGGATATATCATATCCACTATGTTTGATAAGCTTTCACTTGTCAAGATATAATGTTTTCCATAGATTTGTCTTGATAAAAGTAGAAATACAGGACAAACGCTGCACTTGTAATGTACAAAACTCCAATTTACACACGCTAGTGCTGCTCTTGAAGCAATACACAATTACTCTAAGTGGAGGCATGTCAAATGAAGTCAAAAGAGCATAAAAATATAATACGCCACATTTCTGGTCTCTGCTTTGAGGTACTTTGAATTCATTTTCCATGTAAATTCCGGCAGCACGGTTCTCGGAGGAAGCGCTGGCTGAATCATAAATACACACAGGCGCATCTATTGTGTGCTGAAAGTAACAGTGCTTTATTAAAGCACGCAGCACCTCTCTCATCTCTGCTCTCCAATACACTGCTGCCAGACATCTGTGGGGAACACACAAATGACATTATAAAACAGTTGAATGGTATAAATACAAAAGCCACTGAAAGCCTTCTTTGCAGAGCATTACAAACAAATGAAACATGAGCTGATTCGCCATACAGACGCAATATATGGTCAATGAGAGCGAATCTGGTCAGTGTGTTCCCATTCGAAGTGTTTTTCTGTGTGGAAAGGATTTAAATTCACTTTACAGAGAGGCCACGCAGTGATGAATTAGCTACGTTTAAAGATTAGTCAGAGTCGGACTCGGAGGAATAGCTGTGGATGACACATTATTAAGTTGTAATGAAGAGTCTCTTGAAGCGCCGTGTCATGCAGCTCCAGGCTGAGGCCCCTTCCTCCAGCATCATGGGGGGCTGCCACTGAGAGAAACCCGCAGAGAGCTAATCATGTCAGGCAAAATGAGACTCTGTCGCTGCACCACAACCACCGGCTGTAAAGAAGTGTATAAACACACCGCTTTTGTCCTTCCACGAGGGGTGTAAATCTCTGATCTCACAGGGAGTCAATTCAATTATAGTTAAGGCAACAATTCTTAAAGCAACAATTCAAGCTCTTAGACAGAGATTCATATCATAAACTGATCATAAAATGCCAATTTTTACTATGATTCAGTTTAATTCTTATTCTTTAAGAAGTGATTTAATGCATTGTGAAATTATATTTCACCAAACATTAATTCAATTAGATTTTTGTTTAAAATGAAATGTATCAGTGACTGGAGGAGCTATTAACATGTCATTGAAATTACAGGACACAATATTTACTTATTCCTCATATTCTAAAAAAAAAAAAAAAAAAGAATCAAAAGGTCTTTACCAAAGAAACAAAAGATCATTGATGTTAGTGTAAAAATATCTTATTACAAGTATTTTTTAGACCTGGTCTTGAATATTGTACTATTCAAAAATTTATTTTTTGTAATTTAGATATTTAGATTTTTGGAGGGAACTGCAAAATACATTATTTAAGAATATCATTGTACTACATTTATATTCAAATTGCACTGCTGAACTGTAGATATGACACTTGAATCTCTTAATTCTTGAATTTCTTGAATCAACTTAATTTCATCCTATTGATTATAAAAATGACATAACAATGACTGGGAGAGCTGTTAACATACTATTGGAATTATGAGATGCATCGAGTGCATTTCCCTGCATTTCATAATCCAAGAACTGCAGAAGGCCAGATTGAGTAATCGGATAACGGAAAACATTGCGTCTCCTAGAGTCAGGTAATAATCAAGAGTTCTGCTTTGCAACTAGCTAATAATCTCACAGAATAAGATGTGACATGTTTGTTTTTTTTTTAACACATCGAGCCACAATATGAACATATATCATCTAGAAGATGAAGAATATTTAAACTCAGCAGTTTCCATGCTTATTCCTGGCACCACATTCTGATTTCATGCATGTGCAGACTCAGAGGTCTGAGAATACTCTGGTTAAGAAAAATTCTAGAGATTTCTAGACCTTACTCCGATCTAAGAAATCAGTGAATGCTCTTTACATAACCACTTAAATAATCAGAAATATGTGCATGTAAACACATATTGTCATCCAAAACAACATTAAGTAATTTTGGAGTATTTCTACTAGTCCACTCATCATGAATTTCAGACACAATTTTAAGACCAACTGCCAGATTCACATTATGTCAAAGATTGCATAATGAAAAACTCCAAAAACAAAGATACAAGGTTTCTGCATGACAGAAACAATAATTCATATTCCAAGGATAATGGCACATTCCTACATTCCTAAATGAATGCAGTTGAATTGTCACCTTCAAACTGATGCATCGCCATGCTCTGTGATGCATTATGCATTTTACATCCCTGTTCTCCACTATTTCATTGTTAATGATGTCCAAGTTGGGGAGAAATTAGCAGCATTCAGTGGTGATTTATGGTGGCCAAGAACGAAACAGCGTCCAGTAGGACGCTGGGCGCACCTGTCGGCCTCTCAGCGGAGAAGGATTGGGCCCTGACACCGCAGTGAAGAACACTGGCACGCCGTGTAAGCTAATCTCTCCCCTTGACCCCCATTTCCTCTCCCAGCGTCGCCTTCTCATTTTTCTCGCCGCCATTGTGTGGCTATCAGGAAGCACTGCAGAGACCACAATATAACCCCACACAACCCCATCTGCCGTCAGCTGGGCTTATTTGACATGGCCACTGAGGCATGGCTATTTTTTTTTCTACCGTGGATTACTTATATACAACACACAGGGCATCTGGGGGAAAAAAACAACACGAAAATGCCTGCTGTTCCAGCCATGATATCCAAGTTGTTCCATCTGATACTCTACTGTAGGGTGGGATGATATTGGACTTATTGGATCTCAGTGACCAAAATGATCATAGTGTGATTAAATTTCTAAGAGCCTTCTAAGAGAAATATATTTCCACTCTTTTTTTTGGCTATAACACAAATGTCAAAAGCAAACTAAATGTCTATGCAAACAATGTTGAGGTTCTGTAGCCCATATATATGGAAACTGAGCTACAGATATAGTAGGTCTATTAAATTTTAGCCTGGACAGTTTTTAGATTGAGTATAATTGAGAATAATAATAATAATAATAAAAAATAGGAACATATTACGGGATAAGAACGGGATAACGATGGGCTGGAAAATGTCCTGGTATAAAAATGGTAAAAATCCTGAATGAATTATGAATATTTTTCATACTAACATTTAAACATTAAAGCAACAGTATGGGAAATTGGCATTTCATGCTCCTGGGCTCCCCCTACAGTCAAGCAGTGTAGTTCGCCCTTTGAGCCACCACTGAAGGACATGCTGTTCAGGACTGTTCAAGCTGTGAGATACAGAACAATCACTGAAAGTAAAAGACACATGTGGACTGACCTGGTGGATTAATATTACAGAATTTTACAGGAATATGACTTGAGTGATGCAACATTACACAGTTCTTGTGAGTGCTTCTTCTACATACTGCAGTTAGCAGCTGCAGGGCCCAGAGTACCAACATATCAACAGTGATGCTATTCTCCCGAATACATTCAGTGGAGCTTCACAATGATTTCAAAGCTATTTTAAGGTAAAAATGTTACATATTGTTGCTTTAAATACATTATAGAAACTGGAAATTATTGAAAAAGTCACTAATACACTAAATAAATATTTTTATCACATATAACATTTTAGAATTATTTTTTACTGAACCTGTCAAAGTTCTTAAAAACTCCAATTATCACTGTTTTAACTCCAATTAACAACTGTTGACACATCATGTAAATATATGGGTTGTTAAAGCGCTGAATTGCATTGCAGGGAGACTATAGCATCATGCTGTTTACTTTAACACTACATTTGTTAAAAGATGTTAATTGTATGATTATATAATGAAATTTAAGGTTGTGATATTTGAAGATGTGTTCCACAATATGTATCACATTATTTTGTTTTTCTAATGGATGATAAGTTGAAATTGTAAAAAAATAAACATTTGTTTAAAAATACTAAATAACACTCACTGTTAACTTTATTAGGAACATTGTGCTAATTTAATGTGGGGCCCTGCTTTGCTCCCAAAACAGCCTCAATCCTTTGTGGCATGGATTTCACAAGATGTAGGAAATACCCCTTGAGATTCTGGTCCTTGTCGACATGGTTGCACATGGCTGATGTGGTCTTCTGCTGTTGTAGGCCATCTGCATCAAGGTTTGACACTGATGTGTGCATTTTGCGATGCTTTCCTGCTCACCACACTTGCACAAAGTGGATATCTGACACTCAAAATCTGAGAACCCCCTTTTCCCATCATTCTGATGGCTGATATGAACATTACTAGAAGCCACTGGCCTGTATCTGCAGGGTTTATGCATTGTACTGCTACCACATGATTGGCTGCTTAGATAATATGCATGAATGTATAGCTGTTCAGGTCTTCCTAATAAATTGCTTGCTGCAAACATAAGTACATTGATTTTCCTCAGCTTTTCACCCACTGCACCACACTAAATCCGATTATCCAGAACTAATTATGCTCTCTTTACAATTAAACATGTGGTTGGCAGTGTTCTTTAAGTGCTGTAGCTATCCAGCATATCACTGCTGTCCAATGAAAAACATGTATCTCCATTTCTGTCCGTGTTTAGTTTTCTCCATGGTTTGAACCCTGTAGCTGCTCTGAACACTGTGTCAATAATTCTGGATGAATGGACCAATAGAAATGCACTAAATTATTTGGAATAAACATTTTCCATTTTTTTTCCATTCAAAGTTTTGAACAAGTCACCATTCTGGAGATACATGTTTTTCACTGGACAGGGACAACATATTTAGAAAAATGTGCTGTGACATAATTTATCACAATACTGATAAATATTGTCAGATTCCCCAGGCCTGTTTGAGTAAGCATGATTTCTACTGAGGTTGAAAGTGTGATGGCATATCATTAAAAAAAACAATTGTCACATCTCCGCTTTATAGCAGGAAAACAGGAGGGATATGGCAGGGATATTAGTCAAACCCCTCTGAAAGGAAGTAGTTAGGAGTATTAGATCTCTTAATGAGCGCCAATGTGGTTTCAGTAAGAACCTGAAGCAATAAAAAGCATAGATCTCATCATGAAAACAAACACACGTATCGCCTGCTTCCAGCGGCGAGCAATATCATAAAAGCCCATTTCAAAGAGGGCTTCATTTGCCTTGCTTTGAAATTGATATATCTTAATCCTATTAAAACTTTCCAGCTCTCGTAGCCTCCCAGGCTGTTAAGGTACGGTGGACTAAATCAGGTCCCTCTAATATGTTTCTTAAACAAAGCATTAAAGCAGCATTAACGGCGATTCCACCAGTAATGGCCATGAAACTGTTTTATTCAGCATGATGTGGCCTAAACATAAAAACCCCCCACACATGCTCTTAAAAATGAAGGTGCTTCAAATGGTTCTTTGAGCAATGCCACAGAAGAACCACTTTTGCTTCAATGAAGAGCCATGCTTTTAGGGATATGAAAGCTTCAGCTTTCCAAGAGACTCTAATGCACACCATTGATATCTCGACTAATCACCAGCTTCCACCTGTCTTTAAAAGACAAACTCTGCTTACATGCCTTCTCTGCTGCTTTCAGAAGCTTATGCCTGCCTTCACTCCAATGCCTTCAGTTTGGTCCCAGTGGTTGCCCAGGGGCTAGGAACCGCCCCTGCCATCAACGTACGGCAGGATCTGTGAGGATCCAGATGTTTAACTTACAATTACTGTTTTCTATCACCTTGTTAAATCTATTGAGATTACATTTTTCTTCTTGTAGGATTACCTCTGGAGTTTTTCTGGTAGAAGAAAATACCAATTTGAAGGTAATTCTTCGACAGCATCCCTCATAGGACCACTTGTGGCAGCTTTATTTTTAAGAGTACTTAAATTACCTTATGCACCTTCACGTAGTATTTATCACAATATGATAAATGCAGGTTGCAATATAATCACAATATAAGCTACAATATATTGACAAAAGTATTGAGACACCTGCTCATTCACTGCATCTTCACATAGCAGCCTTTTACCATTTTTTCACTCTTACTTGCTGAGTATTCCCATGCTGTGATCATCATCAGGACGTCTATTGCTGGAGACACTTACTACATGCATATTGAATAAGACACACACATCCCACAGACCCTCGGCAAGCGCAAAACTTAATGTAATTCAGCGGCTGCTTTTATTTCACTTGCGAACATGAATGAAAAAAAGTGTTTTGGACAGGGCCTTAAGGGTGTGTTTTCAGTTACACCTAAGCCATCAGTGCTACCACTAGGTAGACGTAGACAAACTTCATGCTGGCACTGCCTTACACAGGCTGTGAAGAATCAGCGGATGTGTTATTGTGAGTTGTGAGCATCCCGAGCAGTCACAGATGTTCTTTGGGGGTTTGGATGAATCAAGACATTCACACAGGCCAAAAGCAATGCTATGTTCAAGCTTGAGTGCAGAACAAAAGAGCTAGCTAACTTGTGTTTCAACATTACATGTTTGTTGGTAAACTATGCTAAACATTAAAAGCATCATTATTATTTAGCTGTTACTGCCATGTGTTCCATGTGGTTGGCAGCTGTAGATTATGGTTGTGAAGCTTGGAGGCAGAGGCAGACATAGATGCAAGTACTTCGTTAAACATAATACCAAACCAAGCAAAACAACAACACAGGACCAGATGAGGAACACTGAAACAAAGGGACTACATAACACAGACACTGACAAGAAACACCTGGGGAAGATAATGAGAGGGCGGGGCTACAAAGGAGACAAAGGTAATCTACAAGAGAAACCAGAGCAACAGGGAACAAATAGGACAAAAGCGTGACACTGCAATACCTGGGCTAGTAATTCTCAGCCCCCTTTGGCTCCTTAGTGGTGCAGCCAGTTAAACATTGAGCCCTGTATTTGGCAACACTGTTGATTGAACCTGCAATCTACCTTTGTTCCACACAAGAAACACTGAAACAAAGGGACTTAATATACACAGACACTGACAAGAAACACCTGGGGAAGATAACGAGAAGGCAGGGCTACAAAGCAGACACAGGTGCTAAGGCGGGGCTAGGGTGGAGACAAGAAAAACAAGCAAAACAACACAAGGCCATGTGCTGAAGAGAACATGAGGAAAACCAAAACAAACTGACAAGATAAAACAACAGAAACCAGAGGAAAAGGGTACAAACAGGACAAAAGTGTGACACTGCAGTGTGTGTCATTTTTCTATGTGTTTACACCAGAATTGAACAGCAGACATGATAATCTACCTGTGCTATTAAATTCTCAGACCCCTTGACTCCTTAAAGGTGCAGCCATCTAAACGTGGGACCTTGTCTTTGGCAACACTGGGGACTTAACCTGCAATTTTATCGATGTTGCCACTGTTAGCATTGTGTGAAAGCAGGTGGTGTAGCTAGTGGGTGGGAATTGGCAATGACTCAATGTGGAAATAAATATGGAAAAAAAAGAAGAACTGTGAATGTGAATTAGGACCTCTAGCCATGGAACGGTGGAACTTTAACATCTTAATTATTTTCAATAGATAAATAAATAAATAAATAAAACATTGCAAAAATATGCAGCTCAGAAACTCTTAAAATAGAAAAATGTGACTTTTTGCTCCGTATCGCTCAGCCCTTGTGCGAGCTGATTCTCAGGAGGTGGCTGGAAAAGTGGGACAGGGCTGATTTCTTCCAGCTCTGGTGTACATTCGGCATTACCGTATTAAGAGTTCTGTGAGTGTGTGTGGAGTGTTCTGGGTGGGAGATGGACTGTGGGTTTATGCAGGTCTTCAGATCTAAAGCCATCGAGGCTGGAGCACTCCCTCCGAAGGATGCAGCCAGTGGCTGCTGTGAAACTGACTCCAGCTTTCTAAAGTGCCAAATGGTGCAATGTCAACTGCAGGGGATGGATCCAGTCTTGTGCCATATGCTCCGGATGAAGAAGCGGCAAGCAAACAGCGACAGCTGGCCACTTGAAAACAGCCATTTTAATAGCAGATTCTGGGTGACTGCAGATCCGTCTAATTCAATTATCGCTAAGGGGTTAAAATACATTGTGCTAGTGTTTGCAAGTGTGAAGACAAATATGTACACACTGGCAGACATGTACACACGCACATGTGCGTGCACACAAACACACACACACACTCTAGGGATGCATAATATATTGTTTGTTAATCATTATTGCAATAATCTCCTTTGCAAAAAAATATTAATGATCAATGTCAATTTTAAATCTCATCATGGGAATAATAATGTGTGTTTTAATATATTTAATTGCATATATTGCATATTTAATATAATCGCTATATATGAGCAATATTATGAGAATGTATAGCAATATATCCACAATACTATCGCACTATTACAATAATATCTGGTAATATTATTTAATATAATCCATATATGCATTTTAATAAACAATACATTAAAATTATGACCCATGCAGGTTGCAATATAATATATGGATAAAAGTATTGGGACACCTGCTCATTCATTGTTTCTTCCATAGTCATCAAGCGTATTGACGATATAACATTTTACCCTGCTTTTGTTGGAGTAACTGTCTCTACTGTCCAGGAAATGCCTTCTACTTTGAAGCATTACTGTGATTATTTGACTGAGTGTTAATGAGGTCAGAATGTTGGATGATCACTACCCTACCTTATTCCAAAGTATTGGATAAAGCACCATCATTCCAGATAACACAGTTCTGCAACTCCATGCTCAATGCTTCGGGGCTTTATACCCCAGTAGCCCACACCTGGCATTAGGCATGGTGTCAAATGTGTTGAATGATAATAAAACAATACTATACTCCCATGAGGAGAGCGTTGGAGATAGAAACCACTAATTTTTGTTTTAATATTATTTGTATTTTCTAAATTTTTATTAAGCAAATAGTTACTTACTGCCTAGATTCTTCATTCCATTTTTGAAACAGCACTATATGTTTTAGGCACAGCATGTGTGTATATATGTGTGTATTCACTCACCCATCCAAATCAGTGAATTCAGCTTTTCCAATCAATTCCATGGCCACAGGTGTATGAACCTAGGCATGCAGACTGCTTCTACAAACATTTGTGAAAGAATAAGCTCAGTGAATTCCAGCGTGGTAAGATGCCACCTGTGCAATAAGTCCAGTCGTGAAATTTCCATGCTACTAAATACTCCACAGTCAGCTGTCAGTGGTATTATAACAAAGGAAAAGCGATTAGGACCATCAGCAACTTGTAAAAATACAGAGCGGGGTCAGTGGATGATGAGGCGCATTGTGCACAGAGGTTACCAACTTTCTGAGAGTCATTTGGACCTCCAAATTTTATGTGGCCTTCAGATTAGCTCAAGAACAGTGTGTAGAGAGCTTTATGGAATGGATTTCCATGGCCGAGCTGCTGCATCCAAGCTTTACATCACCAAGCGCGATTCAAAACGCCAGATGCAGTGGAGTAAAGCATGCCACCACTGGATTGAGCAGTGGAGACATGTTCTCTGGAGTGACGAATCGCTCTTCTCCATCTGGAAATTTGATGGTTTGGCGGTTGCCAGGAGAACAGTACTAGACTAACTGCATTGTGTAAAGTTTGGTGGAGGGGGGATTATGGTGTGGGGTTGTTTTTCAGGAGTTGGATTAGGCCCCTTAGTTCCAGTGAAAGGAACTTTTATTGCTTCAGCATACCAAGAAATTTTGGTCAATCTCATTCTCCCAACTTTGTGGGAACAGTTTGGGGACAGCCCTTTCCTGTTCCAACATGATTGCACACCAGTGCACAAAGCAAGGTCCATAAATACACTGATGAGCGAGTTTGGTGTGGATGAACTTGACTGTCCTCAACCCAACAGAACACCTTTGGGATGAATTAGAGCGGAGATGGCGAGACAGGCCTTCTCGTCCAACATCAGTGTCTGACCTCACAAATGTGCTTCTGGAAGAATGGTCAGAAATTCCCATAAACACACTCCTAAACTTTGTGGAAAGCCTTCCCAGAAGAGTTGAAGCTGTTATAGCTGCAAAGGGTGGCCTGAAATCATATCAAGTCCAATGAATTAAGAATGGGATGTCAATCAAGTATGACATATGCGTGCAGGCGAGCGAATACTTTTGGCATTATAGTGTACATATAAAACAATATGATAATTCTATGTGATGTGTGTTTACTGAAGGAGGGGTTGTTCCTTTAAGAACATAGTGGTGGTTGATGCCTATAAAATTCGAATTATATATATATATATATATATATATATATATATATATTAGACATCCATATATACAAACATAATTACAAACATCATTTCAACATGCAAAATGACACAAAAATAGCAATACATTAACATGCAAGCAAGATATTATCAACATATTTTGCATATAATAGCAATATAGTCGCAAATGTAGCAGTATAATACCCCAACCAGATATAGCGACAGTATTTTGTCCATATTCTGCAGCCCTAACACACATCCACTCATGCACCTACACACACATCTACACACGCACACACATAGTTCATCATCTTCCAGAGAGCGGTAGCAGGTAGCATTGTTCTCATTGACAGCTCCGCCTCAGCAAATGGCATGCAATGCTTTCTGGGAGAATAACAGGCTGAGTTCACGCCAACAAGAAAGCTGCCACCAGGCTGCCATGTCAGACCACAGTGCCATTGGGATGTCAATCAAAGCCTGCCAAAACCAAATTATTGGGCTTGATCCTCTTACAACAGCAACAGCAACCTCCGAGCCACAAATGTCAGAACGATGCAGACAAAACACATAAATACACTCATCAGAAAGTTCACAAAAAGACTTTCGAAACTGGCAAGAGTTCCTCGAGCCGGCAGCGAGGACATTACCAATTTTGAGCATCGCTAGGCACTTCTCCAGGCTGCAGATGACACAGAGTTGGACAAATATCTGAGCAATATTTCATCAAAAAAGTATTTCTTTATTTTTTTATTTTTTTACGAAGCAGCTAAAGCTTTCCACCATGGCCTCAAATAAAGCAACACCGAGGCTGCTGGTCCAGACATATCAAACTCAGGAAATATTTGACATCCAACCTTATTTGACACTGACCCTTGAGCACGATCGGCTCTTGTGCTTTGTGCTGATAGTTCCGACATTTTCAGCCACGAAGGCTATTGTTTCCGCTCACAATTCCTGCCTGAAACGTCCTTCCATTGTGAGTGTCCAACAACTGCATCTCACTTCAGACACACACACAAAAAAATTCCATCTCAATTTATCTTTCAAGGCTTTTTCTTGATTTGAAGCGACAAATGTTAAGCAGTGGAGGGGAAAAAATGGGAGGAAAAAGAGAAGAACCTGATAAATGTCACTCTAGAGAAGCATTCAAGTTCTTACAGCTGCTAAGAAAGTCTTCACATGGCACAAAAAACATCCCTCACATCTCATTTCTTTCATTAGGACTCCAGGAGAAATGTCAGCCCAGATAACGGGCCGTCTCTGCACGACCGCTGGCATTAAAGGACAACCTGCCTGCAGATGCGTATATTGCTTTTCAGGGAAGTGATTGGGAAAGCTTGGTATTGTCTGCTTGTGTTGCTGCTGTATGTCCAGCCCCGGCTTTAGTAATAACAGGTTGCCTGGGAGTTTAATAAAGCAGATGGATATGAATATGATATGCTGTGATAATGGTGGATTTAGCTGAGAGGTAGAGGCAGCAGGGTTCAGGTTGTTCTGTTTTATATTAGAGGCTCCTTTTTACCCATCATTCACCCAAAGGAACTGCATGAATTTGAGCTTGCTTTATAAGACAATGGAGAAGAGGGTGGGTTGCATTCATTGTAATTGTAAATGCTATATGACACTGCATAGAACCACAAGAAAAGAAGGTAAAGCTCTCAGATTTTGGCATCATCAAAGGTGTCATTTGTCATTATTATGTACAAATAAGCGGCATCAATCAAAAATGAACAAACAGTAAGTAGTGTTTTGAGGCAAGTTGTCATCTTTCACTGTCTAGCTTCAAATATTTGATTTGCATTTGAAAACATTCAAACTCCATTATCACTCTGTTAATTATCTATTAACACGTATCGTTATCAATATTAGACTAATGATTTGAGACACTTTAAGGCATGTTGTCAGTTCCAGAGTCATGTTTAAATAATAACTTATTTTAATTAAATTCTGTTCAAATAACTCTATTTAGCATCTATACGTGATGTCTATTAACAGTGGTAGTTTGCCATCCTAATTTTATTGGATAACAATAAAGAGGCAAAAAGATAAGGACAAGTGCCTTAAAAAGTAGAACAGTCCTAAACCAATCTAGTAGGTTAACATCAGGGACGATCCAAGTACAGTTTAATGGGTCGGATATCAGCTATTTTTAGGCAGATCCAGTTCCGATCCTTTGTTTTTACCGCTGCACAATTCTAGTCGAACACCTTTGCTAGAATACAGAGGTCAGTGAGACTGTAGGTATTTCAGACTGTACTATGAGACATTAAACACACTAAAATTGTCTTAAAATTGACTTAGACTTCCAAAAAAGCCATCATTATATGAACAGATTACTAAAAACAAAGGTGTTATATTTCTGTATTAACCTTAAATGTGTTGCTGTATTAAATATTATTTTAGACACAAAGGTCAGATTGCAGTCAACCTGGAGTCAAAATACTCAGCATTAAGGTACTCAGATTGGATCAGGCCAATAATTTGGAGCTGGCCAATATGGTAAAAATGTTATCTCGATATATATATAAAGACATTTTTGATGGCATATACAAAATTTATCACAATATTTTGTTATGTAGACAAAATGCACCAACAGCATAAATATTTTAAAAACTGCTATCCAAATACTCTCCCTGAAATTTCCCAACGGCCCCTGGCATCCCTCCAGGCTACCTACTATTGAGTGTATTTTGACCTTTCATAATGGTCTACTGTGTGGCCTCAGTGTTGAAGACTGTAAGAGCAAGTTACCATTGTCTGTGCTTCTAAGTGTAACTATGGAACACTGCAGTGTTCACTACTTATCATACTGACATTTTTTTCATCAGATGGTTAATGTTAGTTAAACAATTCAAATGTTTTTACGCAAGTGAACTTCTCTGGGCTCACAGTGTAGCTGACACAACACAAATTATATTGTTGGACCATCTAGATGTATTTGGTTAATATATATTTTAGTTGAGTAAATAAATTAAGTTGGGTAAACAAAGTAAGTTTAGTAATGGCAACGGAAATTCCTAATGCATCATGTGGCTTTTTCACAACAATTTCTTTTTTTACATTGTGAATCAGAACATCCTTACTCAAAATCAGACCAACAGTGTGCTATATTTTGGGGCAAGTTGTCATTTATTTCTTTATGATCCCAAATAATCGCATTTACATTCAGCAATATTCAAATCATACAAAACACTCCACTATCACTGCCAAAGTCAATTAACAATGTTAGCTCAACACTGCGATGAACCTTCTACGAAGAGGCAAAAAGTCACAGACGTTTATCTCAGAAGTAAAATCAGGCCAACATTTCGTAATATTTTGAGGCATATTTTTTTTAATTGTTATGGTCTAATCTAAAATAATAAAAAATATTAAACATTTATTAAAATATACCTAAAATATACCTACGAAGGTGAAAATTTTTCCTTTTCTCAGTAGTAAAATCGGACATGGTTGGTATTTTTTCAGTGCCGTGTTCAAATAATAACTCCCATCCAGGCATATTTCCATAACTCTATTTATAAACTGCATGTGAAGCATATTTACAGTGTGTATTTGACATTGTAATGCTGTTTGACACAGCACAGAATCGTCTACAAAGATGCACAAAGAAAAAGACTTGTCTCAGACATTTAATCAGACCAACAATATGAAATATGTTGAAGCAAGTTGTTTTTTTTCAGTTAAAACTGAAAAAAAGATCAATATTATCAGAGCTATCACTGTAGCTTTAGCATGAAGGCGAAGACACGTCACAGACGGAAAATCAGACCAACTGGATTTTGAGGCAAGTTGTCACTTCTTCCTGTCATGCTCAAGTAATCACAGATTTACCTCCAAGGATGTTCAAATATAATAAAAAGCCAATGAAGCGTCGCTGCTGATGTCTATTACCTATGCCAGCTTGTGAGAGCTGCAAAGCAAACATGCAGAACTGGAAAAAGGGCAAACGGCGCGCAACACATTTGAACACACCCGCATATTTCAGGCAGCTATGAAGACGTTCCCTTCATCCCACCAACAGAACTGGGTCATGCCTCGGTAATCATGGGAGACAGTCAAGGCCTCATCATCAATAATTCATCACGAAATTCACGTTCAACATCAGTTATTAGCAAAGTCAGCTTGTAAGTTTTGCTGTGATTTTTGACACTTTAAACAATTAGACCAAACACAGCGAGAGCAGGGAGGAGGGGGGTGGGGGGGTCTGCCTGGGGAGCCTCAGGCGCTGAAATACGAGAGAATAAAAGCTCACCCCTGGCGGAGCGGTATTTCCATATGATGTTGGGCTCAGGTCGTCCGATGGCCAGACACATCAGGCTGACGTTGCTACCCTCGTTCACCGTTACGTCCGTGGATATGTTCACGATCCTGGCCGGAACTGCAACACATCAAAAAGCAAAAAAGGTGTTCATCAAAGGGCATTAAGTAACCATGTTGTTGATGTAACACAAAAAACTTGTTCCTCCGTTTTTGGCATTTGTAACTTTTTGACCTAATTTAAATCTACCAACAGAGGCCTGTGGTAGCCAGCATCGCAATGGAAGTGATGAGGGGAGAGAGCTATCCACCCAGAGAGAGAGCATGGCCAATTGTGCTCTCTCAGGCTTCAGTTGCTGATGGCATTTGAAATCTATTCAGATACAGTTTTGCATGTTTCCAGCATTATTCCTAAAAATAAGCAAAATTATCTGCCAAAGAAATGACATGGAAAAAAAAAATTCCTATGGGTAAAATTGTCTAGAAATAAAAAATAAAAAATGAGAGATACGTGTAAGAGTTGGACTAGATTTAACAATCTTGCTGTAGGACGGTATTAACACAGAATTTTACAGATTGTTGGAGTCTTATGATTTTATTGTTTAATCAAGAAAACACTATTTACTGTTGTCATAAAATGTTTCTCAGTTTATAGCATGCAACCTAGAGTAAATTCAGGACAAAATAGGACAGAAATAAAAAACAGTTAGTTTAGTTATTTTAGTAATTTATTTGGTAATTTATAAAGTTTAAATTATAATTCATTAAAAATAAAAATAAAAAAGAAAACAAAAGTAACATAATATACAGTGGAGGCAAAAAATGTGTCTATCTACATTTTACAATTTCATAATATTCTAGAAAACTATCAAATACAATATAACACAAAACATAATACAGTTTGCCCAGATATAATATTATAAAATTTGCCACAATCTATTTTTAGAAGACGTTTTACTTAAGAACTTAATAAAAATGTCTTCTTTTATTGAATGCATTTTTACAGGTTTCCAACACTTATGTCCTATCTTCCCAATGTAAAAAAAGTTCTCAAAAAAGTGGAGATTCAGAATTTATACTGGATGTTAAACTAATTTTGTAATTTCTAAATGAGAATAATAGCAAAATGCCAAGCAAAGGGTCATGTTTCTGGACAGACCTAGCGAAAGTGACCCTAAGTGCCTTGGGATTAGTGCTCAAGTTGACCCCTTTCTTTTAACAAATGAAGTGTATTCCACCCTCTTAAGCTAGAACACTTCCTTTGCAAGAACACAAGTTGGTTCTCTGCAGCACTGGGCTACTTTCCCATTACATCATCACACTTCAAATTTGTAGGGCTTAATCCAGCAATGCTGTCCCACTTTAATCAATCATACATTTCTTTGTTTTCTCATTTTTAGTCTGCAAGATCTCATGTTAACTACATTCAGTTATGGGACTACAGGGAGCGGCAGAGGCAGAAAAGAAGACAGTTTGAGTCCACATGTGCAATAATGCACAACGAGGGGGTCCTGTGGGATGCGCTCTTAAAAGCCATTCCCCACGGGGACACGGCCCAGCATGTACTCAACAGCCGACGTGATGAAACGATGCATAAGCCTTCTAGCAGCTACTGCAATCTATAGCCATCTAGAGAGTTCTACCACCAGCCCAAGACCCAGAGCCTCCCCCAGTTAACTGGGCGGAATCTCTACAACTTCAGTTCAATGTGCATTTGGCTTGTTTGTGGTGAACATTGATGGAATGCGCAGACGTCTACTGTTGATAGAGCAATGTGACACTGAAACTCATATGCAACCCCTCTGTCTTTCAACACTGAACCACACAGTGCAGTCCTACTTTCCAGATTCATAAAAAACTGCTGAAAGCTCTGTCAGGCTCAATGCCATCCTCAAAAACCCAACTATATGAGGCTAGTCTAAACATAGCCTCTGTGGACTATGGAGTTCAGAGTCTCAATGAGTCAGCCCTACACCGGGCCACTTGATTGACATGATTTGATAGCTGTGTAGGGCATCCCTCCAATCCGAAGCCCATTTTGTTTACATAACTTCGACCGCAAGCGGAATGATGACAGCTTGCCTGTCTTCTATCTCCTCCTTTTCAGTGGGAGCCAACAAGGCAGCTAGCAACCTGGAAAGATATCATTTGGCCAGCTCGCTATCAAGCTGGCCTGAAATGGGGAGAGTCTGTTATCTACATTTGTTGGAAAAGTAAATATTTTATGCTAAATTTTGTTTACTGAAATTCCAGGGATGATTCGGAAAAAGTTGCATGCACACAGAAACACACACACACAATTACCATGAGCAAGAACTGGAGACACCTGGCTTTTGGAATTTGAGAAACCCTTTAAAACAGGTAAAAAAAAACAGAACCTGGACTTTAGAAAAGTTGTTTCTCAGTGAAATAGTTTGATTTATTTTAAAATTCAATAAAAAAAGGTTAGATCTTTAATCTTTATCAGTGGTTTCAGTGCTGGGTTCACAAGCTTGTGGCCCGGACCAATTCCACTAAGCTGCCACTGAGCAAGGGCCTTAACCTCTCTGCTCCAGGGGTGTCGTAGCATGGCTGACCTGGTGCCCCGACCCTGGCCTTCTAAGCTGGGATAAGTGAGGACAAGAATTTCATAGTACTGTACGAGTATAAATGGCAATCAAAACAAATTTTACATATGCAAATGAGCCATAATGTAATCAAACAGGCATTTGTTTGCATATTTTAAAACTTAAAAAACGTTGGACTTCGGATGGTGTCGGAGCTTAATTGTAAAAATACACTCCAGAGAACTTTATAGGATGGATTGTTGGAATCTGAGTGTTTTATTGTTTTAATTATAAAACAACTGCACTCAGTTGTGGTATAAAATCTAGCATAAATCTAACTATAAACAATAACTCCTATGTATTATCCTTCAGGACAGGGTTTGGAACAAACTTCTATATTTTCATGATTGCGGGTGTTCTACAATTTGACATTTAGGGTTGTGATAAAAATAATAATAAAGTTGAATTTAATAAACGCCTTTCAAGACAACCAGGGACACTGTATAAATAGAAACAGAAGTGAAATGACATACACAGAAAGGCAACACAATAACCACAATTAAAACTCACCCATAAGCCAGCTGGAAAAGATGGGTTTTAAGACCAGTTTTGAACATATCTGCAGACATAGCTTGCATCGCTTAGGGCCGGAAACACTAAATGCCCTGTCACTAAAAGTATGCAACTTAGAAGGAGGAGCTTTTTGCAAAACCAGGTGAGATCAGGTGAGCGAAGGGTACGCACTGGAGAGTATGACTGCAACAGACTACCAATGGGGTGAGGGCATGCAAAAAATCAACATAAGCAATTTATATTAACACAAGACTGTACTGAGGTGCAATCGAGACATTTTAGAATTGAACTGGGTGAATGTGTCCTCATTAATACTGCTAGTGAGCAAAAATCCACATAACATGCTGGAATGAACATAGTTCTGTTGAGTGTCAACATTTTTATGGTTCATCCACCCATCTTCCTATCTGCTTCATCCTGGTCACGGTCGCAATGAGCCAAAAAGTCAAGGAATCATTGGATGCAAGGCAGGAATATCCCCTGGATACATCACAGGGTACCATGCACGCCCATTTACTCACACCTAGGGGTGTTTAGCCAGTACACCTACTATGTGTGTTTTTGGGAGGTAGGAGAAAACCAGAGAGCCTGAGGAAACCCACACAGACTCCTCCAATCTCCTCACAGATAGATCCCAGACAAAATCGAACCCAAGACCACTGGAACTGTGCAGCTTACACTACCTGCTGTGCCACTGTGCTGCCCATGCTGTTTATTGCAAAATCTAGCAAATAAATGACAGGGTAATGATAGTTATTTCTGACTAACAGATTTTTTTACAGCATGTTCAGTTCATATTTAAGTCTAATTTGAAGTTAGCAACTTTAATGAACACTAGCGTTTAGTCATTAACTACTTTTAATTACTTGGTAACTACTAAACATTATTCATTTACTACTATACATTATTTAGTACCTACTAATCATTATTTAGCAAGTAGGAAATATTCTACAGTAACTACTATACATTATTCAGTAAATCTATACATTATTTAGTAACTGCTATACACTATCCAATGACTACTATGAATTTTTTCAGTGAATATTAAACACTACTCAATAACTAATATAAATGATCTAATAACTACTATACATTAATCAGTAACTATTAATTATTCAGTAAGTACTAAATATTATACAGTAACTACTACGCATTTTTCAGTAACTACTTTACATTACTCAGAACCTACTATACATTATTAAGTAACTATTTTACATTATCCTATAACTACTTAATATGAATTCATTTACTACTACACATTAACCTGTAACTATTACATTTTATTTAGTTACTACTACACCTTATTCAGGATCTACTATGCATTATTAAGTAACTATCATACATTATTCAGTAACTACTATGTATTATTTAGTGACTATTAAATAATATTCAATATAAATTAACATAACTTATCAACATAAATGATCATATAGCTACTATACATAATTAAGAAAATATTATACATTTTCAGTAACTATTAAATATTATTTAGTAACTACTTCACATTATTGAGGAACTACTAAAGATTATTCAATAACTGCTATAAAATTAATATGTAACATATGGTGTTTGAGGGACCTATGGGCCCTTACTTCAAAGGATACAGGTCTTTAGAGTTTAAAGCAGGGGTGTCAAACATACAGCTCACAGGCCGAAACCAGCTCGATAACGGTTATAATCCTGCCTACCAAATAAATTTAGAATCCATGTCAACAATTGTGGCTTTTTAATTAAGTTCAGTCGCTTAATGATAGAAATCCACTCCCACTAACTGCACTGACACAGATCTATAGGTACAAACAGGCAGAAAGTCAACCTCAGCGGCTGACCCAATAGGAATCTCCTTTTCAGCTGGGGGTAGGAACAACAGGCAGAGCCAGAGCCCAATAAAAATCTTCATTTTGGGAAGAGGTGGGATTTTTTCCAAACGGTGAAACCAGTTGATTCAGTGAGAGAAGTCGTATAATGGACCACTGTGTATAATGCAGCCTGTTACCTGAAATGCAGTTCCAACCCTTGGTTTAATGGTTTAGTATACTGCTAAAAGCTGGATTTATGTGAAATGTTGAGACACAAAATGGCCTGAAAAACAATGCACAGTATTTTATTTTATTAAACAATAAAACAATAAGATTTCAATAATGTGTCTAATAAATGAAATACTGTGACAGTAATACGAGAGCTAAACACTGGGACCATGCGTTTATGAATTGGGCTTTCATTATTACTTTGTGTGGTGTAGTGCTGCTGACTTATATGAATCTGGTCCAATATGTTAGAAAGTCTGAAAGGGCTAAACATACAGCATGATTAATGGCCAATAATTCATGTGTTAATATACTCACTTCGGGGAGTTATGAGGACCAAGATCAGAAAAGACACAATGCAAATGAGCACATACAGTATTTACTACCGATACTGCAGTGATAACTTCCAAATCAGTTTCAGCAACACAACTCACCTAGGTTTTCTCTCTCTAGACAGAATCATGCTGCAGGAAGGGACAGTGCTGCACTATCAATCAAATCTAAACGGCGGGGGAAACGTCTGATGGGACCAATTAAGTCCTCATTTTTCAAACTGTCCTGCTCTCTCCAAATAGCAAAGAAATAGCTACAAAGTTCCCTGTCTGAGTGTCGCTGTGTGTGTATGTGTGTGTGTGGGGGATGCAACTGCAAGTGCCTTAGCATGTAGGCGAGTTCTCCATGTCTAAGCAGTAAACATCATAGATGCTGTAGATGAAGGGCATCTTCGATTCCCTCTTTTTAGTTCTCTTTCCCCGAGTTCTAGTCATTTCGCTCCTCTGCATCAAAGGCACTGTTTCAACCTGTACCACCAGCTTCTAAAAGATCTGCATCAAGGAGCTGCAAAACAAGACCTCCTCACAGCTCTGTGTGGAACACCTGCTTGCAAAAAAAAACAAGAAACACACTGAGGAAGAGGACCGTCTAGAAAACAACAACAGAAAAAAACGAGATGAACAAAAATGGCCCGTCTTTGCAGTCCACTGAAGAGCCTAAAATATAATTCCAGTCGGACTGCAAAAAAACCAAAAAAAACGAAAAACAAAAAAACCCCCAGCAAAATTCAGTAAATTCTGTGCACTGTCAAAAGTAGTGTTTTAATTAAAAATAGGGGGGGGGGGGATTTATTAAACTGCACTTGGTGCCTCCTTTTTGAGAATATTCAGCCTGCTAAACCTGAGTGAGTAAGTGAATAGGTGAGTTACAAGGCAGGTCCATGAGATGCTTTCCATCGAGGGCTGTGACGGTCTGATTTTTTTCTTACTGTGAAAAAGCAACAAATGTTTGTGGTTTGGCGGTTAACCATCAACATAAGCATCAAAAATAAGAAGAAATGAGCATTATAAGATGTTATGCAAAATAATTATATAGCTACATCCTTATATAATTATTAGTTATTAGCCCATATTAAATAATAATAATAATAAGAAGAAGTGAGTAGTCTAGCTGCATGTCAGCATAAGAAATGAAAATGATGACTAGATGACTTCTATATTTTGTTTAATTTTCTGTTTTTAATGAATACATAAGTTCAGTTCAAGCACTCAATATGATTTAATCTAATTCCTGTGAATGTAAATAACCTGTTTTAGCCATTGAGCTTGTTAGCCATGTTAGCCCCCTAGACATTAACAGGATTTAAACCCTAGGATTTAAAACAGCTTTCACTGTGTAGTCAAAAACTTGTTTTAAAGTAGTATTGTTATTTATATTTGCAATATTCAAAATATTCTGCCAATACAATCTGTCTTTATTAGAGCACAACGTATGTATGTGTCTCTGATCTGATCTCTGAGTTTTTTTTTCAAGGCTCAGTAAATTAGATCTTACAGCTAGAACTATCCATTTTCTAAATAAATAACAACTGCAGTGATGACGGTAATGAGCTCAACACTGCGGTAATCATCACATAACTGCAGTATTGTGGAAATATGGTTATCATCACAGCTTCATTTACATCTAAACATTCTTCTTTATTTAGCAATTTCTAATTCCACCAAACAGCAGGGACTCCTCTACCAAACAATGCCAGAACTGAGATGGTAAAAAAAAGAAGAAGCAGAAACAAACAAACAAACAAAGGAAAAACGTACAGGTAGAACGTAATTCTTCTCTTTGCACATCCCAGCTTAGAAAGCCGGTGTCAGACTCTGGGGTCAGCCATGCTAAAGATTATGCTAGGTTTTTATGATGAATTAAAAACTATAAGTAAAACTGTACTAAAACTAGAAACGACAGTTCAACTCAGAAACCAAATAAACACTACAAAGGGCACCGCAAAACAAAAACAGCTATTTTATAGGAGGTACTGCTGTGCTAATTAACAGTCCACAATCATGTGCTAAAACACAGCCCAGTAAGTTTACACAGTGTATAAGATTTCTTAAGGGGGGTGAGTTGTAATAAATCTCACCAACAACTCATAGTTTTGAAGTTTGGAAATTATGCACTTGAACTGTTTATCCTCCCCTTGTAAACTACTTCAAAAAAGTAGGGCTACAAACATAAATGAAAAACACAAAGTATTGGGACATCTGTTCATTCTTCTGAAACGTAAGGTAATCAAAAAAAAATATCTTTCTTTTGTTTGTACTGTCCAGGGAAGGCTTTCTATTGGATTCTTGAGCATTGCTGTGAGGATCTGATTGCATTCAAGGAGAAAAGTGTTAGTGAGGTCAGGATGTTTGATGATTACCAGCCCACCTCATTCCCAACTTCCATCTCATCTCAAAAGTACTGGATAGAGCAATATCATTCTAAAAAAACACAGCTCAATGCTCATGGGCTTTATACGCTTGTTATATATATATATATATATATATATATATATATATATATATACATTTTAACAGTGATGTAACAAACTATCACTTTAACAAAAGACGAAGACAAAACTTTAAACGGCTAATGAGCAGACTGCCACTTTTGTTGAGATAATGTGTTTCATAGTGATATCACAAACATATACTGTAGAGTGACAGCAATCAATTTCCTCATGCGCCTCCATTCAGATTCATATCAATTCCTGCCTCTCCGGAGGATCCAGGGCTCAAAAAAGGTGTCAATCATGGAATTACAAGACGTAGCAGAGCAATTCTTGAACCTGTCAGCACGGAACGACAGTGTCATTCACGTCAGGAATCTCCATACATATTTTATTGTACTGTCATGAATATATCTATTACATATTAGACAGTTTGAAACTTTTCAGTGTCCTGAAAGGGTGTAATGGATCTCACTTTGATAGGCATGAAGTCTGAAGCGCTGTAGTCATTTTGCTTTGGTGTACGCGCTGATATTCAGAAGTCTTGCAGAATTTGCTACTTTGGTTTTCATTTAATTGCCTCTGTCTTACATAGAAGGGTAGGCACTAATTGATTCTTTAGAAGGGAACAAGTGTCCGACATCAGAGGATGCTGTGATTCTTTCCAAACATCATATTGTCTTTTAACCACTCTTGCAGAAAGCCCTCGGGGGGAAAATGACAAACCAGACATCGGCATTTAGGTCTATACAATATTAATATCCTATGTGGCGAAATGGCTTTGCTTGTTGTCTTTAATATAATTGCTTTGCTAGCAGCCCAAGGGGGGAATCAAACAGCTAGTTCATACTTATGTAAAACACACCCGGCAAACGTTGTGGTCCACTTTGTGCAGTGACTGGAGGTTCTGTACTAACACTGAACACCAGTATCGTCTGCCAGAGGAATGATATGTGGTCTGTTTGGCTGCTTTAACCTCGCTGCTGGTGGGCAATGTCATCACCACGCTACAGATGACTGTCCCGTCTCCACATCTGTCTAAGCCAGGCAGCTGCTGCGACAATGATAGCTGCAAAGCAAACTGCTGCTAACCACATCAGAAATCAACCTGAACATCCTTAGACGTAAGGGGGATAACAAAAGCATGGCCACGTTCAATATCAACGGTTAAATTCTAATAGATCCTGAACTTTCAGTCCACATTATCTTTGTGACCATAACTAGAAGCTACTGGCCGTGCCTTGCTACTGCTTAACATCAAGACAGAAGTCAGTTGACAGAATGTAAATCAAATGCAAATACATTTTGTAGCATAATTCACTGTGCAGTAAAACACAACATAGGCCCAAATGTGTGGAGACACCTACTTATACAACATTGCTTCTAAAATAAAGGATATTAATAGGGCCTGTTTCTCCCTGTTGCTGCAGTAACAGTTCCTACTCTTCTTTGAAGCTGTTCCACTAGGGGTGCTTTTTTACCAATCCTTTGGCGAGCTGCCAACCGCACACGGGAAAACGCGCAAAAGGCAAGTTTCTTCTTAATTAATCATGGGTGTGTTTTGGACGTAATGGGCAAAAAAAACAATCAGCGTGTCACTTGCCATTCCCTTTAAGAGCCAGGAACGGTCTGACTTTTTAGGTACGGATTGCTATTTTAATGGCACAAAGCCAAGATAGCAATGAACGTCTGACTGCTGACGTCTGCCTAGGTTGTCAGTGGTACACCTGTGTTTTCCATTGCCAAGATAGCAATACACCAGAAATTTACCTGAACACACCTCATTTCAAGACCACCACGCCATTTGGCGCACATTGGCGCAGATACATTCGCAAGCACAGTTGCTATTAAAACAACGCAGAAGAAAGGCATGAAAATACTGATGTTGCACTGTGGTGTGCCTTGCGCAGGGTGTAAAACAGGGCCCAAAATGTTGGAACATTGGTTTGAGGATCTGACTAAATTCTTTGACTTAGTGAGGTCAAATGCTGATGTTGGACGATTAGTCCTGGATCAAAAAAAGCCCATCCCAAAGGCATTATCTGGAGCTCCTTCAATCCAGAAAACAAACTTCTACTGCACTACAGCGCCATTGCTGGAAATGGTGACCTTGCGTAGCGACACTTATGCTCTATGAGCCTCAGCACTTGACGACCCCACTCTTTAACTTGACATGGGCTTCCATTTCGTGGCTGAGTTGCTGTGGTTCCTACATGCTTCCAATTTTTAATAATAGCACTCACATCTAAGTGGAATATCAAGGAGTGAGGAAAATTCAACTGATTTGTTGCAATAGTGGCACCTATTATTACAGTCCCATGCTGAAATTCAGTGAGCTCTTTAGAACCATAGAGTCTTTCACTATTGTGTGTAAAGGCAGGCTGCATGGCTAGGTGCTTGATTTTATACATCTGTGACAATGGGACTGAATAAGACACAGATGAAGTGCTCCAGTACTTCTTTTCACATATTATACAGTATATGTAGATATCTTGCCTTCTCAGGATTAGCAATGGATATGTAACTTTTGAGGAGGTGGAATATCTGAAATCCTCCAAAAGGCAGAATGACCTTCTGTTACCCATCTGCTGTTCATAACGAGGAGCTTGCTCTCCAAACTGTACAGTAGGAGTCATTCACTCTTGTTTACTGATTCAGCAGGACACCCACATAGCCACTCAATAAACTTGACTGGCAAGACTTTCCCTCTAAATGTGTTTATAATGCTGAATCAACTGCATTACATTTCATTGCTAACTGATGTTCATGTAGGCTATTCTAGAAAACCTAAATATTGGCAAGTAAAACCATATTAGATCTAGTCTATGCATATACAGTGAGTTTGTAGGGTGTCTAGAAATAGGTTAAATAATCATTAATATTTAACTATGGCAATTTCATATAAGGATATTATAATATGATTCATCTGATTCGATTTAAGACATCTGACAAACTCTTTTACACCATTAAACTCCAACAACAAATCAATTTATACCTTAAAATAAAATGTATTAAGTAATAAGCCATGCAACTTATAGGCACACATTTTTTGCTATACAGTTTAATATCCCTTACATAACTGCTAATTCCAGTCTAAAACACTCTGTCTACAAATAAATCAACATAGACAGAATTCTGCATATTCCATCCATCTAATTATCTTCTCATTCGGTTCTTCCAGGCCATGGAGAGTCCAAAGTCTACCAGAAATCATTGAGTGCAAGGGTGGAATTCCCCCTGTACCTGGAAACCTTTTCTTAAATAATGACGATACTACTTATGTACTCAAGTACCTGTGCCCTTTTCCCTATGAGTACTACTGCCCATCCCTTCTTAAAATATGAAGAATCATACTTAATCTTAATGAATGAAAAACGTTGATACTTTGGCCTCTGAGAATTGATACTATTTTTAAATGCAAAATATTTTCAACTGTTATAATTTTTTCTCTATATTTTTTTCTTAATTTACATGTTATAATTCAGTCTACAATACTTTATTTTGGTGTTAAAAAAGGCAAATACCATTTTTCTGTCGTTCTACAAAACAAAAAATATATTCTCAACAATAGCCTTTAATCAAATCATAATAAAATCCTATTTGAAAGTTTGAAATCAGTGCTTTTGGCATAATTTCTCTGTTTGTTCTAACGAGCTATGAGTGAGAAATAATGAAATAAAATGTAAGAAGATGTGCTTCAAGGCATATACACCACAGGGGGACCTAGAAGGATTAATGGAACGTAAAAGAATATGATTATTAAAAATAAGATGAATGTAAATATGCTTTAATCATGTCAACATGAACTCAACTGTGGCTATAAGAACAACTGGAGAGTTATGGTCCCTCGGCCATGCCTCAGTCTTCCTTGTCTGAAATCCACCTGATCAGACGTTCTGCACATTTCCCTCCTCCAACATGCCCCGGTCTTTTTTTTTTTCCCCAGGAACAGCCTCCAATCTCAGTTCCATTATGCTGATATGTGGGGGGCTAAAGGAATTGAAAAAGCAGGCAGGGCACCAGGAGAACTCTGGCGGTGAAAAATGGACTTCGAGTTGCCTCTCTACTGAACTAGCTGCCACTAATGTGTTACACAGGCAAATTGCTGAGGACTCTTTTCCCATTTACATTCTCATAACACCGTCGAATCCTTCCAATGGCTCATTACTGCTGTTTAAAATGAGGAAAAGGGCTGCTTCTCAATCCAATAAAGGCGAATTGAAGCTTATTACACAAATGTGCAGTGAGCTGAGAGGCCGTCAGATCTATTCCCCTAAGGAGGAGAGGGTTTCAGGACTAATCTAAAACAAAGACACATCATTGCACTTGAGCAGAGGAGAGAGAATAATCCCCGTGTTTGTGGGGATGTCTAATTGAATTGAATGGCTCTTGCCCTTTGACACGTAATAAGTGTAAAAGACATTCTGATGAAAAGCAGGAATATCTCAGAATTTTTCAAAAGCCAGCACGAGCACCTGCCATGATAAGTAATATTCAGCGTATTGCTTATACAGGAGACAACATCATCCTCATACTAATTCCATGGGTAGATTATTTCTGTGTTGACAGTTACAGCATATTTAGATGACAAATGGCATGTTTGCTTATCCACCAATTACCAAGCATAAATTCAATTTAGTGTAACATCTGCATGGCGTTACTCACACTCCCACTGTTAGACAGAATTGACACTTACGAAAAGCAATTTGCCTAAATGGAAACTATGTAATGACAGCTGCATTAGCTTTATACACCTTTTGCAATGAACTAGTATTTTTCTTAACTACAGTAGTTTAGAGATGCAGAATACACTATAAACTATAAACTACACTATACACTATAAACTCTAAACTCTAAACCAGTGGTCTCCAGCCCTCCTTCTGGAGAGCTAACTTCCTGCAGGGTTCAACTCCAACCCAAATCTAACACACTCCAGTCAGCCAATTAAGGACTTCGGAAGGCAGTGTTCAGTTAGATCAGACGTGGTGGATTAGTGTTGGATTCACAGTGTGCGGAGAAGGTAAAGGACAGTCATGTGAAGAAATTAGGCCCCCATGAAAACCTTTTTTTTTTTTTTTTTACTTTACTTAAACATATAGTTGACCACATATAGAGAGATGGAAGTGATATAACTGAAGAAATCAAAGTGGATATTCTACATTTTATAAAAAATACATTTAAACATAAACTTTAAACAGAAGTGTAATTTTCTTGTTAGAATAAAAATTAGGACATCTTCACTTTTTATTTCTTTATTTCTTCAAAAAGATTAGAATTAGGTGCACCTAATGATTAGAGCATCATTAAACAGGAATTTTGGAGGAGTGTGTCCTATGTAAAGCTCAGACATTTAGTCTGGTTTCTACAGAACAGAATGAACAAGAAACAACATTTGTTATTCCTATCTGCAATGTCCTTGAGCTTTGTCAGAAACCCGTACATGCTTTTTGTTCCTCTGTGAGACAGATTTGCCCATTCAGTTCCTCCTTGACTAGGTAGGTTGAGAGTTGCAATGTGCAGAGCATATGGCATGTTATCATCACCTCAAACACCCTACCTGCATCGGGACGACACCTGCACCTCTCTCTCTCCTCACCCAGCTCTGATCACCAGCTTCCGCCTACAGTGCCGTCTCCGGCTCCGACTCCTTTCTGCTCTCACCTGACTCAGTTAAACTCTGCCACTCCATATGGACTGCACACCAAACTCACACACTCAGCCCTTACTCTCAGCATGCATTCACAAAACCATTCACACCCTCTACTTTTATGACAAGAAGCAAACGATTAACATAGTGTCCACTAAATGTACTGGATGGGTGCTTCAGCTGATTCAACTACAATTATGGAAAAAAAATAGGACACCTCACGAAAACCATTACTAAACAAACTAAACAAATAACTGATGAAATGTCTTTAAATCTTTTGTAATGTAATGTAAAATGTAATGAAATGAAATGCACTTTTCTTTTTCTTGAGAAACATTTGAGATTATCTGTACAAAAACTGAATCAGAGGGGGACCATGCAAAATGACAATGACCATGTGGAGATTTCTGGAATCCTATTGAGATTCTGTGGGGTGATTTGAAACACACGATGTGGGGGAGATTCTGTGGGGTGATTTGCACATGTAAAAAAAATGGTAAAAACCAGTCTATTTTACAGATGGTTATAGGCAACTTCTAACTGAGGTTATTTCAGTAAAACAGGAAAATACAGACTATTAGGGCATATGGTTTCCCTTTCCTTGCATTTATACTTTATACTAAGTTTTATATTATATTTTAATTTGTACTAATTACATTTTACATTTGATTTGTAAAATACAACAAATAAAATTTTCAAATGTCAGTAACATAAAAGTCTGGAAAAAATGTACTAATGTACTGACGATATTTCATGTTGCATAAATCAAAAGTGCGTTAAACCTACTTTGAATAGCCAATTCCACAAAACTGATTTTGTGGAACCCATTTTAGATTTTAAATGCATTTGGTTTAGGTTGGCGTCTACATTTTCTTTACAATTTTAAACAAAAAATCACAAGAACCAATTCATTTACCAATTCGTTACAAGCCTATTCAGCTTGCCACAGTTTAACCCATTCATACTGCAGTCTTCAGGAGTGTTTTTTGAATGAGGCTCAATAACAGGTCAGTCAATAAGAGTTAATTTATCTTATATCTGTCTGAAAGGTGCAGGAACCAAAACACAAATCTTATAAACCGCCCTCAAGGAAAAACAGAAAATAGAATAATGTAGGATATGACCCTTTAATACACTACAGTAATGATACACACTCTGAACTAAAAGATTTTGTTTTTGTTGATCACTAATGCAAAGTAAGTATTTTACTGTATTGTGAATGCAACTATCACTTGGTTTTATATAATGTATGTGCATTAGCCTACTTCTCTCAGTTTCTAACTTACTGTCTAACATGTACTTTTTTCTAACCAGTCAGATTTCAAGAGTCAAGGCTTTTCAACCACAAGGTTTTGGTGGCCTGGGCAAAAACAGCAGAAAATGGACAAATAAAAAAACTTTGCAGAAAAATACATTTCAGAAATATAGAAAAATAAAAAATAAAGAAAAATAGATTTAAGTAAAAAAAAAAACTTCTAGAAAACATTTCATTACTGAAGAAAGATATATAATATTGACAATATCCTTTTTAGTATTAAAAACATTTCATGACAATATGGCAAAATATTACACTACTGCAACAATATTTCAGTACTGAAATGTTTTTTCAGTAATGATTTTATTTTTTTATCTGACACAGCCATCAGCTTTAGTTTTCCTTATTCACTAAATCTGTCTGCTAATCCTCTAAATGTACATCATCTCCCTAAAATATCTGTTTAAAAAGAAAACAAAGTGGTTGGAAAAAATCATGTGAAACTGAATGAAGTTGAATGTTTATTATGGAAACCACACATACAGTCCATCATAAATGCTGCTCAGAGAAGTAATAACTATGAAAATGTAAGAAGGCTTCTTATGTTAATACAAATGAAGCAGAAAAGCATATCTGTATTTTTTCAGAATTAAAGCTCTCTTCAGTATTTCAGGCACTGCACTCAGAAGGGTTTTATAGTACCTATTTTACATAAAACTAAGAACATCTGACTAAATAGTTTGGCATGTTTGTTCTCGGACGCTAGTAGCTGATGTCATACCAAAAGCAAGCAGATTGGATTTTAATAGTATTTGCTACATTATAGTTAAAGAGGCTGTTTTTCTTACTGTGCTTTTAAGAACGCATATATCAACACAATCATGCAAAAACATTGTATCTCTAGTCAATATAGGAGCCAGTCTAGAGAAATACCTGTCCAAATACTGTCAACATTTACAGATGACGTTGCTATGAAACCTGAAAAACACCAATTCAAGCGAAAAATTCAGTGTTACATTTGATCTTTTATTAGGCTCCGCCCTACATATATTCTGAATAATTATTAATCTGAATTATTATTCTGAGTATATTCTGAAGTTAAATTCTACATAAGTATTTTTTTCCAGAAAACTAATATTATTTACAATGTAATATTTGTGTACCAATACCACATATCTGACATTTTATTCATGTTAAAACTATTAAAATATGCATTTAAGTGGGCTGTTTTTAAATGCAACCCATGAAATACCCATACTTGAATATGTTAAATTAAACAAATAAGCAGTAATTATGCTTTAGAATAATTACATTCTACAGCAACATATCAAATTTGACCAGGGGGAAAAATAGCCAACATTTTTACAATCAGAAATGAATTATAGTTCAAAAGTAAAGCATATAGTCAACACAGAAAACCTTAAATCTCCAAAACAGAAACTTTACAGGAGAAGGAAAAAAACTTTCAATTGAAGTCAATGTAAAAATAATATTCATTTTGTAGAAAAGTCATTTTCGAGGATTTCTGTTGTTCTATTGGGCTTCACTCAAAAGCAATCCAGGTTGAATTAACAAAAAAGAGCAGGGCTAAAGCAGCATTAACCAAACGGCTGGTTTTCATAATACAGGTTGCCTTTGCTGTAATTTTACAAAAAGTAAAGGAGTCACATCAAAACTTCAACTGAACATAATGTGTCTCATTTGCACAAGGTCATGGAATGGTATTGATTCCCTTGTTACATCACAAAAATCGAATCCGATGGGCTGTGGCATTTCTTAACTTTGTCGGGTTCTGCCGAGAAAAAAAAGCCTTGCTTTGACAAGGACACTGCGAGGGCTTTCTCCTACTCTCTGTTTTTGTTTTTTCATCTTCTGAACCATTTTCATCATCCAGACAAATAGCAGCGCCTGTGGGCTGAACAATGGCAACACTGTTGCTCAACACAACGTCACATCACAGCGCCACGACCCTCGCCTCGCCTTCTGTCAGAGACACTTTTCTCCCAAGAATTTGCGCAAGGTCTTTTACTGTCGCCTTTCTACTCCATGCCACGTTCGCCACCTTACAGCACACAACACAGGCGGGCAACACTCCTCCTGCACGCTGTCCTACTTTTAAAAACACGGCTTCCACTTCACAGCAATTGCTACGCTACTGTTTCCCATGACGAAATCAGACAGGCCGACGATCCCACTGGAAAACATTCACACTCTTACAGTATCTGCAACAAAGCAGTCTCTGATGCTCTTGGTTGTTTTTCGCTTTCTTGACAATTGCTGTTTGTTTGTTTGTTTGCTTGCTTGCTTGCTTGCTTTGCCTCAAAATCACTAACAATCCATTGCAGGACGGTGTGATAGAGGGCTGGTTCTGACAGGGCACTGTCACAACAGTGATTGGCGAAAGCTTGTTAGACCAGTAAAAAAAAAAAGCAGAACACTCAATGGCATGGGCCGAGTCCGGCTTGCCGTGAGGGTGGGTCTGTGTGTGTGTGTGTGTGTGTGTATGTGTTTCAGTAGGGCCCTCGTAGCCAACAGCACTTCAGGCTCCACCTGGCCAAAGTGGCGCTGGTTCAGCCAGTTTCAGCTCTGGAGAGCTCATCCATTTCAAATATCGACACTCTGCTACCATGATATGAGACACCCAGGAGGAGTAAATCTGCTACTTTACACATTTTGCTGTTATTCACTTTTTGCCATAATTTGAAATAAATTAGGTGTACTGCGTAAAAAAAAATTGTCCCCTCCTGTAAAACGGGACAATTTTAAGGAGATATATACACACCGATCAGCCATTCCATTAATACCACCTGCCTAATACTTAGTAGGTTCCCCACATAGGACTCTGTCACTGGTTCACGGGTTGTCCTTTCTTGGACCACTTTTGGTAGGTAATGACCACTGCACACCAGAATACCCCCCACAAGGCCTGCCTGATGTTTTGGAGATGCTCCGACCCAGTCGTCTAGTCATCACAGTCTGGCCCTTGTCAGAGTGGCTCAAATCCTTATGCTTGACCATTAATTCTGCTTCAAGAACACATCACCTTCAAGAACTGGCTGTTCACTTACTGCCTGATATATCCAGCCTTTGATGGATGATACAGGAGATGAAAGTAATCAATGTTTTTCACTTCACCTGTCAGTAGTGCTAATATTATGGCTGATTGATGTAGAGTGGCACAATACATCATTTGTGAGTTAGCTCTGTGATATTGGCCACTGCAATGTTGATCTTACATACATCTATTTATTGGGTGCCATGAGCATTCTGCCCTCTAACTGATAATCTGCTATGAGAGATGGCATGATACCACTTCTTCTTTTCCAGTACTGATTCTAACACGGAAATCTAATAAAGACATGGCCATGTTCCAACATTTCTTTATCCCTTAGAATTATACAGGCAGGTTTCTTTACTGGGTCTTCAGGACTGATATATGCAAAAGCCCTGCTATACTGCTGCTATACTCATTACTACACTACACCGTGTTCACATATGTGATGCTGTTTACAACACCAGACTGGTCTACTTCAGCATTCGTCCACACCTGAGCTTCCTGCGCTCTTCCCTTTTACACACACACATCAAAAATACATTGCTGGTCCACATTTTATTTTATTTTTTTCTATTAGTGTAGTAACTTGGTTTGGACCCAATTACCCATCTTTTATGCACACATTTGCACATATTGATATTTTTGATATTTATTGTCTGTGTACCCTGTCTCATGTTTTGTCCGGTGTCTTTGCACTATTGTACCATGTCTTTTCCTATTCTGCACAGGAGACTTAGCCCATCAGTGTTGGGTTGTACTATACTGTATTAGAACAGCAACTATAAAGTTGAATTGGATATAAAAAGGGGGGCATCCGTGGCCTAAAGGTCAGGGGAGTGACAGAACAGCGCCTTCCAATGTCTTCCTCAACATTCAAGGCTGAGGTGCCCTCGAACAAAAGCACCTAGCCACCCATTGCTGCCCAGGTGCTGAGGTGGCTGCCCAATGGGACTGGGTTTGTATACCTACAGGTCTTCTTCACTTGTGTGAGTGAGTGTGTTCGATGATAGTGGTGGGTTTAACATTTTGAGACTGTAAATTTCCACCTCTGAGTTCACATGTTTTATTAACACACACACAGAAAAAAATTCTGCTGTTTCTGTCATTCTGTCATTATAGTGGCGGAATTCAGGTACGGATGCCTGTGCAAAGCCATTTTACAATTTATCTGAACTTTTGGATGAAAGGTCTGAGAAATGCTCAGAATTTTCCTCAGATGATTTGCCAGAATGGCTTTATTAATACCCTGAACATTCCACTTTTTTAACTGTGAATAAAATATCATATTTTTTATATTCTTTAACGCGCTGTTTAAATATAAAAGAAGTCCTCTCTAGTTCTGCATCAGTTCTGTTTCCCAACACAGCAATTGTCACCTGTGAAGCATCATCATTTGGGCTACTTGTCAATCATCACTGATGTCCAGTTAGATTGCCCTGTCACCCACACCTAATGAAAACGCAGCATAACAATCAGTCACACCAAGGTAATGTGGTTTGAATACATGGCAAGGCATTTCCCAACCACATCGCATGTACTGTAGTATTCTGCCCACATTTTGTGTCCATATATTGTGAGGTTTCTGACACCTACCTTTTCTAAACTTTCTGGATACAAACAAGCATGTTGATGATGTTGGTTCACAATAATTGAACATGTTAAAGACTAAACATGATCAGTATACGCACTAGGTTTCTTATTTGTGACAGTACTGCCTTGGGAATAAGGTCCTGCCCAATGCTTTTCACTACTCTAAATTGTGAGGTCAGTAAAAATATCAGTAGATGCCCTCTATAAAACCTTTAAAAGCTATCTACACTACATGGACAAAAGTATTGGAACACCTGCTTGATTTTTTTCTTTTGTAGTATTTTACAAAGTGATACACAACAAGGGGATAGGGAGCAACAGACAGCCAAATCAAAAATAGAGTAAGAGACAAGGGCACGCACTTCCAAAAAATATTGTATTAAAAAAAAGAAGAGTCCATAATCTATTCAGGGAAGGGTTTTGGAGCTTTGCTGTGAGGATCTGATTGCATTCAGTGACACTGGATTCAGGGTGTTGGATGATCACCACCCCACCCCATCCCCAACTCATTCTAAAAGTGTTGGATGTAGCACTATCATTCCAGAGAACACACTCCCACTGCTCCACAGCTCAATTTTAGGGGGCTTTATACCCCTTTAGTCCACACCTGGCATAAGGCATGGAGCCAATTGGTTCTTGTTCATCTGCTCCAGAGTGTCCTATTCTATTGGTTATCCTTCTCTACAGGGACTAGACAACTTCGGTGTCAGCCATGGGTGTAACGTAAAGTAGCTGAATGCATTCATTTGAAGGGGTGTCCACAGACAGCATTTCAGAAAGTGTCTTAACCAATCCAATTTTAGAACCAGACCTAGCTGTTTTATAATACCTACAGTACTTATTAACAAAACGTTTGTAGGTCATTTTTGTTACCTAACAGCACGAAAAATGAACAGAAATTAAGGCATCAAAAAACTTTTGATTGGCGGAATATAAAAACTGAAAGGCTTTCAGTCAAAGCTCTTTGTTCTTCATTGTTATTAATACTCAGCAGCCATGACTGTGTTCATTTATTTGAAGGCTATGAATATGCTCACATATTTCAATATTATTCACACTAATGAAGTGCCACCGTCATCATCCTGAAGCGCCGTCATGATCATCATGCCTTCAGTCTACACTCATGAATTATGAACACGTGCTCTGCAGTTCAGAGGAAAACTGTTAGGCCATCTGCTGTCATCTCTGAAGCTCTGGTCACTGCCTCCACACTCTAACATCTCCAGTGAATTAGGTCTCTCTGAAAGACTTTTATTCTGAATTGCAGTACTGCGGTAACCTTCATTCGTCTTCTATAGATGACGGTTTCATTAGAATAATGCTTTGTGTACTTCAGAGAGGGCTAAGGGAAAAGCGCTCGGTTTCATGTTGCCTAGTGCCCTAACACATCGCACGCTTCTCCTCGTGTTACCGCTGATCAATGCGTCTGATCGATGCTGAGGAAGACGATGAGGCCTTTTTACCAAGACAAGCCCCTCCACTGCCGTCATTCACCACAGAAATAGATGTAGCACTAATCCAGGACATGAACGTGGAGTGTTCGGGACGAGGGGAGGAGGGAGACAAGGAGACACAATTCTATCCGCAGGACATGCTAGAAAGTAAGGGTGGTCAATATAATTATGCATACAGTATCGCGGTAAATTACATCACGATACACTTTCATGGGTATCAACAGTGCCGTTAGAACACTGAAGAACTGTACAGATCATAAAGACGGATCCTGACATATAGACATTATATGTTATAGGCTGGTTATAGAGAACATGTAAACAACCAGTTTGGATACCATAAATAAATAAATAAATATAAAAAATGAAAAAGATATACCTATTAATATATAATATAAACCTATAAATATATAAAATAAAAATATATATACCTTTTATTATTTTTTACCAATTGTGGTTTCTTCTTGAAGAGGACTTCCACAGCAGTCTGTAATAAGTCAAGACAAACTTCTTCACAGTGGTGGTGACTTAACCAAGGCATGTGCAGCATTTAATGCTCTTAAAAGCACCTGCACAGACAGATATTATACATACCTGTAATACACAACCTGATGCCTAAAACACTGTTTATTAAAGGAGCTGGCCTAATATTTGGAAGGGACTTTGCACAATATGATCTCATAAAATTCATACATATGGGGCAGTGGTGGCTCAGCGGTTAGAGCTCCGGGCTCCGGGCCAGGGTAGTGGGTTCAATACGCGGGCTCGGCCTTGAGCAAGGCCCTTCACCCTCTCTGCTCCCCTGGCGCCGCAGCAATGGCTGCCCACCGCTCAGGGCACGTGTGCTCACTGTCCACTGTGTGTGTTTCACTGGTGTGTATGAGTGTGTTCACTGCACGGATGGGATAAATGCGGAAGCCATCTGTGGTTGTTTAATGTTTAATGTTATATGGCAAAAGTGTACCCTAAAAATTGAATAACATTTGCACAGATATTTTAAGATATTGAAGATGTACATATTATGATTCGCAAGAACCTCCCATCAACTGGTGGTGCTGTTTTGCCACATATATAAAATCCAACCTGTCATGTACTCAAAAATTGAGAAAACTGCAACAGCTACATTCATGTGCTTTTCTCTATGATTGGGATTCAAAAAAAGAAATGAATGGACAGAAACACCTAAAGGGTGAGGGGTAGGTTAAGCTAGGTTAAGGTTAAGGTTTTAGTTAGGGTAAGGGTTAGGTTAAGCAAGGTTACAGATAAGGTTAGGTTTGGTCATTGTTTGACTGCTGCCTGTCTGGGTTGGGTTATTTAGTACACACTGTACAAATTCTGAAATGGCCTTTTATCATATGTATAAATTCCCCTTTATACCAGGCCAATTTTCTTTTTGCATTTTTACCTCTAAAAGCCTCAAATGAGAAATTGAAAATAGTGAATACAACTGAATGAACATATAATATGATAAACGTTTATAATAATAATAATAAAAACATTGTATTCTGTGATATATCCTGTTATTCAATGGTGCATACCACAGCTGCATTTCCCTACAGCAGTTTAGCCCTGCCTATTCACACTAAAGTTATAAGGATATAAGGATAAGGATAACATACATAAGACCAATCCAGGGCAGTGAACACTCGGCTGGAAAGGTGGGCATCCACCTCAGCTCCCAGAGAGCATCTGGAGGTTAGGTGCCTTGCTCAAGAACACCTCACCCATGAACACTTGAGAGAGGAGAAAGCACTGTTCCTTTACCTCTCCCCATCCCCCCCATCTCCAACTTCCTGCCAGTCCAGGGAATTAAACCAGTGACCTTCTGCTCACAAGCCTGCTTCTCTAACCTTTTGACCACAGCTGTTCCAAACAGTGGTTCGTGTGTTAGATTAGAGATTCTCAATTTTTGTTACTGTGACTTTAAGACTGATATATGTAAATGACCTCTCTTGTGATTGGCTTTATTGAAAAAGCAGCCAGACTAAAAACTACAGGTCATTTCGGTGTGAATGGGTGGAGCTAACCTGCTGCACCGCACCCAGAGAGAAATATGCATATATTCTCTTTAGAGTCGCTTTGCTACGCTTGGCTGCCGCTGCAGCTTTTCACCTTTTAGCCTATTCATCACTCGCTCCTGTGAGTTGGGCAATGTCTGCTTATCTTTAATCCTGCTCCATACACTCCAGTTTAAAAACCCAGCCTGGCCAGATCCACTCCGCACCACCTGGACAATGCTGGCTCTCATGCAAGCAGCTGGGCAAAAGCAAACTCTCTCCTGAGACTGGGCTTGCAGAGACCCTCCATTTTAAACAGCAAAGCCTTCTTGATGCTCGACGCTCAAGCCAACCTGCACAGCGTTCAGTGTGTAGAGACTTTTTTTATAGCTATTAACAGATAAAACAGAGATACTCTTCATAGCCATGTAGTACTGCAGTAACTGGCGTAGCAGTAAACAGACTGTGCTGAAAAGCAGGGATTCGCCCTATTCAACCAAACAGCTAAACTCGGTCACTTTCCCTGAGGAAGAAAATAGATGGTAGGGGTCACTCTCTGTTACAGGGGTGGGCAGTATTTTAAAGACATGCATTTAGGTGGGCTTAGGATGGGCTTCCTTCCTGCGCATGTATTTATTTATTCATTTTTCTCCAATATTCTGGTAGCTGTGTTTGTCTTAATTATTTGAAAAAAGCTATTAAATAAAAAATAAAATTTACTATTTTGTAAGCCTAGTTCTTAGTGGGAATTCCAGGTATTTGTATTTGCTGCACTGAACAAATAATAAATAAATAAAAAAAAAATAAATAAAAAGTAATTCAATTATTTTAAAGCAAATAAATATGAAAAATAAAGGCAGGGTGCTATCTTGCTATTTGTATTTCATGATCCTTGAATATGTGTGTATGAAATATGTGTATTTGTGTCAAAATAATAAATATAATAATAAATATGTACCTCCAAAATGGTAACATTACTTTAATTAGGCAAAATCATTTTTAAAGGGCTTGTTCTCAAAATTGGTTGTAAGTAATTTCACATGACAATATTCCCCCTCTCTTCTCTCTACACCCTAGAATTAAATGGCCAATTTTTGTTACTGTACCTTTAAAGGGTAAGACGTATTGAAATGACGTTTATTCTGATTGGATGCCCTGTAAATGCCTTCTCAAAAAGTAATTCAGGCTGAAAAATGGCCAAAACTTCAATGTGACTGGGAGGGTCACATTGGGACGGGTGTGTGTGTGTGTATAAGGGTGATAGAGCTTCTGTGGTGAGGATGTACTGAGAATGGACACCTAAGTCCATGCCATTATGTCTCTCTAGTGTCATCTGAGCCAGAATATAGCCATAAATGCACTATATGGACAAAGGTATTGGGACACCTCTGATAATTTGATTGCATTCAGTAACAAGAGCATTAATGAGATCAGGATGTTGGATGGTCACCACCCCACCTCATCCTTCACTCCTAACTCATCCAAAAAGTACTGGATGGAGCACCTCCATACCAGAGAACCACAGTAGTAGTAGTGGAACCACAGTTCCACTACTCCACAGCTCAAGGCTGGGGGGGTTCATACCCCTCTAGCCCATGCCTGGTATTACACAAGCTGCCAACAGGCTCATGTTTATCTGCTCCAGAGAGACCTATTCTATTGTCTTCTTTACAAAGACCAGACAAGCTGCATGTGTGCATCAGCACGTCTGTGTCAGTGATCGGTGCAACCTAAAGCAGCTGAATGCATCCATTTGCAGAGGTGTCCACAAAATTTAGGCAACACGTTATTCTGGTGAGTTTTAGAGCAGTCAAAAGCAGCAGCTCAGAAATGTTCTTTTTTAATATTTTCTGTTCTTCTGAGTTCTGAGCTAATAGCAGGCAAAGCTGTGATCTACTGTGTTAAGCTCTCTCTGTGATGTGTTTTAGATCCTCCAAAACGTTTGATCTCCTATGTTCAGTTATATAAATATAACATGATATACGTTATATATATAAATATATATGTGTATAATATAAAGATGTGGTTTATATGCTGACCTCAAGCTTCACCACAGTTGTTTATCTGTTGCACATTATTTGACCATATTTAAAGGATTAAAGCCTTGGATTCTAGGAGTACAGAACTTGGTTTTTAGTGTCAGTGCAATTACTGCTAAAAAGCCCCTCAGCTGACGCAAATTTTATTTCATCAACAAAATACACAACATTTATCTTCATTTAATCACAGTAGTGTAGTACTATACGCCTTTTGTTGTATTGGATCACTTTCATTAAATGTAGGCCTGTACTTCGATTTGGTATCCTCCTGCATATTGGTCTAATGCCTTTGATGGCATGTAGAACATAGGAAACACATAGCCTTTTTCTTTGGCAGTCTTAACTCTATAACACTCCAAGGCTTATTACACACTAAGGTGTATTAGTCAGTAACTACAGGAACGTCTGTGCAAACTTGTGGGGCTTTTATTTGTTAATATAAGTGTGTTATAAAACTTTTGGCCCACTACAAGTATCTAAAGTTGTGTCTAAGCTTAGAGGAATCTTTGAATTTAAGTCTATTCAAACTAGATAAGGATATTCTTGAGTAAATAGTGGATAAAAGTGTCTGCCAAATGCCCTAAATGTAAATATAAACTACTTTCACTCTGGAAACATACAAATAATTTTTTTTTACTTTCTGTACACCAGTACCAAACTGTAACTATTAGACCTACGCTTTCAGTAAACCGTTACTGAGTGGCATGCAAGCTTGTGGAACTGTTTTTACCCTAACAGTGCAAACCATGTATTCTCTGTGTGTCTGCATCCACATGTAACATTACACCCCTACTTCCTAAATGCATTGATGGTTAACCTGACGCATTAGGTCAGTTCTGCTTGGAAAGGTCTAACCATAGAAATAGGTCTGCCTTCTCTGAAGGCCTATGAGGCCCTGAAGATTCCTCTGCTATATGACCTTCAAGTTTAAAAATCTATTTTAAGACTTTTCAAGGATCCTCAGAAACCCTGATTGAGAGATCTACCAATCAACCACGGCTCACAATCAGTGGTGTGATTAGTGTTTCCAAGCCTGGCAGGTCGCTGGCCGATGCCATTCTGCTATGCGATGGTAAAGCAAAAGGTGTGTGCTTCTAAATAGCAAGACAACAATCCAAATGCAAAGAGAAAATAGTCTGTCTGCCTCTAAAGACTTTTCACAACCCTCTCTGCTTCCTGGGTTAGGCTCTACCCTGTGTTCCTTGTTGGCACATTTATAGTTTGATTTTCAAGGATTACATATTTGGTTTACATAGACATATACTGTATTATTCATCCAGACAAAGCAGTGCCATCATGACCTTCAGTCAAATCGTGGTCTTCACTGTAGGCGTAGGCTGACTGTGTCTGCATGCCGAATGTTTTATCTAAGACGTGTAATGACAGAGGCTGCATAATTGGAGAACGCGGGTACATGACCACAGCTGTTGAAAACACACTCTCCAGAACACAGCCCAGAAATAGGATACCTCTCAACACACAACGAGAAGGTAAGAGGGTGAAGGAGTGTGTCACATGCAAATGTATCTTCTTGCAATAGCAGCGGCGAGGCTCTACGCAGGCTGAAGTTAAAAATATACCGCAGTGAAGGAATGCTCAGATATGGTTATGCTTTTAAAAAATGCATTATGATGCATCAGTCCCAGTGCAGTGGATCTAAAGGTACTGATTTAGCTGCACTGATGTTGAAATGGTAAAATCTATTATAAATACATCTAACAACATTCCACACAACAGCTAACCTTCATGAAGGTCCAGTTAGGGGAGCATTCATGCAAAATGAATGATAATGAGCTGCTTTTAATGCTTAAAATGCCAAAAATGATTACTTTAAGATAAGCTTGAACTATATATTTGGATTCATAAAGAGTATTTGAATGCTATTTTCCAACATAATGAGCATTTTGTGTAAAAGTGTATTGTGAAAATTGTTGTAAAAAAAATCAAGTTCCACAGTTTACTCTTTTTGATTTAGGAAATAGATTTTTCTTTAATTAGTTTCAAGATAAGAATCCAAAGAATTTGGGTGCACTGTTCTTATTGTCTCTTTTCCACCACACTGTAAAAAAGATATGCTACTTCAGCTTGAAAAGGTCAGAACTTTCTCTGCTTTAAAATTCTGAACAAATTAATTAAAATGTTTTAATGTATTCCTTATTATCTTTATTTATTTATATAATACATATATAATACATATTCATATCAATCAATTTCTTCCATGTCTATCTATCTATCTATCTATCTATATATATATACACAAAAATATATACTCATATATTCAAACATATATTAATGTGTGTTCTGTGTAAATACACCCTGCACACATTTCTGTAGTAGTAATATTAAAAATAAATAAATAAATAAAAATAATAATAACAGATACACTGTAAAAAGCATAGCTACAGCTACAAATTACTCAACCTCACTGCAAGTTATGCTCTGCAAATTTCAACTGTTTGCCATAAACCAATCAAACAAGACTCACCTAAAGAGCCCACAACCAATAGAACAAGTGCTCTCTCCACATTCATACAAAACAAAAAGTGGTCTTTTAATAACTCCTCCAGTCTCAGAATTACTCAACCCCTTCATGACAAGTGTTTTTAGTATTTAATAGAGCCCCCTTCTCAGAGTCAGAATCATAAATACTTGATCCCAGGAGGGAAATTGCAGTTGTTACAGTTGCAACTGTTTGTGTAAGAATAAACACTATATAAAGTAAACACTATATAAATAAACACTATATAAAGTAAACACTCGATAAATAACCACTATATAAAGTAAACACTCAATACATAACCACTATATAAAGTAAACACTCGATAAATAACCACTATATAAAGTAAACACTCAATACATAACCACTATATAAAGTAAACACTACTCCACAGCTCAGTGGCACAGTGGCAAAGTGGCAGTAACTGTGATCATAAATATGGAATATGCTGTGTAAATTAGTTTAATATTGCACCTCTGAAATTATTGCACATATGAACAGCATAATTATTGCGTATTTCACAGATAAACCATAGTGTCACACATTAAGGGAGGAGTTCTATAGTTTGATGGCCTGACACTGAATGTGCTCCTGTGTCTCATCACTGTGTTGTAGAGTGGGTGGGAGCCATTATCCAAAGTTCTGCTGTTATGGATGCCTGCAAATGTGATGCATAGCCAGACACCAGCTTCTAACAGCATTCCTGAGGCACCTTAGCCCATTCCTAATGGACAGTGGCCTCCACTAATAGTTTACTAATATTCTTCAGTTTGCGTGCTGTAACCGCCTTCTTTAAATCCCACCAAAGACTTTCTTTTTGGGATCAAGTCAGGCAACTGTGGAGACCTGCTCCACTTCTGGAACCAAGCCTTGGCGGAGTTTGAGGTCTTATTGGAAGGTCCAATGATGCCCAAGCTTCAGCTTCCTCACAAATAGTATGATGTTTTTTTTTTTTTTTTTTTCTAGAATTTTCTGATGATTGAACGAACCTATTTTGCCCTGCATACGCTGTAGGTGTCCATATGCCAGAGGAAGCAGTGCAGCCCCAGAGTATCACCGAGCCAATGCCATGCTTCACTGTAGGCAGTGTGTTCTTTTCAGAGTATGCTCCATTCTTCCTCCTCCAGACATATTGTTGATCCATAGGCCCAAAAAGTTCTAGGTCTGTTTTATTACTTTGCAAAATGGAAACCCAAAACTTCTGCAGCATGTGCAGAGTAGATGCAACCAAGTATCAGTAAATCCTAGGAGAAAAGTCTACACCTTTTTAAACTTATAACTTCATTGTAAAAGGGTGAGGCAAAACCGCTGTAGATTGAATGGATATGTATAGGTGAATTTTAACATTACTGCAACAATAAATTCAATGAAAAACTGCAGATCTGCAGCACAATTTCCATATAGGGACTGTATGATACATTGGAAACATTAACATAGTATATTTGAAACTGACATTTTGGTATTTTCTATGATTGAGGGCCTTTAACACATTCACATTCTTACTAACGTGACTAACTGGTAAGTGCAACACATTCAGTGTAAAATGCAAAACCAAACTGAAACTCACCAAAACAGCACCAAACAAGTACCAAACTTTCTAAACACGTAGCCCCATCACTCTTTCTGGATTCAACCAGCTGTGACTCTGCGTGGACTCCTTGGCCTAAGCTTCCCATTTGACCCGTGTTTTATTCCTCAGCAAGCTTTAATACCTCACACTTCGGACTCCCCTCTTTCAGCAATGTTTTCTTAGCTGAAAAAAAAAGTTCTTTTCCAATCCAACAGCAAACTCACCTTCTTACAGTCATTTTCTGGAGCGTTTGACAACCTTGAACTGGAAGGATCTGCTATGACCTCCAATAAAATTAGCGCTCAATTTTGCTAGAATTTTGACAGTCATTAATCATGCATGGGATCATTCATCACACGTCTTCCTTAGTACCTCCTGCTGTCTCCAGCACAGTTTAACCTTAAACTGAACCTGATCTGCATATTATGATCTTTTTCTGTCCTTGTTCTTCCTTTGCAAACTCTATAGGCACTGTTTCACCCCTTGCTGTCCTTGTGGTATTTGTTATTTGCATGGTCTCAATTCACAGCTTCAAAGACTGAAGAGACAATTTTATACTTAGACATTATTTAATTACTTTTGTCATTATGCAATATTTATCATCACTGGCAAAAATCTAATGGTTAACCCCTAAAAGCAGAACGGCTTATTACACACTAAGGCATATTATTCAGCAACTACAGGGACTTCTGTACAAACTGCTGGGGCTATTCTTTGGTAATAAAAGTTTGTAATAACACTTTTGGCATTTTTAAGGGTCATTTTCTGTTGAAACTGGCATTTTCTCTGATATTTCACAGAAATCTTTCATTTTCTTTCAGCTCCATTTTACAGAAAATCTGTCATTTCCTTCGTTTGTGGTGTGCGAAGGCCCTTGTGACTTTTTATGGTGGAAAAATAAATTAATAAATAAACCAGCAACCAGCATTTTTAAAATGCCATAACACTGTGACTGGATGAGAAATCTGAGGTGCATATCCCTTTCGTACTATTCTGATCTTCCTTCTTGCTTTCGCAGTCTCACAAACTCACTGACAAACGCGCTAATAAAGCGGCGTCTGCAAGCAGAGTCTACTACTGTACACACAAACCATTTAGAGGATGAAACCACATAAGCCTTTGAGTAATCAGCTCTTCTCTGATTGATACAACACTTCATCTTCACAAGTAATTACATTATAAACTGAGCTTAAACGGAATTCTTTCCGCGAAATAAAGCCCGTTTTCACAAATAGGCTCCAATGCTAATTAACACTTGCTGTATCTAATCTCGTAAAATAATTGCCCTATCTTATTTATTTGTTTGGTTATTTTGCATGTGGAGTAATTAGTGTCAGGACTAAGCACCAAAAGTTAATGAACAGGAGATAAGAAGGTGGTTAAGTTGCAAAAGAAGGAGCTTTTTCTCTCACAGCTACATTAAAAACAGCACAGATTTCCAGCTTCCACTTAATCCTTAAACGCTTCAGAAAAAATCTGATTAAAAAAAAAAAAGTATAACTTTTACAGCTAATTATCCTGCGAGGAAAAACAGCATGTTGACACGTTTTTTGATGCCAGGAAAGATCCGGAATGCTGGTGATGTTAATTGTTTTCGGAGCGTGAACGTGAGCGGAATTGATTGCACTGTAAACGATGACAAAAGCCTGCAGTTCGACAGCTGATTTAGTGAGTGCCGTCTGCAAGCGGTGGCCGGAGGTTTTTTCCTCTCTTCTTCTCTCTCTCTCCCTCTGCCTCTCACTCCCTCTCTTTCCCTCCGCCGCGTGTCCTGAATCAATATCTATCAACGATTTGAAATTAAACCCAGATTAAATCCCAATTTCATCACGGAGAGGCACGTCTGGAGAGATTCATTTAATTATATCAGTCTGCGGAAGGAGAATCGAAGTTGTTCTTCACCTTTATCTATCTTACTGAAATGTCAACCCAGGCAAAAACAATCTCAGGCGAGTTTTGATACAATTTCTGTAATCTCAACAGTGAGTGATGAAAAACTGCCACTGTCGGGGATGATATTTCTGGCACGGGGCGAAAGAACGCCGCGACCCCTCTTTACAAATCTCCACAAAACACCTGCGAGAGAGAAGTGCCTCTGGAAAGTGCTTTACCTTGTACTATGAGATGAACTTTGGTGGATTCTGGCTTCTTGTTAGTGAGAATGGAGCAGACGTATGGCCCTTCGTCATGTAAGTTCACGTCCAGGATCTTTATACTGTACTCAGTGTCCGCTGTGTTGTTCAGACGAACCACTCGGGGGTCCAACGACCATTTCTCATTTCCCGTAAAGAGGATGGTGGTCCGGTTCAGCCAAGCTACTCGTGATACCTTGCTGTCCACATTGCATCTGGTCAAAAAAAATAAGGAAAGAGAATATATGGTTAAGTCACTAAGTACTGCAAAAGAATACTGCATTGCTTTGGCAAACTGTGATTATTAGAGGTAGACAACCTCTAGCATAATGCTAATGCAAGTATCCCTATGATAAACCCAAATAAATGCATTTAGACACTTTAACTTGCACTCATTGCTTGTCTAGTCCCTGTAGAGAAGCATTACTAATGGAATAGGACTCTGTGGAGCAGATAACCATGAACCATGCCTAATCCCAAGCGTGGGCTAGAGGGGTATAAAGCAATCTAGCATTGAGCTGTGGAGCAGTGGAACTGTGTTCTCTGGAATGATGGTGCTTTCCCCAATGCTTTTGGGATGTGTTGGGGACTGTGGGGATGAGCAATGCTCCTCTCCCACAGCAGTGCTCCAAAATCTAGTAGAAAACCTGTCCCTCGACAGTAGAAACAGTTACTCCTATCAAAAGCATAAACTAACTTTAATTTCAGAAGAAACAATAAATAAGCAGGTGTCTTAATTGTTTATCCCTATAGTGTATCCATGTAGTGTCCATATAGCGCATCTAGAACTTGTTTAGTGCCATGGAATCAGCCCAACCTCTTCTAAATCAAAACATAACAGGTTGCTTCCACTATTAGTAGTCTAATGATGGTGGTTACTTTCATACGATTATGGCTTTTACTCAAGCTCCTGAAGGCCTAACCAGTGGGGGGCTGGCTTAACTGTAGCTACTTATATAGATACCAAAATAGATTCTGAGCAGATTTTTTTTGTTGGCTGTTTCTGGTTTGTTTGGCTCAATTGAGTAGAAATTACAGGCGTCCTGTTCCCAGAAATGATCAGACTTTTCAGAGACCAAAATGCATAGATTCAATTTCCAGTGGAAATGGTGATTAAGTACAATCTATCTAATCTACAATCTAAAATCTTTAATCTATTAAAAGGTACAGAAATCACTGTGGGTCTGAAAGGATGTGGAGCTGATTAAGAAGCTCTTTCTGAGAAAAGCAAACAGACAAACAAGATGAAACCAAACAGCTGAAGCTGATGGTGTTCCCAGATGCAGATGTTGTGACAAATATAATAAACTTATAAACTATATATTTGCTTAATTAACAACTTTGAATATTACTTGGATGTGCTTGTGGAGATCTAAGGGGTTTGCTGCTCTCAGGGCAGCTCTTCCACATTTGGGTCTGTTTGCACACAGATGTAGAAAAACTAGAAATCAGATCAGTGATACACACTAAATGTCCAAGCATTTGTGGACCCCCTTTCTAGTGAATGCATTCAGCTGCTTGTGCAAATACACATAAACACACACACACTGCTTGTATAGTCTCTGTAGAGAAGTACTGCCAATAGAATAGGACTCTCTGCAGCAGATAAACATGAACCTATTGCCCCATGCCTAATGCCAGGGGAGGGCTAGAGGGGTATAAAGCCCCCTAGCATTGAGCTGTGGAGCAGTGGAACTGCGTGTTCTCTGGAATGATGGTTGATGCCCCATTTAATACCTTTGGTTCTTGCCCCTGAATGCAGTCAAACCCTCACAGCAAAGCTCCAAAAGCCTTCCCTGGACAGTAAAGACAGTTACTCCAACAAAAGCAAGAAAATTAACCAATGAATGTGCAGGTGTCCCAACACTTTTTTTTTTTTTCACATAGTGTACATGCACTACAACTAACCCAATTACTGACCTAAAGTCCAGGTGTCTTTATCCGATTGCTTAATAACACAACACATCTTGTTACACTGCTTACATGACCAGCTAAATGATCTGATAACTGCTGAAATCAGACAAAGACTGCACTATAACTGTGCTTGTAAACACAGGATCATTGAAGGCTGCCTTCAAAATGTCAGCTTTGCTTTAGGCAGTGGCCTTTTATTTGTGACTGCAACTCTAATTATCGTCACTTGGTAAAACAAGGATCATTTTACGCCGGCGTTCACCAAAGTCAGTAATGATTTATACTCTGTTTTATATTCTAGATACAATATTCAGCCCTAACCCCGAGCGCAACCCTTCAATTCAATAGAGTTTACTGCAGAAATATCATAATGCTCCTATTATCTGCACAGTGGCCTCAGAACATAAAATAAAGACAATGAAGAGAAAGTGATATAAGAAAAAAGTATGAGTTTACTGAAAAAAACAAACAGAGTTAGACCAAGTATTAGAATTTGTCAACAAAAAATAAGCAGTTTTTCTTTATTTTGTTACAATGCAGTTCTCGTAGTGGCTTAGATTCTTGTTTGTGTGTTTGTTTGTTTTTAGGAATGGTTCTTTCATTGAAAGGTTCATACGTATCGTTAAATTGATTAAGTGATCTGTAATAATGATCGACTACTGCTGTCCACAATACAGTAAGACTCAAGATTCACCTGCCTAAAGCGCACTGTTCCAGAAGTCCTTGGTTGCTGGTTGGTGTGTCCCAATGAATAACACCACCACTTGCCACAATGAGCCGCCACAACATGTGGAAGACTGGGGTTTGATTCCCAGTCTGGGTGACTATGCTGTGCTACACCAATTAGAGTCCTTGGGCAAGACTCTAATACTAAGTCTAATACTAAGACTAATACTACATTGGATAATCACTGTAATGTGAGCACTGGATAAGAGCATCAGCTAAATGCCATAAATGTAAGTGACCAATTCACTTAAATGCCCAATTCACTATATAGTGCGCTACTTTGGGGTTCCACAATTTCGTAGTAGTGTCTGCGAAAGTAGTGGCCAATACCCGCAATGCATCATGTTGTTTGGTTTGAAGATTTGCGTGCAGCTTCTCTGAGGAAGGGTGACTTGTTCACTATTTTGTGGAATTCTGTACATTCCCTATAACAGTTCCCTGGATTTTCACATTTAGGGAATTGAGCACAGTTCTGGAAACAGCTCTAGGTGTTTCTGGCAAATTTCACCACCTATAAATGTCATGTTTGACAAAGAAATCTGAGAGCTTGAAGAACCTTTTAAAGGTGTGAGGTACTTGGGTTCAGTGCAGTACTTAAAAGGGTTCTTTGACTTTGACCCTTTTGTATAGAATCACATAGAAAACATTGTTCTTCAAATGGAGGAGAAATATCTCCAAGTCCAGGGTAAGCTTTCTACTAGACATTGAAGCATTGCAGTGAGGGTTTGATTAAATTCAACTACAAGAGCGTTCTCTTAATCTGGGTGTTTTCTGGCTAATTTTAGTTTTGCTATGATTTATTCATTTTGATTTTTGACAGCAAGGGTTTCCTCCTTGCACACCTCTCATGAAAATCACACTTGTTGGAGACTTCTTTACAAATCTGCGATCTACTTTTGGGCTGAACTTGCTAGGACGGCCTGATCTGGCCATTAAAATGCTCTCCACTTGCAAAATATTTTGTGGACGGCGGAACAGCTGATTTCTAATTGTTCTGACATCTTTTAAAATCCCTTCCTAGACTCATATGCATCCACAGCCCTCTCTTACAGAAGGCCTCAGAGAGTTCTTTGGATCTCACCATGTTGATACCAGCAATCCAAGCTAAATGTCTTTGGTTACATAAGACAGGCTCCTCCAAAATTTTAATTCTCCTATTCTATCCTAACCTTTCTTTTCTCAAAGAAAATGACCTCTATTTCTCAGTACTGTTAAAATGAAGATGTCCATATGAAAAAAAGACAAAGGTTTGAAGGGGAGTTCACACATTTTACACGCCTGTATATAAAATAAACAACCATGATTGGTCAGGGTCATGGTGGGTTGAGAGCCTACTCAGAATCACTGAGCGTAAGCCAGTACCCCCTGGACAGGGCGCCAGTCCATGGCAGGGAAACACACACACCCATTGACACAAAAAATCAAACCTAGAGGCAGTTTAGCGGTGCCAATTCCCTGGCCATGTGTGTGTTTGAAAGCTGGGGCGTTCATGTAGAGAAAACATCAAACTCCTCACAAAGAGATATTGTGTGTGGATGGAACCCATGACCCTAGGACCCAGCACACACAGTACCTGCTCCACCACCTATAATGAACCATGTTTGAAGAAGAAATCCGTAAGCATGAGGAACCTTTTAAAAGTGTGAGGACCACCACCTCAACCCTAACTTCTCATCCCCAACAATCATTTCAGAAAACACAGTTCCACTGCTCCACAGCTCAGTACTGGGGGGCTTTATTCCCCACTAGCCCATACCTGGCACTAGGCATGGTGCCAATGGCTTCATGTAATGGGTGCAGCTTAAAGTAGCTGAATGAATCTATTACAAGGGGTGTCCACAAATATTTGGACATATAGTTTAGAACCATTGCCTTAAAGAATCCATTTTTAAGGTTGTATGGTATCTATCAAATAACCGTATTTTGGCACCTTAAGAAGCCCTGCATGTATTGTAAATTATGCAACAGTTTAGAAGATCTTAAGTTTATTTAGTTCACTTAAATTTCAGAAAATGGAGCAGGAATAACCGACGACGATGTAGAAAAGGAAGAAAATTGAGGTTAGGTATAACACAACAACAGCCTTTCTTTTGCATTCTTCGCTGTAAAGGCTGTCATACAAAGGGGTTGGGAAGGATTCTTTCACTTTTCAGGCCCAGTATCTATTCAAGTGCCAAACATCCCGCCAGCACGCAACAGCAGCATCTCAAAATAGTCTTCCGATTGCCAAGCGCGACGGAAAGAAGCCTCCTCAGAGCTAAACACTGTCATTGCTTATCTGTCAATAGCAGAGGAAGTGCTAGGCCAGCGTGGTATTCTTCAATGACACTTACAAGGTGTTGCAAAGATTTCCATCCCAACTCTGCCTCGGCCGTTCCCATCTGCATGCAGCCCGTAATACTCCTCGCCAGCAATTCCCCTCCTCTCAAGGTCGAATTCGCTACAAGGTCAATGGCACTAAACGGATTATACAACCCTTTTTTTTGGAACACCATTTACCAGCACCCTCTCCAAGAAAATAAATAAATAAAAAAAATTAGTCAACAAGAGAGCACTTCTCAAAGATTCTGCAAATCTTGGGGGCAACAATGGAGCATGTGAAGTGAATGCTTTCTCAGGATATTCTTCAAAGGGGATGAGCTCATTCGCAGGGTGCTAATCTGCACCGAGTGGCGGAGTGCAGGAGAGCTTGCAGAGGATCCGAGCCATAGAAAACCACCAGATTAAGCTGCGCTCAGTATAATCGTGCATGCTCGGCACTTTTTGCTTCGGAATCGTATGTCTGTGAACAATAGCAAGAGGCATTCCGGTTTCCAATTCTTTGCGCTTTACAATAACTTTATGCTTCCGTTTGATCTCAAATATTGAATGTTATGTAAGACGTCTGCTCTTCGCTGGATGCACCGAAAGGGGGAAATATGGCAGTAATATAACTTAGCAATGTTTATAAACATATCCAATGTGTCTTAGGTTTGAAATAGGGCTGTGTATTGCCAACCTAGGTGATATTAAGCATATCACAATACAGGGGTGAGGATTCAATATATTGCGATATAGTATAGCAATACTATAAACAAGGCAACATATTGCATATCTTTTTTAAATTGCAGTAAAGAACTCCATCATATGCTTAAAAGCAAAGTATAAGAAAAAAATGGCTTTTTATGCAATCAGAATAAAGGAATCTTAAGACATACAACATCTAGCAATACATAAACAATTGGGTTTAGCATATCTTCTGGAGTCCCACAGGGATCTATTTTGGGGCCTGTGAAACTGACGTTAATTATGACAGTAATGTAATTAAGAGCATGACAAAGTGTGTATATATAGGCATATAGGGTCTAAGGGGTTACAAATCGACACTGTGGTTTGGAGAATTTGATACAGTATTGCAAAACATAATATCACGATACTTTGATAAATCAATGTTTGCCTACCCCTAAACTAACAGACAGTGGCTATGAGACTGTATTCATGTTCTTGGTAATCAGAATGTTTTCATGACCACATGAAAAGCTAGGGCTAAAGACATCTTGGAAGCACTGTGGTTGGATTATGATTTGATCACTCAAACCACAGTCGGAGGTGGTCAGAGGAAGATCTTGAGACATTCAGCGCAGGAGGAAATGGAATATATTTGCATACAGTGAGTGACGGACTAAATAACTGGCGTCTTACGCTAAAGGAGGACACAATAAGCAAACTTGAAACCAGACACAATTTTCCCCATCAGTCCGGACTTCTCTCTCATGTTGTGGTGCTGCAGAAGCTCCAGCAGCTGTCAAACTACCTTCACCTCCACCGACGCAGAAGATTCACTGCCTGTTTTTTGGGCAGTATTTAGAAACATTATGCTAGGTGTAAACAGCCTCTATGAAATAATGTTTTTTTTTATTCAGTGTTTAGAGAAATAAACTGTTTAAGAAGGAATTTCAGGTCCCTTAGCATAGAAAACTGTCAACACTGCTCTGTCTTCACAGCAAAAATCGGGCATAATCAAAACCGGTGCCAATTGCAAAACCCCAAAACGGTTACTTTACAGTCTTGACTCGTTACTTTTACACCTCCAAAATATACATACACCCAGCCGACTAGCGAAAGTCTTTCAAGGCTAAATGCAACGGCTATGTCATGAGATTATGGAAGCGATGCTTAAAAAGACTAAAAGGTAATGCTAGGCTGATGGGTGGAGATGGGTGAATGTCAGACTGGAGTAAGTGCTGCTACCATATCTTCAGCTAGCTAACTGCACTGCTCTTGTTTAATGAGCTAAGCTATACTAGGCAAGACTATGCTATGCTATCCTACGTGGCTACTGTGAACGGCAGAGGTGCCATGCAACACCCCATAAAAACACATCTTATTGTTTTTTCCACAGGTCCTCCATTAAAGGCAAAATAACAGGGTTGTAAATTGTCTTGTTTAACCATATCTGTATAACCATATACCATATTTTTTACCCAGAATTTCAGTATAAATCAGTCTAGTGATACAAGATATAGTTTATCATAAGAATGCATGATGATATCGGAATTAAATCTGATGTTTTCAAGTCAGTTCTGACTCCTGGTAACCATATTAATGGTGTTTCTCTAGAATCTTCTGTCCTCTGTTTGAGTTTTTAGCTTTTTAATAGTCTAATCTTAATTTCTCTGATTGTATCCGTCCTTGTTGTTGTTGGCTGCCTTGTTCTTTCTCTACCTTTAAAATAACTGTTTTCCAGTAATTCCACTCAAAACTGTCTACAAATACACCTTTCCTCTAATGCTAATCAAAGTAGGTGCATTTTATATTTATAATAAATACATCAGGTATTGTGACATCAGCCCACAATTTATATAAAGGTGCAGCCCTAATAATCTAACACGATAACTCCAGTACATTGTTTTATCATTCCACCCTCATGGACGTACTTGAGTTTGTCCTGCTGCTGTGTCCCTTGCTTTCTCCTAAACGTCTTATTTCCCCCTAAACACACTAAATCATCGTAACCAGGAAGGACATCTCCCAGATTTTATTAGCTCGTCAATTTAGTATGCAGAGGCTCCTGTCATCGAAACGAGGCTGCTCGTCCAAGCCTGTCTCAGCATGGCTCATAATGATAAGTGCCGCTTGTAATTTTACCATTTCTTCTCATTTAGGAACAAGCATAAGCACTGATACAGCGTGGTCAGGCCTAAACCCATCAGGACCACGGATGGGCATGTTATCCACTTCTGCTATTCAGATAGCTCTGCTGTTCAAATTTGAGCTGCTGTCACAAGCTTTGATGATGATGAGACGCTGAGGGATGGAGACGCAAGAGTAACTTGAATGTTTGCACTTTATAGAGATTGTATATTCTAAATAATATTGTTATGAAAAGTAAATCCATTTATAGCTTTGCTTAGATGAGACACTCTGGCTAAACCATGACCCTCAAGGCATGTCCATTAATATTTGATTGTCATAATCATGCAAAACACAATATTTAGAGAGAAGCTCCATTTGAGATGGAAAAGCATGATAATTGATTCATTATCATGCACTGCATTTCTCCTTAGCAACATTTATCATAATAATTAATAATTAGAAATAAATAACATATGGGGAAATAAAAAGAACATATAAGTATGGACACCCCTTATAATATATGCATTCACGCACTTTACGTTGCACCCATTGCTGACAAAGATTTACAAATGCACACACGTAAACAGATTGTCTAGTCCCTGTAGAGAGGTATTGCCAATAGAATAGGACTCTCTGGGGCAGATAAACATGAACCGATTGGTGCCGTGCCTAATGCCAGACGTGGGCTAGAGGGTTATACATTCCCCCAGTATTGAGCTGTGGAGCAGTGGAACTGCGTTCTCTGGAATGATGGTGCCTTCCATGGACAACAGAGACAGTTCCTCCAACCAAATTCTCTTGAATGAGCTGGTGTCCCAATACTTTTGTCTAGAGTATATAGTGTGTATGCCATTCTAAAACATATAGAACAAATATCAACCTATTGTCTATTTACTATATATATATATATATATATATATAATATATATTGTGCATCTTCCAAGTGGCACAGCTGTCTAAACGTTGACCTTATCATCATGCAACTGCTAGTTAGATCTTTCTGTGACCAAAAGCCCCGAAGAGGATGACTGCCCCAGCTCTCTCTCTGTGTGGGTAGGGCGGCTCTCCCTCTCCCTCCATCACTCAGCACAATGCAGTGGGTGTCTGTTAGCTGATAATAGAACCCCAAGCTGATTCAGCTGTCCAGCTGTATGCTGTATTAGATGCGTGGCCTGCTGCATGTGACTCGGAGGAAGCACCTGCTAGGCTTCATCCCCAAGGTGCTGGTAGCATTGTGTGATTTCGGGGGAGTTGTAGCTACTGGAGCTACTGGAACTAAATTGGTGGGAAAAGAACTGTCAAAGGATTTGCAAGCAGAAGTAGTTCAACTTTATAAAATAGAAAAGGGATGTAAAAATGTATCCAAAGATATGAAAATGCCAATCTCTCCTTTGCAAATGTGGCTCAAGAAGTAAATATGTACAGGTTCTGTTAATTCCAGGCCATGGTTCGGTAAGCCAAGAAAAAATTAGATACAGTCTAAATTATATACAATACAGGCTTCTCTGAAACAAAGTGGTGTGGCTGTGTCAGCTTGCACAATAAGGAGATATTTGACCAAAAATAGGCTGCATGAGTTCCCAGAAAAAGCCACTGTGGAAAAATGACACAAAACAGCCCACTTACACCAAACGCTACCTAAAAAAAGCCTCAAAACCTCTGGTACAAAATAATTTGGTGATCAGACCAAACCTGAATTTATTGCTTCACTCTTGTGAAGCAGGAAGATGGACCTGATCTGGGAGTTGTCTGAGCTACAGTGACAGGGAATTCAGTTCAAATTGACGTCCAGCTGAATGCAGCATCTTATCAGAAATTACTGGAGGAGAATTCACATTCATCAGTCAGAAAGCTAAATATGGGGCTGCATATCACAGGCGTCGCTGTCACACAAAAACCTTGTATCTCCATTGTGTCACAATTCATGGTGAATGGACCAATAAAAATTGGTGCAATAGAAATGCAATAAAAATGCAGAAAAAATGACTTTATGGAATAAAACCTTGTTACTTTGACTTCCATTGAAAGGTAAGAATGTTTTGGCTTCTCCTGATAAGCTGACATCTTTTTTTGCTTGTTCCTGAAGTGACTATAGATACACTTTAAAATATACTTTATTGCAACCATTCCAAATCATTTTGGAGCATTTCTACTGGTCCATTGGTTCATCATGAAACAGTAAAAGAACAACTGCAAACGCAAGTTTGTGTGACAGCAGTGATTTAACATTCCATTGTTTTCCTGTGGTTGGTGTGGCGCTACAGACAACACCACTACCTGCCATGAGCTGCCACACCATGTGGGAGAGTGGGGTTTAATTCTCGGTCTGGGTGACTATGCAGTGTTACAGGACCAAGAGTCCTTGGGCAAGACTCCAAACACTACACTGGTTCATATCTGTAATATGAGCAACCTTGTAAGTCGCTCTGGATAAGAGGGTCAGATAAATACCATAAATGTAAATGTCACACCACCTGGCTTGGTAAACTGAACCAGTGTAACCATAGGTCAAACATTTTCCAATATTTGTTCTGCAAATATTGGCAGCACACCATGAAGATTACTCTGTCTACTCTTTCCTAAACCATGTCAAAAAATTAATTAATTAATTAAAAAAAAAAATTTATATATATATATATATATATATATATATATATATATATATATATATATATATATATATATATATGAGAAAATCTGCTTTTGTGAACTTTTTGGGAAAGATTTGAAATTTGTTTTCCAAATGGTTTCAGACATAAAATCACACCAAACTATTTTACACACCTAATTCTTTAAATAGATGAGTTTGTCTATTGATAAAAAGGAAACAGTATTTATCACATTTTGTAAAAGATAAATAACCCACAAGTGGCCTTTTCACTTCACGTTATAATAAGTAAATCATATCTGATTAAATTAAAATGTATTTTTCACTTAGTAAAATACTTTAATGAATGTCCGGACACATGAAACAATAAGATAAGATAAAAAGAAAAGACTGTATAAAATATTACAAACAAACAAAAACAAACAAAATTAAGAGTTAAGAAGACAAGTACAAATGATGTGATACTAAAATAGAAAATAAAACCAGCGGCTTCATTTTAAACTTACCGGTCAATACAAAAGTTTTATTCCACATTGCACAAGCCTTATTCGCAGTAAGAGTCTAGATATCATATATATTCAGAGTCTAGTACTGCTCTAGCCAATAATTAACACTGCTTCAGAAACACATACTAAATAGATAGGCGAGCAGTTCTTCAACTGAATTTAGCTTCATTCCATGAAGAGATCAAACACATTCCCAAATGAATGAAATACAACACTTCTGGAGGCCTTGAAGTAAGTCCAAATGAAGCTGTTCTCTAAAAGGACTTAAAGGGTATCTTCACCTCCAGCACTGAAAAGAAAGAGCAGTTTCCTCGAAGGCAACGTCTCCATTATCGAGCACTGACAAGATGAGATCAAGCCTCATTCACTAGACTAATGGCTCTGTCACACTGCCACCATGCAGTCTACTCTAATGGATTGTCAGCCACCTTAGTGTAGGATCGTTAATATAAAGAAATATCCCCCCTACTCAGGTATGTCCCATAAAACACAGATGGATTACCAATACATTCTAAACTGTCTTAATGCACAGGGGGGACTGAAAGACACCTTTTTTTGAAGATATCCTGCAGAGACCTGATGGCAAGAGAGTTTCCTTAAGCGGAAAATGCACCAATCAGATTCAAGCCATGCCATTACGCAAAATTCAAAGCCCCTCTTCCTACTGTGCCAAAGGTTAAATCACTGCAGCTAGAACTATAGAGCCCGTCAATAATAATATACTTAATATATCGCCTGTAATATAATCAATATATCGCCTGGCCAATAATAGTGGATGCTACTGTCGTCCTACAGCCTATTCAATACAGGCAAAAATATCACTGATGACACACCGATAATTAGTGACTCCTTTTGGTCACAGATTTACTGGGATTTGTTTCTTTGTAGCAAAGCAAGAAACAACACATCAACCTCTCAAGCCCCAGGTTTATTATTCAGCTATTACTCAGAATGCAGAAATGATTGTGTATATTCGGTAACCATTTGGTTTAGAATATCTTGTGAATAGGATTGTAATATACCATGGTATTCATAACTACTGACGATATCTCAAAATAAGGTCGCTACTTTAAAATGACCATTGCAAAATTCGGATGTGTCAGATTTCGGTTCTGCATCTATCTAGTTCACAGCCAAATAAGCTCCTTTCCCCCATGTGCATTAAAGAGAGCCACATGGTGGGGGCACTGTGGGAGCTCACTGATTGGTGATGTCCTGCTCTGAAAACAGGTGGGGAAAAACAACAACACCGTAGTTACGAGTTCAGCGAGTTCAGAGTTCGTTTAAAAGCAAAAGCAAGCCAGATGTGGGGATATGAGGCTCTCAAATATGAGGCTTTATCCTCTAAATATGTGTGATTTGAGCCTCAGTTAACGTTGGCACAGTCTGTGCTGTGATGATGAGCCTGTTTGCTAACTGATACTCTGTGAATCTGGAGCTGAACTAGCTAAGCAAAGGCCTCTGTAATTGTCAGACTGATGGTTTGACATTTTTTAATGATTGATTTGCAACCTTGTGAGCAACTGAGCTTTGTTTAAATTGATCTTATTTTGGTTTTAAACCTTCAATTTGCACGACTCTCTGTCCTCGGTAATACCGTTTAACATTGTAATAGTTTGAGGCGATATGATACCGCCCAACCATATTTGTGGAGTCCCCCAGAGCCCTTTCTTAAAAGTTCAAAGAGCCTTGACTTGATGTAAAAGTGCTTTACCAATTTAAAGGTCACACTCACCAATCTCTTACAAAAAGGGTTCTTCTATGGCATTGCTCAAAAAAACCATTTGTAGCACCTATAGTTGTAAGACAGTACTGTATAAAATAAAAACACTATACACAAAAGAGTCAAATAGGATGTAATGAATGGAAGACACAGTCCAAACCTTGGGGTACCTCAGTCTTTTAGATTCAAAACTGCATTGCTTAATTCTCCATAAAAGCTGACGAGACAGATGTTTAGAGAACAGAAGAGAAACCTGACTGCTGGACACCGAGTATAGATTTGGCCATTTCCTAGAAAGATACCTGCCACACTCTTATCCCTCTCCAGTGCCTAGTTCTCACATATGAAGAGGTCAATAAGCTCCTTGCGAGGGTTTTTAGTGGTTGCAGATCATTGTCAGCAGATGGCCGTGTGGTCTGGAGGGGGAGATTAACGACAGGCAGACTGATGAAGGCCATTACACCAGAGGCAGCGGATGGTATCAGCTCAGTTTGGAGAGGCCATTTTGGCCTCTCCTTTAGCTAAAAACCAAACAGAGACATATCGATTTGCATATTTAAGCTGTTTGGCTTTAAGACTGAAGGCAAAAAAATGAAGCACTGGTTCAGAGAGTTTTAAAACCCTGCCATCATCAAAACTTTACTCAAACATGGCTAACATGGCACTGTTTGACTTTGGTTTTGATCACTTTAATCAGTCCTTCTTCCTCTATGTTTCCTTTTATTATACAAAAGAATTTTAGAAAGAATTTGGAAGTTAAGGCATTACTATATATTTTTTTTTTCAGTAATCAGTTGATTAGAAGGCTACCTCCATAAGGACGTGTTCGTCTACTTGGTACTGATATTATATAACAGTGTTATAACAATTACAAATGTCGAATTTTCCTTAGTATAAAGATGCTAATTTGAATATAATTTCACTTGCTTCATAAAAGAGCATGTTTTCTTGTGAAGACTCACATAAGCTGTTTATAAATTCTCAAGCATTGCATTGTTTTTCAATGCAAATAATGTTAATTTTTAATATTTTGAATGAAACAATTTATTTCTTTAACATAACAATGAAAAGTGACTAAAGTACAGTATATTCTTAGTCACTATATTCTTAATATTAAACAAAGCAAATGAGACTACAGTCTTAAAAAGAATGGTCCTACAAAGGGTTCTTTGAGTTATGCCATAGATTGGTTCCATAAAGAACTTGGAGTCTGAAGGCATCCTCTGGCACCAAGATGTCAGCAGCAGGTCCTTTAAGTCATGTAAGTTGTAAGATGGGTCCCCATGGATCACATTATTGAGCCTTAGGTGCCCATGACCCTGTCGCTGGTTCACCCACAGTCATTTCTTGGACCACTTTTGGTAGGTACTGACCACTGCATACCAAAAAACCCACAAGATTAGGCACTTGCTGGCTAATATATCCTACCCCTTGACAGGTGCCACTGTAGATGAGGATGATCAATGTTTTTCTCTTCACATTTCAGTGATGCTAATGTTATGGCTGATATATTATGCTATGGTGTATATGCGTGACAGACCTTTCAAGCCGTTTAAATAAGTCAATGTAAAGATCCCTTACTAATGTAAAGGTTCTTCACACTCTCAGCTTCTTTAATAGTGTGGCAGCAGCTGTTTTTTCTGGCTCTGGATTAGAAGGTTAATAGGCAGTGTTGGCCATGGACCTCCTGTAGTTGCTGTAGTTGAACACACATTCAGGGAACTGCACCCCTGCCCAACTGCCTAGAATTTCATTATATCAAAAAAGCAAAAGAGAGATTCATATGACTTTTACGAGCATCCCGTGTCTCCTCTGAGCGCTGAAGGCCCTCTTGATTTTGATTTGCAACAACAATACAATTTTTTTTGGCGCTCCGTTTGTGACTGTCACTTTTGTCATGCCGTTCAAGCTGAATGCACTAACATTCTATTTGTGTCAGTCCTCAAAGGATCTGTCGGAGGGGGCCCCGGCCCACCGCGATGGCTAACTAGTCATGTGGATGATTGGCCTGCGCGGGAACGAGGAGCAACTGCCATCTTTTCTGCCTGTCAGTCAATAACACAGAGGGGAGGCAGTCTGTCAATGCATCTAAACGCATTCATCCACTCAACAATATCTCCACAAAGGCTCAAAAGGATTTTTGGGTTACAATGCAATTGCAAACAATCTAGCTGGAGGCAACAGAATAAGACTGAAAAATGTTGACATTTTTTCTTACCTCTGGTCGGCATCAAACGACTCTTTTTTTTGTTGTTGACTGAACTCATTGTTGTTGTTTGCTGCAATAATTTTTGCACTTTGATTCCAAACTGCACCGTTAACTGCACTTTCAAGGTACTGATGTACAGAATGACATCTGACTAGTGTTGACGGCATACTGAACTAGTCCTGAAGGACATGCACCAGCTTCTGCAAACTCTCCAGTGGCTGCTCTGCTCTATGGAAAATGAAAGATATTTCTAAAAGAGCAGGTCTGAAGTTCTGGAGAGGACCACTATGAAAGCGTTGAGTAAAAGCTGAAAGAAGACGAATCCGCCTCCAGGCAGGGTCAAATCAGTAAAAGAGGTAACAGCCGCACTCAAACACAGCGCAAGCCGTCCAGACCGGCTGTTGAGACCGCACAGCTGAGACAGGATAAGGCTATCCACAGAAGCCTGCTGTGGCAATGAAAGAGCCACACAAGTGTATATCAGGCCCAGGAGAACCTGAGAGGCTCGAAAATAACTAGTCATTCCGCAAGGCAAGTTTTAAAAGCAAAGTTCGTGCAGAAAATGCTTGGGAAGCACTTTAGTACTTCAGCATAAGCAAACGTTTCAAAGCTCCAAGCTGTTTTTTGTTTTATTATTATTATTTTTGAAACAAGTAGGCGATTAGGGGGCAACAATATATTATTCACAGATAAATGGAAAAATTTTACTTACTTACAGTTACTATTTTGCCAGTTGGGACCATGCCGTCAGTACATGACAATATGAGAAGAGACTATGCGAGAGGGAGGAGAACCTAGAGAACTGTGGGCTGGAGAAGGCCAGTCCCCAAAAACTGCAAAGGACCAAAGAACTATTCCAAGGCACTGGAATGTTTTTGAAAGAAATCTTTGCATGAATGTCAAATGAACATCTGATCAAGGCAGAAATGGAATCTATAGGATGTTAGATTGGGAAGAGAAAGGGCTTCAGGCATGTTCGCTGTCTCAAAATTCAGTTCTTTCATAACACCACTATTGGTTCAATATCGAAAATATAATACATACTTCCAAATGACAGGCTACCTCCGCAATAACAAAGCATCACTGTTGGAATACTTATGTACACTTGCTATGTAGTTCTACACCAATAGAACACTCAAGGTCATGTGCTATCAAGCAGATACGAGCTGAAGGCGAAATAGAGCAGGAAATACATAAACGGAGTCGGGAACGTAGCATTTAATAAGTTTTAATGTTAGTATTTCCTTCCACAAAATTATAGTTTCTTAACATGCAGCTTGTTGCTACACCACAGCAATTAACTCCAATACCTCACTGCACAGCCTGTGGTTCCTTCTCCAGCTCCTTAACAGTTACACAGACCAACAAATTAAACTCTGTTTCACATACTTTTCTTGTCTGTTGATATGTTGGGAGCAAAGGTGGACTTTTATTTGTAAAAGAAAAAGAAAAGCAAGATAAAATTGAATTTCCATGATATACAAAATTCCCTTCATACAAATAATGACAAAACATTTGGGACACCGACACATTGTACCTACTACGAGCCTCAGCACTCTGCGACCCTGCTCTGTAACCTTACGTGGTCTGCCACCTCTGGGCTGAGTTGCTGTGGTTCCTAAACACTGGTGGAATATCTAACAGGGAAGAAATAGACATTTCATCAACTGACTTGTTGCAACGGTGGCATCCTATTACAGTACCCTGCTGGAATTCAGTGATCTCCTTAGAACAACCCATTCTCTCGCTAATGTGTGTAAAAGCAGACTGCATGGCTAGGTGCTTGACTTTACACACCTGTGGCAATATGACTAAATGAAACACCTGCATCTAATGATTAACAGCTGTCCCAATAGCTGTCCCATGACCATATGGTGTAGACACTATAGCTCCATAAGAACTCTTGTTCTGTATATATACTACATTTAGTGCAATAATTACCTGAACCATAAGCATTCCAATGCATTAGTGTCCTAAGATGTTCTGCAAATTCACAAATACACCATGGCAACTTCAATGATCTGAGTTTCTTACGCTCCTATGATCTTCATATTTAGTTAAATATGTTTAGTTAGTTTAGCAACATTGTGAAAAAGGATAATGGGTTGTTGGTATTGGCAGTGGCCACAGCATGCTGGTAATTATTGGTTATGAACCCAGGAATTCCATATCAGTGCGTCCACAACAAGAATATTTAATGTAGCCAGATGCGGAGCCATTTTTCCAGAGCCTTTTTATCATTGTTTTTAAAAAGGGAGGGCATGAACTAACACAAGTGCAAACAAGAAAACATGCAAAAAAACATAAACAACAACAAAAAAAAAGGGGGGGGGGGTTAACCTAAAAATGTCTTTAAATTAAACAAAAATAAAGACAGTGCACAATAATAGACAATAGATATATTATAATATTAATATATATGATTATGTATTCTATATTATTATTATTATATCATATTAGTAATGAGAAAAAGGGAAAAAAGATTCAAAACTATTATATAACAATTGAACTATTCACCATTGTTGGACATGCATGTGAGTGTTTATGGAGGTTTATGCAAAAGCCCAGAGGGAACCATTGTGGTATGTGAGTGTGTATGGTGGGTCTAGTCTAGTGATAATGTATTCTATAGCCTATAGTATGTTTCTGATTTTATCAAAAAAATAAAATCTCCATTGATATACAGTCTGTTTGTTTCTGATGAAGTGATGGTGATGTGAGGGAGTTGGGGTGGTTCAGCAGTGAGGTTAACTGATTACTACTTGTTGCCAGAAGTGTTTAATGGGTGTGCAATGCCATATGGCATGTATGTAGTGGTGTCTGGGGTGTTTAACGAGCAGTGCAAGCAGATTTCAGATTTTCTGAAGCCTAATTTGCATAGTGTTTTCCCTGTGTAGACTGCTTTGTGAATGACTCTCTATGGTATCAAGTGCAGACTGGTGTCGTTAGTCATGTTAAATCTTAAGAATCTGGGACCAAACATCAGCTTTGGGAGTAATCTTCTTGATGGTATGAATATTGTTTAGTTTTTTCTGATTTGGAAATTAACCTGCAGATTTCGGCTTTTCATCTTATGATGGACGCAGTTGTAGGTATTCAAGAAACTAGTTCAAGAAACTCCCAATGCTGTGTGTTTGAGTTAGTTGTGAAAATGGAAGAAAGATGTTGTTCTGGAAAATGTGCTTAAAGTGCTTTATGCACTTTCTATCCACTGAAAAAACTGAAAGTGTTGTTACAAACTTCTGTTACCAGAGAATAGCCCCACCAGCTTGTACAGAAGTCCCTGTAGTTACTGAGTAATACACATTAGTGTGTAATAAGCATTGGAGTGTTAAGGGATAAATGAAAAGTCAGAGTTATGCTATATATGAGTGTATCTTCTGGATTAGATTTGTGATCCTGTGGACTTTCCAACAGGTTGTTGGTGAGCTGTGGCTATTGTTTAGCATTTAAAAGAGGGCTGATGTCTGAGTTCTGAGTTAATGAATGATAACTTTGGAATTTTAATTTGGTTGCTTGATGCTTACTTTATTTTAATTCTATCCATGGGTCGTCTGTCTGGTAAGTTTATTCATTTGATTATGTAACATAGTTGGTTGGTAAGAAGATAATGCTGAAAACGGGGGGCTTTGAGGCCTCCTAGCGCTTTAGGTTCTGCAGTGTGTGATGGATGGGGTTGGACTGGGATCATTGTAAATAGTCTATTTTTGGTAAAACTTACATTTTAAGACCAGCCATTCTGCCCTTGAGAGAAAGAGGAATGACTGAAGAACATCACTTATGGTTTTAAACAACTGACTGAAATCGAATGTGGACAACTATAGCAGCGAGAAGATATAAGTATTGTGATGTGCTGGTGCTTAGGGGGACAGGTGAGGTCTGAATCGCTGTCAGATAATGTCTAAGAAGTTTTGGTTCAGTGGAAAGATGGCCTCTTGTACTGAGGGGGGAATAAAGTGTAAAGATTTTTAATTCCAGATGTAACTATTGCTGTTTCTGAGTTTCGCCTGGATGTGTAGTGTACAAGATGAAATAGTTTTAGCGGCCGAGTTAAAAAGTTAAAATGTGGGGCTAGTGTGGTCCAAAAAGGTTTATAAAACTCATCAGGAGAGCTATCAGCTTTTGGCATATGCATCATGTTAAATTCATCATGGAATTCCTCTGGCATTATGTCCGGTGTGTTGTTTAGTTCTTCAGATAATTTGGGAGATCTAAAGTTGATACCTTCTATTTCAATATCATAATCTAATGCATTTAGATTCTCTCAAAATATACTACTTATTTCCTCCCAGATCTGCCTAGTCTTTTCCTTCTACTGTCTTGAAGGAGCTGCGGGTCATTTGCGGTCCAGTCACATCACACTCTGTAAAAGTACAAATCCTGCCTGTGTCGTTGGACAACTCCTGTTCTCTCGAAAATCCCAACCCATTTCTGAGATCTGTCTTGCCAGTGTGATTCACAAAGTTCAGCTGTCAACCTACAAGTCGAAGCAGATTCATTGCTTATTGAGGTTGTAAGCTTGCCAGATTCCAGTTTAAAAACTTCAATCCTAGAAAGCGAGGATGTTGTAATTCATAGCAAGTGGCACAAAGAAGATACTCAAATCAAGTAGCGTGCCCCATGAATGGAGGATCCTAGCTGCAGCTGCTTTAAGCAGTAAGCAGTGGCTGTTAAACCACTCCCCATGAATTCTCCATCACAAGTGCTTCTGCGACCTGTCACATCGTTTTCAGTCATCAGCCACGCAGCAGCCAGGAGCCTTAGAGCGAAGCAGAATATTAGTCTCTCAACTCCGCAACACAACCAAGGAAGTCGCTGCGTCATCATATTGCCTACACTCTTCAAAATAAAGGGTTCAAAGGGTTCTTGGAGTGATGCCATGGAAGAAACACTTTAGGCTTCCTAAAGAACCATTTTTGCTTGAGATGTGTGAGTGTGAAGAACTTTGATCTCAAGAGAAGATTCTTTAACCCTTTGAAAGGGTTGGTCCCACTATATTAGGTGTCTCTTACAACTGTGTAGTTATACACTTAATAACAACGTAATTACTAGTGATGCAGTCGCTCTTACAGCCGCTCTACACCAGTAATGACTGTGTAATTACATGTGTGTACCAACTTCAATTTTCACTCATATTATTACATGTATAATCACATTTACTATAAACATGTTGTCACAGCTACTGAGATACACTTGTGTAAATACATGACTCATAACTAGATTTGAAACACGTTATTACATGTTACATATTGCTGTACTACTGTAATCCCTCTATCAGTGACTCCATCACCAGTTACATTGTTATGACACATACTGTTAATGGGTAACTATACAGTTATTGGAGATGTGTTCAATATAAAGGTTCTTCACACTCTTTATAGCACACTAGTGGTGACAAGTCTTTTGACCAACATCAAACTAGTTAGAGTTGCCGCATCGTAACTGACTCGTGGTACATTTTGTGGAAAGGTGGTACGAGTGTCGTTGATTCGAATCCCAGGTCATGCTGCTTGCCATCAGCAGCCGGAGTTTGAGAGAGCACAATTGGCCTTGCTCTTTGAGGGGTGAGTTGATGGCACTTCCTCCCCACATCACTCCTAGTGCGATGTTGGTCAGCACAGGCGTCTGCTAGCTGTTGTATCGGAGCTGGGAATCGGGCACTTTGAAAAGTGTTAGGGTTAGAGTTCACATGACATCGTATCATAGGAGACATGTGCTAGTAGTCCTCACCTTCCTAGTGTTTTGGGCATTGCTAGTGATAGGGAGTGTTTACAAGAACCAGGATTGGGTAACTGTTCTTTTAAATTGGGTAGAAAATGGGGTAAAATTAAAAACATCCTGTTGTATAATTTGCAGTTTTATGTCATGCAAATGCTGCTCACCAGCCACTGCGTGCCCAAACTCTGGTCACAAAAACATCCTGAATTTGCCTGAACTGGGTCTACACTGCTGCACAATGAGCTATAATTCATGCTACAGAAAACCAAGCACTTAATTTTCTTCATGATTAGGACTGCAGTAAACAAGGATTAGAGGAGGTACAAGAAAAGAAAACCAAAAATAAACACTTTTTTACAGAATGTTCTGAGAAACAGGAACACAATAACACCCCACTGCCCTGGAACCAAAACTTTGCTTTAATTGGTAAACTGTTAAAAAAACAAAGAACTATAACTACAGTAATGATTTTCTCAGTACAACACTCCATATTTCCTGTGGTCCTGTAGCCTGACCAATCTCCAGTTCCCCTCAGCACAGTCTCACTGTGTGGTAACTATCAAAGCCATGCCACCTCTTAAGCATAACTTGGTGCAATCTATGAATTTTCATCAAATCACTATGATCTGTGTGCTGTCAGTAGGAAGTGTGCTGTACAGGTACATTCTGACCCCCAAAGAACAACCATGTACTCAAAGCTGCACTACATTCACTTACCCAGGGGAAAGCTGCATATCGGTACCTTTCATAACTTAAGTGGGGCAACAAAGATTCAACTCCATCTGCTCCAGTGGCAAGAGTCGAGAGACAGAGTCAACTCCAGAAGATTGTGCAGAATCATGCATCACTAGATGGAACTACTGAGAAGCGGATAACTTAGTTGATTGTAGGACTGCACAGTATGAACTAAATACCATATGGAGATTAACACCTACCGTTCTATAATTACAGACTGTAGTCCATCTGTTTCCCAGCATACTTTCTTAAGCACCTTTTACCCTGTTCTTCCATGGTCAGTATCCCACAGGACCACCAAAGAGCAGGTGGTATTTGGGTGGTGACAGTGCAGTGACAGTGACGTGGTGGTCGTGTGTTAGTGTGTGTTGTACTGGTACAATTGGATCAAACACCTCACTGCTGTCACTGCTGGACTAAGACTAGTCCACCAACCAGAAATATCCAGCCAACAGCGTCCTGGGGGCAGCTTCCTGTGACCACTGATGAAGGACTAGAGGATGAGCAACACAAACTCATGTGCAGCAACAGATGAGTTTCTATCTCTGACTTTGCATCTACAAGGTGGAACATCCAGATAGGAGTGTCTAATAGACAGGACACTGTTTAAACACTCCAGCAGCACTGCTGTGTCTGATCCACTCATACCGGCGAACACACACTAACATACCACCACCATGTCAGTCTAACTGCAGTGCTGAGTATGACCCACCACCCAAATCCTACCTGCTCTGTGGGTGGTCCTGACCATTAAGGAACTGGGTGAAAGGAGGCTAATTAAGTAGGCAGAGAAACAGATTGGCTAGAGTGGAACTGATATAATGGACAATGACTGAGGAAACAGGGAGGTGGTTTTAATGAAGTGGCTGAATGGTGGGGAAAACAGGCTGATACTGAAATCAATCAATATTTTCTGACTTGCTTTATGTTCTTACAAATGCTCATATATCAGTATACAGTCACCATCTGTGTCAGAATTGAGATCTTATGGTCATCTTTCACAGTGGTTTGACAACTGACAATCATTTCATGAAGCACTGTGGAAGATTTAGAACTACAGGGTCCCATCAAGCTCCTCCAAATCATTACCAGTATAAAAGATTTCCATATTATGTTGGTCCTGAAAAGTCCAAACACATGAAAGCTAAATCGAAACTATGAAGGCCACTGCAGAGCTTTCAATGACCTGTCAGAAAGCAATGTGTGAACAGTGAACAGAGACAAGAAGGGCAGGAAGACTGTGTGAGTCTACCACTGTATCAAAGGTCAGTTTTTCTCTGTACGATTAAAGAATGACAGGCTAGAGAGTCCTAATTGGATTTATCTCTAGGCTGAGGTTCTGAGTTTTTTCTAGGGTTATCACAGTTCCACAATTTTGCATTTAACATTAATACCAAGTGTAGTATCACAATACTGACTGAAGTAAACTCAAATATCAACTTAACTGATATTTACATTTCTCTTTATTATAATGTATTATAATTCTCTTTATTATTTTAATACAAAATAATTTAAATATTAGGCAATCAAAAAAAGTAACTAATAGGGCAGTGGTGGCTCAGCGGTTAGAGCGCCGGGATATCGATAACAGGGTTGTGGGTTCGATTCCCGGGCTCGGCAAGCTGCCACTGTTGAGCAAGGCCCTTTACCCTCTCTGCTCCCTGGGCGCTGGAGTTGGCTACCCACCACTCTGGGTGTGTGTGTGTGTACTCACTGCCCCTAACACATGTGTGTGTGAGTGTGTGTTCACTACCAGATGGGTTAAATGCGGAGGACACATTTTGCTGTACAGTGACAAATATGTGCACCTTTACCTTTTAATAAGAGCATATTGGCCAATTTCAGTATGTACTAAAGACTAGGACGGGGAGTGCCCCACACTATATGGGACACCTGCTCATTCATTGTTTCTTTAATTAAAAAATAATATTTTTATATTAAATCTTTTGTCTTTACTGTCCAGGGAAGACTTTTTTACTAGATTTTGAAGCATTGCTGTGAAGATTTGATTGAATTTGGTGACAAGAGCGTTAGTGAGGTCTGAATGTTGGATGATTACCACCCCACCTCATCCCCAACTCCCCAGCTCATCCCAAAAGTATTGGATGGAGCACCAACATCACTCCAGAGAACACAGCTCAATACCCCTCTAGCCCACGCCTGGCATTAGGCATGGTGTCAATAGGTTAATGTTTATCTGCTCCAGAAAGTCCTATTCTATTGGCTGTACTTCTCTACAGGGACTAGACAAGCTGTGTGTGTGCATTTGCACATTTGTGTCAGCATATATACACACTAAATTTCTCTCCTGTGGATGTTTGCTAGTTAGTCCACGGAGCTGATGCTAACTTGGATACCAACTTGTTAGATGATACGTTTAATACTATATATTATAGCCCAACATGAATCATTTAAAACAGCACAATACTGAAAAATGCATCTCGTGAATAATTTGGAGCCTTGCTCATATCTGCTGTTGAAGTCACTCATTAATTCAAGCAAAAAACCACCTTGTCTCTCCGACTTTCCCTCTGTCCATCCCTCTCCCGACATCTCCTTCCTCCAGCCCCAGTGAAGGAGCACTAGTGCTATCAAATATCTCCATCGTAGCAGAGTTGGCAGTTAAAGCATAGCCGAATGGCATGATGATAAGCTGAAGGTTTGCGAGCCCTTTTTTTTATTATCAGTTTTATATACTCTCTCCTTTTTCACTTTGTGGATTTGCATCCACTGAGTGACGATGTAGCCAGTAATTTCTAGCCCAGTCACTCATATCAGCAAGACATTTTCGGCTGTCAGCTAGAGAGACAGAGCTGTGCGAAGCAGTGGCCAAGACAAATGGGCATGAAGCAATGCAAATACTTCAGGTAGACAATAACAGGACTGCCATGCACGAGTGGAGGAGAAAAATGTGGCAGAGTTCATGTGATTAAAAGATAAACATTAAAGAATAGTGAAATGAATAACATAAATAATAGCTAGCGTGAACGGGCGGCTCCGGATCACTTTGTTATTCTGCTCACGGCAGCAGCTTGATACAGTGTGCGATCATCATTGGTTATGTGCTTTGCTTCTTGTCCGGGGTACGTGTGTCAAAATATGTGGAGAGTGAGCTAAATCACTCAGCAGGAGATCGTTTACAGAAGAGGAACACTCGTATGTGACTCGTATGTGGGCAGTATATCATTAGTAGCCTATTTTTCCTGTAGCAGTATATTATGACATTAACTTGCCATGTTATTGCTTTTCGAATTTATTGATACTGGCAGATAATGAGCATTACATCCATGTTATTATTCTGTTCCATAAACTGCCGCCAAGCAGTTTGCTTTTAATTGCATTAGCTCTCTTTTGTGCACTGTACACCTGGTACCCAAGGTTCATTAGTTGCAGTGGTTTCAGATTGCTTTAGGTTATTCTGAAAGAGCAGTTCTGACTACAGAAATATGACGTCTCCTTTAACGGTGCCATAGAATGCATTTAATCTGTATTTGTTGTTTTTGATGTATCAATAGTCAGTATGGGACTTCGTTTGGGGTGAAAATTGACCAGATGCTGCTTAACAAGTCTATTTACAACCCTGTTATTGTGCCTCTGAATGATTTTACCTATTTTCTCTCCACAGAGAAGCGATGTGGGGAGAGTGCACCATCTACCTCGGCTGCCGATGGCTAGCAGCATCCTCTGATCATAGTGACAGCACCTTCTTGCTTAGGGCCCCTGATTTCACTTTTATAGTTGACAAACATTAGAGGCACCCAAATATTTCCCAATAATACATGTCCGCACACTTTCCTCACTTCACTGGAGATGTCATAAGACCGAAACTTCGGAAACCAAAGCTACCGCAGTTAGCTTGAAAATTCTCAAAATGTGACGATACTTGTTTTACATGGAACCAAAAGGAACCAAAGCTACCGCAGTTATAGATATGAGAGACTGTGATTTCTTCATAACAGACATAACAGCCTACATGTGTAGATGGGAAGAGGAAGAAGGAAGGTAATCATAAGAATAACATGTCGAATAGTGCTGAAAGTTGAAGTCGGTGCAGGCAGTGTCACAGAGCATTCGAACGAAAGGAGGAAACACCTAAAACTTATCTAAGCACCTCAAAGACAGACATCCAGATCTGTCCACAGAATTCAAGGTGAGCAAGTTTCACCAAAACATTCATAACGTTCATAACATGAGGTCTACGTGTTACTGGTATTGCAATTGGAAAGGCTACATTAGCTTGTTTAGGCTAACACTGCAATGGCTTCTAACCAGTGATTTTATTCTGCATTCTATTGACTTTGGAAGTCGGATGTTGGAGCTGGGAATGACATCACGCCTGTGTTGACCGCGTTCCAAAATTCTGATAAACAATTAATTTAAGTCTTCAGAGTTGACCGCAAATGGTTTGACAATCCTTTAAAGGTGTTACATGGTGAATTTAACCAAAATATGTCCCACGTTTTCCGTCTTAGGTTAGCATTGTTAGTACTCATAATACCAATATTACTAATTCATTGGTATTTTGCGTATCTAATTATGGAAACACGTCCACAGATAAAAGTTGGACCGTACTGCATGTGTAACTGATTTAATGAGACACAAATAGATAGAAGTGTTAATAAACTGTAAAATACTACTGCTTTTATTACTGTTTATGTGCAGTGCAGCAGCTGTTTGTAATATTAATATTTGGTCTTGTTATTTATTACATTTATTACTTTTTTCGTATTTTAAGCAGCTGGGCACTGCAACAGACATGCTATTCCACCATTAGGTTGATTTGTTTGGGATGTATTTTTTATTTTTTACACAATATTGTTTAACACTTTATTCACCAAATGCATCCTACTTGTGTTGGGGAAAAAAAAGGTGTGTTCATATTGAAATGTGGTTATTTTATTGGATTATTTGTTTGTGGTGGTCTCAAAATTGGTATCAAGAATCAAAAAATTTCAAACTCAAAACTCAAACTGTACTACCCAGTATACTGTGTACTGTGTTTATGCCTATATGTATATGTTCAGATTTTATGGTGTTTTGCAAGACAATATACTTTTTGAACAATTTCTTTGCTTAAAATTTGGGCTTAAATTTATATAATGTGAAAAATAATGTGAGACTTTTCCGGACATGACGATATTTTCTCTTTGCTTTATCATGTCCAAGTTTACTCCCCCTAACTTTGTCCCTATTACCCATGCAAGGCCAAAATCCACCCACATTTTGTACAGAATTTTTCCTGATAAAAGTTATTTCGCATGGGCAAACTCTGTCTAGGAGAGTGAAGCGGCTCTTTCATCTGCATTGGAAATCCCTCTGCATCTCGCTTTCTCAAGCTCGATAAGGAGGAACGCTCCAAAACCTCGGTGCTCTTTCCCTGAGTGTGCCGCACTGATAGTGTTTGACAATAACAAATGCTGAAAACCGTGCATGCCTTTTTTCCATCACGTCCGCCCAGAAAGTGACTGGATTTTCATCAACAGCATTATTATGAACTTTTAGAATAGATGGAATTGTCTAAGTCTCTTTTTTTTTGGCATACGCTTTTTGAAGTCATTCCAAAGTCTCCCACACTGTCATATAGACGTGCTGCATTGAGAAACTGCACAGCTTAGGAGAATATGACATGTGATGTAGTGAAAATTCAGTGTTATTTCACTGCTAAACAATTCAGTAAATTCTTTAAATACTGAACTAGATTTTGTTAATATGGTACTCTGAGAAACTGTGTTCAGCAACTATGCTGATCCTAAATTGAATGTGCAAGCTTTCAGTTCACATACAACTCTTTTTTTATTTTCATTTTACATTCGTACACTTTAATTGATGCCATAGAAGAACACCTTTCATTCCATACAGATCCTTGTTTTTAATAGAGATAAGTGAGTGTAAGGAACCTTCAGTTAATGTAAAAAAGCCTATAAGATTGTTTTGTCACTTCCTTATCTCTGTTCTAAACATGATTCTTCATGCAATCAAAAATGGTTCTTCTGTGGAATCACACACAGAACCATTTGTAGCACCATTTGTTTTAATCATGTTTTTATTCTGCTTGCCACTTTGGGGGTTTGGGCATATATTAGGGATGTATGTGGGAAATAATCTGACCCACTTTGGCAAGGGCCAGACGGTGATGGCTAGACAACTGGGCCAGAACACCTCCAAAACATTAGACAGGTCTTAAGGGTTTTTGTTTTGTCTGGTAAGCAGTGGTCAGTACCTACCAAAAGTGGTCCAAGAAAAGACAATCAGTGAATCAGTGACCGGGTCATGGGCACCTAAAGCTCATTAATGTGATCCATGAAGGCCCGTCTCAAAATTTACAGGATTTAAAGGATCTGAGGTAATATCTTGGTGCCAGATTTCACAGGACACCTTTGGAGGTCTTGTGGAGTCCATGCTTCAAATTCTTAGATCTGTTGTGGTGGCACAATGGGGACTTACTTAATATTAGGAAAGTGGTGCTAATGGCTAATCAGTGTAAAGTACTTTGAATGGCCATTATGTATGAAAAGTACTATACAAATAAACCTGACATACCTTGAATTTTCAGTACTTTCTTTTATTGTTATGACAAAAAATGTTTATGATGAAAAAAGCCAACTATGCTGAAATTGAATTCTGCCTGCAAGCTGAAACCTTCATAACATGCAGGTGAAGTTGTATTTGGTAACATAGTACTAAAATCTTTAGCTGCAGAAAATGTTCATTGTTTAAGACTAGTTTGTTTACTTAAGACTAAGTTACTAGGGGTGTAACCATACACAAAGTTCCTGGTGTCTCAAAATGGTTTGGCTAAAGCAAAAATTAGGAGGGCCTAAATATATGCATTATGTTCATATGTTAAGGTTTATATAATTAATGTCAAACAAAGGCCTTGTATCTCCAAAATGACAAGAGTAGAATAGCAGGAAAACACCTTTTTAACTTTGAATAGAATCAATTTATTTCCAGTCATATTGGAGCATTTCTATTGGTCTATTCACCAATTCAATTAGCATCAAAAAGTGAAAAACGTGAAAAATATGTGACAATGATGACATATTATTTGCACCATGAGCACAACACACATGAACAACACTATGTTCATGATTCAGTTCCACATTCAGTATTCTGTATGTTAAAATGATTCTCCAGAGTTCTGTTTGTATTATAAACTTTGCAGATTGGTTTAATAAAATAATGCATTCTGTTACTTTAAGTTGCACCCATTGCTGGCATAGATGTGCAAATGCACACACACAGCTTGTCTAGTCCCTGTAGAGAAGTACTCCCAATAAAATAGAACTCTCTTTAGGGGAGAGTTGGGAGGTTGGGAATGAGGCGGGGGCTGGCATCATCCAATATCCAATAACAATAATGTTCTTGTTGCTGAATACAATCAAATCCTCATAACAATGGTGCAAAGTCTGTCCCTCCCTGGACAGTAGCTACAGCTCCTCTAACAAAAACAGGATAAAAACGCATTTAATACCCTTGATTTTAGAAGAAATAATGAATGAGCTGGTGTCCCAATACTTTTGTCCACATAGTGTAGGTTAAGAAAAATACAAAAATATATTTCTTTAAAAAAATCCTTATTCTGATACAGGTGTGTGGCTATAGACTTTATTGCAGACATGTTTATAAGGATTATAAAAAATGTCTAACATTTGAATGAAATATATATAGAATGCAAAATATTATTTACCGTACAAACAGTGTACTTAAAATGCAGCGTACATTATGGTGTGTATTATTAAATGCTAGAGATAAATAAAGGCAGTGTATGCAGTATATGAGCGGCAGTGTTTATCAATGCAGTGTGACGTTCAGCAGTATGATATTTGATGGAAAGAAGATGGTCTTGAGCCAACATCTTTCTGGCACAGATGCTCCTGTGTCTCTTCCCGGATGATAGGAGGTTATACAGTATGTGGCTGTATTGGGAAATGTCCCTGATGATGCTGTTTTCCCCCTACACACACAGCGTTGGTGGTGAATACTTCCAATGGCAGGAAGCTATGCACCAATGATGTGCTGAGCAGTCCTCCTTCTGCAGGGCCTTTCTTGTCAGTTCCTGTGGTCTACCACACTGTCACACAGTTGCTTGGTATGCTCTTGCAGGAGCAGCGGTAAACATTTGTGAGGTAAATCCAATAAAACCAATGCTGTCCCTCCTTAACCAAACAAGATGGTGTTAAGGGTCCATGAAAGTTCCTCAGAGATGTGGACGCCCAGGAACTTGAAGCTGGAGACACACTCTACCTCAGTGATTGTTGGGGCCAGAAGGGCTGGTTTGAGTATTTTTAGAACTGCTGATCTCCAGGGATTTTCAGTTCAACAGTGTCTAGAGTTTAAAATGGTGTACTAAAGTAAGAACATCCAGAGAGTGACAGTTCTGCAGGTGGAAACATCTTGCTGATCAGAGAGAGTTTATAAAAAAACAACAAAAATGGATTTACAAACTAATTTTGTAAATCTTTTTGTAATCTTACAAAAATGTTACAAGCCCTTCAACAGACTATTTATATTCCTAAATCCCTTCTTCATTTTCTCATTTCCTCTCTCTTTCTCTCTCTGAGCTACCCCCTGCTGTCTGCTCAATGCTGGTGTGAGTGCATTCATGGTTGAGTGCTGCTTCTTGCCTATCCTTTGGTTCAGGCTCTCCCATTGTGTAAACCCGCCAATATTTACCATAATCCACCAAACTCCCCTTTCTGTTTTCTTTTCCATGTATTGAGATGCTGTTCCGACTGTTCTGTCCTGGGGCTGCCCGACCAGGTTCTCCACTACGCTCCTGCCCGCTGCAATGCTGTCCTCCTCTTGATCCTTGCATTGATTAATTTACACAACTCTAGACACTACATAGGTGTGCGATATGACTGTTAAATCTGCAGACACTTTCACATTAACAATGATTATGTCTCCTACACTCAGTCACATAATTCTCATAATTCATGGCATGCTGTCACATTATCCAATTCTCTATATCTGCCCAGTTATGCTTGTTGTTCTGTTTTGGATGTGCTTTCCAGTGTCAACCAGAGGAGGATGGGGTTCCCTTTTGAGTCTTGGTTCCGCTCAAGAGTTTTTCCTTGCCACCAGACTTAAGTACACTAAACTAATATATAATGCCACAGCGGGTCTGACAAATGTCTGCGGACCATTTATTACATATCGTATATCTTCTCTGATCGTCTCCATATGCACAGTTTGGCTACACTCTTAAAGATGCTTTAAAGCAACAATATGCAATATTTCTGTTACAATATGCAGTTCTCGCTGCCCTACCTGCTTTACCATAGTTACATAGTGCAATTTCTGGCATGCTGAGCCCAGAGAGTGAATAACAGAGGCGCTCTTCTCCCTGTTACAGTTCAGTAGAGCATCAACATGAATTCCAAGCTGCTATTTTAAGGTAAAAATGCTACATAATGCAGTGCCCTGCTAGGGAACTAAAAGATTGACTGATGGCGGATAGCAACAGTTGCTAAGCAGTGATTGCAGTGATTAAGGGGGGGGGGGGGGGGGGGGGCAAGAAAAAATGCAGGACTTGGGAACCATCCAGGAATGATGCATACACCAAATCTCTTACAGAAAACAAATGCAATGACTAAATTAAATATTTAATTTAATTCACACAAATTTTGCGTAGGTGGGTGTGGGTGGTGGGGGTCTTCTCTGGGTGGGCCCTTTTGATGCTGGGCCTGCCTACTCTTTTCTATAAAAATGGTCAAACCATGTACAGCATATAGCTAAAGCAGTAGCAGCAGTCATTCTGAAGTCTGAATTCTGGCAGTGTTTTATATTGTACAATCCAGAAGCTGACATCTGGGGTAAATTAGATTTTTCAACTAACTATTCCTTCAAAGCACGCACTTTCCAGTGATATCTCATCAACCCGTTGACTTCAGCGGCCTACAAAGCTCCGTTACAGAAGAGAAAGTGAAGTCTACTATTAAATGTCTACACTGTGTGTCAGAAACATCTCTCTGTACTGTGTGTGTGTGTGTGTGTGTGTGTGTGTGTGTGTGTGTGTGTGTGTGCGCTGCGCTGCTGTATGCGGGCTGTCATGAGGCCTGATTAATCTTCATTTCGTCGTCTTGTCATTTCTAGCTCTCGTCCACCGCGCAGCTGCAGCAGCACAGACTCACTGAGCTGAAACCTGTCGATGTAACTTTGCACAGAATGAAGGACTAGCGTAAAGAATTAAACAGGATATGTAAATAAGGACAACAGTTGGGATTTACGTCCCATGCATGTCCTGGCAGTGCTATAAATATTGAATAGAAATACAACTGATCTACTGTACCACCTAATGTTTGAAGCATAGAATGTGCTTATGAAGCAGTAATGCACTAATTGGTTTAGGGGTGAGTTCATGGGTTGGATACAGTAGCTGCCTCGGCTCAGTTTAGCAGTGTCTGTTGCCGGCATGGAAAGAGGATCATTTGATTTTGGAGAATTAGGATTTCTTACAGTATTCAATAAATGATGCACTCGTTTTTTGGACATAATAAAATATAATTTTTTTCCTGGGCACTACCTCCAAAACACTTCTATCCTTATTATTATCTATTAGCTAGTACTGACCACACTCTGAGATAGAACGGTTAGGTGGGCTCAGTATATTTGTCCAATTTTTTGTTGAAAGTTGCCCCCCCTTTATGTGGTGAGTGATGTAAGAAAGTTAGGAGACAGGGTGGAGGTGGATGCGGCATTTGTTCGACACAGAGCTGAACTGAGAGGTAAATAAGGGGCTTTTTCCTTCTCCCAAAAATCTGTTATGTCATAAATCTATTTATTTGCAGTTGATATATTTTTAAAATAAGTAAGAACAAACACCAATATTAGAATCCCATCATTATCAGCAAATAACTGCTTTAAAAAAGTCACCTTGCATCAGACAGATGCAACTGATGTGGTGATATTTTTTTCATACTTACGTATTTGTAACACGTCAATAATTGCAGATGCATCTAGCAATTCTGAGCCCACGTCTATATCCACTATTTTTCATACACACATACTGTATGTCCAAATGTTTGTTGTCACCCCATCTAATGAATGCATTCAGACACAGATTGACAAATGTACACATACACAGCATGTCTAGCCTCTGCAGAGAAGTACTGCCAATAAAATAGGACACGCTGGAGCAGATAAACATGAGCCTGTTGGCATAATGCCATGCATGGGCTACAGGAGCTGTGGAGCAGTGCAACTGGGTTCTCTGGAATGATGGTGCGCCATCATATTTTTTTGGGGTGGGTTGGAAAGTTAGGAATAAGGGGGGTATGGTGGACCTTCCAGATTATCACCCATCACCAGCTTCCACCTGTCTTTAGAAGATCTCTGCTCACACGCCACTTTGCTGCTCTCAGATGCTGATGCGTTTTTTATTCCTCCCTCCCTCCCTTCCCACTGCATCTAATTTGGTCCCAGGGAACTGGTTCCAACCCGGCCTTCCATGTACGGCAGGATCTGCAAGGGTCTAGCTGTTTCAAGACAAGGGCCGATGGCGGGGGTCTACGCCAAAGGCTTTAACTTCCATACACTATTTTCTATCATATTGTTAATGTTTGGTCAAGATTATGTTTTTCCCTCTGGGGTCTTCTGGTAGAAACGCAATAAATGTAATTTCCCCATAATGCCAATCCAAGTGGATTTAGTAAAAAAATGATATACATCTGAAACTGAAAATGATGAAGAATATTGGTTGTCGGCATCGGCTCAGTTCCCATATCAGTGCATCCCTAAAAATCATTTGAATTGATTTATAAGGCACTGAACTGTAATTAATGCATTCTGAGATTCCGCAGTCCTTTGATCTACACTAAGAAAACAATGTCACCTAAAAACTGACACCCAAAATGTCAACATTTCTTCAAATTAAAGTGGTGAATTGGCTTCTACTACACAGATCATTACAGCGAATCAACACCAGCACTGTTTCTTTCTGCATACAGTGCTCAGTGTGTGCAGTGGGTGTGTATCAATGTGTGTTGTGCTTGTTTGAACAATCTGAGAATGGCATGGGAGGTGAGAAGGTAAATAACAAGCAGTGTGTCAGCTATCTGGCCCTCAACAGGAGGTCCAAACAGCAAATCGCTAACAAATCAACGAGACAAGAGAAATATTTTAAAAGACAGTAGGGGTTTGGCCCCTACAGCAGACGTAACGCTGAGTGGAGTGGATCTTCAGTAATGAAATGGCGTGAACCCCATGCTTCGCTCCACCCTTCGTGAAAATCGATCCTTCACTTCGGTGCCAACCTGAGAAAGCAGGCCGTCACAGGCACTCACATTTCGTCGGGTCACAGCAAAGGTCCGACTCCACTTTCAAAATTTAATGGAGGGAGAAAAAAAACAACAGCAATGAAACAAGTGTTTGAGTCAATTTATAGACTATTCTAAATGTGAGGGAAATTACAGAGACACCATTACCACAGGAGCGCTCAAAAGACTTCCATTGTGTGCTTGAACAACATGCCGTTAGCAAAGTTGTTTACACTTAGAGGGGTCGAGATAGTGGGGTGGGTATTGATTCATTGATGCGCCGTCTCTCTTAGTCTGAGAGGTTTACGATTTAAAACCAACATCCTCCTAAAGAAAAGTGTGTAAAAACCACATACAACTGTTACCCTAGTCATAGACTTCCAGCGTGTGACACTCAAAATTCATATCGTATAAAATACATATAAAACGAACAAATTTTCAGACCTACGTACATGTACAACTCTTACAGTATTCATATATTTTCATATACATGCTGTATGGACAGAAGTATTGGGACTCATTCATTTTTTGTTCCATAATCAAGGGTTTAAAAATACTTATTTACACTAGATTTTGGAGCATTGCTGTAAGCATCTGATTGCTTTCAGCTACAAGAGCATTAGTGAGGTCAGGATGTTGGATGATCACCACCCCACCTCATCCCCAACTTCCCAACTCATCCTGAAAATATTGGATGAAGCACCATCATTCCAGAGAACACAGTTCCACCACTTTTGCCACTTTTGTCCTCTAGACCTGGCATTCAGAATTATGCCAATAGGTTAATAGTTATCTGCTCCAGATAGTCCTATTCTATTGTCTGTACTTCTCTGCAGGGACTAGACAAGCTGTGTGTGTGCATTTGCACATATGTGTCAGCAATGTGTGCAACTTAGCTACAGTAGCGGAATGCCTTAATCAGAAGGGGTGTCCACAAGGATTTGGACATACTGTGTATATGTCATTACTTTACTACATAAAGTCAGGTCCATAAGTGTTCGGACAGTGCCACGATATTTCGAATTTTGTCTCTGTGCATCACCTCAATGGTTTTGATAGGAAGCAACCAGGATGTGACTAAACATTCAGCTTTAATTCAAGGGGGTACTTGGTTATTTTCACAGGGTCAAAAGTAATTGGACAAGAAAACATCATTATAAATATATGGATAATTTTTAATACTGTTATGCAAGTACTTTGCAATTAACAACAGCCTGGAAGCTGGAAGCTTGGAAGTCTAGAACCCATAAATATCACCAAAGAGTTTCCCCTCTTGAGATGCTGCTTGTTTGGGGGGGCGGTATGCCTTCAGTTTTCTCTTCAGTACAAGACAACTGGTTTAAGGTCATATGACCTATGACTCTTCGCATTAAAATACTTTTGTGGTTTTGGTTATTAGCAATCTGTACAGTGAAACCCCATACTATCCGTTTTTTCAGCATTTGATTGAATCTGAGCAGTAAGTAGAGCTCTACTTCAAAATTCACCCTGCTACCTCTATCAACAGTCATCTTATCAATAACCACCAGTGACCAATGACAGTTCTACTGGCAGGTATACACTCCAATACCGTAACAGTGCCTCCACCATGTTTGACAATGAATCCTTTCTTTCCTTCTCAAGTTAATATTGGTTTCATCTGTCCAAAGATTGTTTCAGAACTGGGCATGCTCTAAATAGCAGAAGTCTAATTTTCTAGAAAAAAATCAAGTCAATTGTCCAAATACTTTCGACCCTGTGGAAATGAAGGGACTATAAAAAAAATGTGCTTGTAATTTAGTGAAATATTTTTGTTTAAATTAAATTAGCTTTAATTAAAGCTGAAAGTCTATACTTTAATCTATATTGATTTCTTTCATATCCATTGGGATGATGCACAACAGAGACAAACATTACTACTTACAAACCTGCTACTGTTTAAATACTTATGGGCTTGACTGTATATGTATAAATACTGTAAGAACCCAGTATGTGTCCTACCTGGCCGGTTAGGCAAAAAAAACAGGTAGCACAAAGAGACATAGAAAAAACAACTGGCATCACCTGTCTTTTCTTCTAACGGGGGTGTATCCTCAGCTCTGCTCAGTCTTGAGTCTCTGATTAAGCTGGTAAACTTCTGGTATTCTCTCGAGTTTAGTTTCCAGTCTTTGCTTTCAAGTCAGTCTCTTGAGTACTCAACACAGGTACAGACATAAATAAATAAATAAATAAATAAGACATATATATTTCTCAGTTTTCCACCTCTGTTGGATCAATGGAGCTGAAGTTATTGGCCACACTTTGATGTTTCTCCTTCTCCCTACTGAGCCCTCTTCTAGCCGTCCCCTATCCCTGCATTACTGCAGGGCAGAGACTTAGTTCAGTGGGACAATTACCGGTAATGTCACTCTGGTGGCCTGGGTTTACGCCTGCGGCAGGGCCATCTTAAGTCCTGTTCTCTGCCGTTCAAGTTGTTATTTCCTTTCCTCAAATGTTTCTATAGTAGCTCTTGCTGCTTTCTGAGTTTTCTGAGTTAGAGCGCTGAGTTAGAAGTTTCACTCATCGTCTCTAGTCAGCTGTGCACTTGGGTCCACCCCACTTCCAGTTCCTGGGCAGTAACATTGGCGCACTGGGATGCAGTGTATCTAGGAACAAGTTCAAATTCACCTCAAGGCAACCTTTTTTTGTTGTTGTTTTATAAGGAAACAATGAACAACAAACAGGTTTCTTACGAGAGACAAATGCAGTGACATACAGTTCAAATATAAAGTATGCATATCAAACCATGTATCTCAATGTTTTGCAGTTTTTGATTTTTAAAGGTAAAGGTGCACATATTTGTCACTGTACACTGCACAGCAAAATGCATCCTCCGCATTTAACCCATCTGTGGTAGTGAACACACACACACACTAGTAAACTAGGGGCAGTGAGTACACACACACACACACACACACACACACACACACACACACACACACACACACACACACACACACACACACACAGAGTGGGGGGCAGCCAACTCCAGCACCCAGCCAAGCTCAGGAATCGAACCCACAACCCTGTTACTGATAGCCCAGCACTCTAACCGCTGAGCCACCACTGCCCCACCGGTCAGTGGGTTCTACATGTTGTGTCAAAATGTCAGGAGGCCAGGAAGACCAATAAAAATATTCCAAAATGACTCTATAACTTTCATTGCAATTTTGGAGATTTGTGGTATAGTTTATAGAGCTTATAGAGTTTTCTTACAGGCAATTTCCTGAGAGTTTCCTTGAGAGTTATATGTCAAGTGTGTATTTTTGTATAACTGAGGCAAAAATCCAGAAGTAATACATTAAATAGACTGTAAGAAAAGGAATACTCTGTTTCACTGTTGATTTTAGGATGAAAGTTACATTAAAAGCTGACAAATTCCAAATGTTCTTTTGGGCGCAGGCAGAAACACAAGCATATTTTATAAATGAAAGCTCCTGACAGTTGTCTCCCATAATCACTCTGTGAGAAATATGCTCATTAAATATTCATAATTGTATTTATTCTCCATTACATTATTTAGGACCACTGGAAGTGTCTGGGCTGAGGCGGTATTGAATATTTGATTCAAAGCCTAAGTGAAGCACTGAATATGCATAAGATAGATATCCTCTCAACGAATCAGCCTTGATCAGCTTTTTAGCAGCTTAATTAACTGACGAATCGAACAAAATTACCCAATATTAGACAACTGCTGTACAACTCACAGCTTATATGTTTTATTTGTAATCAGAAATAGTTTATCACTTTTTATTTTCCAACCCTTTCATTAAAATTTTGATTTATTGATTGAATCTGAAGTATACAGAGCTATACTTTCTGCTCAGATTCAGTCAAATGCTGCAAAACTGAGAGGGTGGTGTTTCACTGTATAAGGCTAGATGGATGATGACCCCAAACATACTGCAGAAGCAACCCAGGAGCTTCTTAAGGCAAAGAAATTGAATGTGCGTAAATGTCAGAGTCTGTCACCTGACCTCAGCTCAACTGAGCATGATTTTCATTTACTGAACACAAAACTGAAGGCAGAAAGACCCACAGACAAGCAGCAGCAGAAGGCGGCTGCAGTAAAGGCCTGGCAGAGGGAGAACACTCAGCACTTGATGTCTATGGGTTCCAGACTACCGGCGGTCATTGGCTGCAAATAATTTGTATCCAAGTAAATCCTTATATTTGTAACTATGTTAGTTTGTCCAATTAACTTATATTTAGATGCAAACCTACAAAACAGCCACTGTACAAATACCTATGGGCGTATGGAGTGTATATGTAAAGTGAGGTAAAAGGTAAAGGCGCAAGTCCTCTGCATTTGACCCACCTGTGGTAGTGAACACACACACACACACACACACTAGTGAACTAGGGGTAGTGAGCACACACACCCAGAGTAGTGGGCAGCCAACTCCAGTGTCCAGGGAGCAGAGAGGGTAAAGGGCTTTGCTGTAAGGTTCCAACAGTGGCAGCTTGCCGATCCCTGGTATCGAACCCACAACCCTGTCATCAATAACTACTACAACTACTGCCCTTATACTAATAACCATACAAATAATACACAGTAAAATGTTGTATCAGTTTATTCAACAAATGACTTGTGGCAACTAGTGGTTTAACTGTTTTTTATCACTTTTATCTGGTACCTATTAGTGTTTAATTTGAATAACCACATTTCTAAAAACATTTTTAATATACTAAAGAAATAATGAAAACAATGGAACTTCCTATGAAACTGATATATTGTTATCGCTCTTATTATTGTTGAAATATAAGTATTGTTATTATTATGTATTGTTATTGTTCAATAATATTGTTAAATATATAACTGTACATGAAAAATGTAAGTACAAGAACAGAGCAAAAGCTGACTGAAGTAAAATTGTAGTTTTTTTACTATTATTTTTTATATGACCTGAAAATTATATAAACAAAATACATTTTACCTTAAACTGCTACGCCATCTCAGTGGGTTATATCTGTATATATACTTACAAGAATAAACATACTTTTACATATTTATTCAAATCACAGACCAAAATAGAAAAACCATCAACAGCTTCAACATCCAACAAAAATAATCTCATAGGAAAAAAAGAACCTATATCAGTTTCAAAATGTGTAAAGAAATGCCAGTGCTGTGAATATTCTGACATGAACTGAGAGGCCTCATGAGAGAACATCAAATAAGCACACTGCCAAAACACGAGTGCCTTCGCTGCGTTGACTCTGCCACCTCATTTCCACTCTTAGTGAAAATAGACTTTTAAAAGTCAAAACCAAAGCAAGATTGGACTTGGAGGAAGTAACAATGCAAAGGTTGCTAATGCAAATGCAATTCCAAATACATTCAAAAGAATACTGTGATCTACAGTAAATTCAAGCTGGTTTCTGAAGAATGTATGCTAATTGAAACTTGCTCACTAAACCCTGAATTAGCTCTAGAGGCATAAACATCCAGGTGTATGACGAAAAGGGCTGCACAATGATACCAGTATCATATTAATATGGTCTGATAATAGAACAAAATTGCATAATTTGGCATCAGGTTCATAGTAGATTTTAAAATAATGGGATTTAAGAAAAATATTGTTCACTGTGGACAATGAAAGTGTTCCAAACCAGATATGTGTTGTGCTGTGTACATTCTTCTACAAACAGTTACTAAATCTGTTAAATTACAAGTTTGTTAAAAAGACAAACCATAAATTTGGCTACATGTGAATTAATAATCAGTTAATAGTATTTGGGAAATAATTATACACAAGAAAAATGTACTGGGCTTGGAATATTTTGTTTTTTTTTATCACAAGGAGAGACAGCACTAAATAAAAAAACTTTACTTTTCAAAATAATAAAAAATAGTAAAAAAAAAAAAATGCAACCAAAAGTCTTTTCCAGTGCATTAAGTGTAAATAGTTGTAAATAGGGTTTAAAAGTACATTATTTCACCTGTGAGATAACTGAATTCTATACCGGAACTACATGAGCCTGGTTCATTTTAAAGAAAGACACCAGTTTTTATTTAGCATACTGGGTTTGGAATATTTGGAGTATATAGTGACTGCAGTAACTAAATGTAATGATTTTAATGAATTTGTAAACAAAAAGAAACAAATCCATTGCTGTGTATTAATAATTTAAGTAATTGTCAATTGAGTAATCAAGTATTAAGTAATGTTCTATAGATTCTCTATAAATTCTTAGTTTATATATCTGCAACACTGTGTTTAGTAGTGTCTAAACTTGGAGGCATCTTTGAATTTTTAGTCTATTCAAACTAGTTGAGGACATTCTTGGGTAACTAAAGAAGGGACTCTGGATAAGAGCGTCTGCTAAATGCCTTAAATGTAAATATATCAGCAGACAAGTACATGAAACATTTCAGACATTGCCATTAGGTCAAATTTTTTTCATAGTGGTGCATCCTTAATGATTAGTTCCTATTATTTACATTTACAGCATTTATCTGATGCTCTTATTCAGAGCGACTTACAAGGTTACTCATATTACAGAGGTGGGCCAATGTAGTGTTCAGAGTCTTGCCCAAGGACTCTTATTGGTGTATCGCAGCATAGTCACCCAGACCAGGAATCGAACCCCAGGTATTATTAGTTCTCTCACTTAAAGTAGTGCTAAAAAAGAATGAATGAGGCTAAAAGGAAAGCCGTGCAAATTAGACTTTTATTATTTTTTATTATTCCTTTAAACAACACATTTTTAATGATCTCAGCCCTTTGACTTCAACGTAAAAATACAGTAAGAGAATAAGTGACCACTCTTACAGCAGAGCAAAGCCTGTTATATATGCCCAGCTGACAGACACTGTCTTTCTGCAAGGTTTCAATTCACAACATCCACTGTTCCATCCGAGGTGAGAAGGACACTGGAGGGAAATGATGAGTTGTTCTAAAGTCACTTCATTTTGCTGGAGCGGTGGACTGGGCCCAGGTGTGCTACGAGTCAAGAGAGTAAGACTCCATATAATCCGCCTCATTATATGAAAGACAAAAGCTGCTTTTAAGTCAAAGAAGTGTGATACAATTCCGGGGACTATATCCAGAACTAATCTCAGGGAACACGCTGTTTGCAGATCAGTTCTGCTGAGTAGCATATGGAGGGCCAAGACATACTGGCACAGTGCCAAAGCTGCTCCCAGATCAGCGCTGCCGCTTTGAGTTTAACAGCGCACCGCGGGTCATTATGGTTAAGCCCAGGTGTGAGTGCGCAAAAGCATCCCAGTGGTGCATCTGATTCCACTGCTTACATTAATGCGATTCCCACTTTAAAGCTTGAGCTAAATCTCCTCTAAATGATTTAAAGGAGGGGAAATTGCTTTGCCGTACCAACCCACAGTCTTATCTAGGGAGTGTAATGCTTTCATATTATGCTCACACAGCCAAACACATTAACTCTCAAGACACCAGGATGTTTTGTTGAAAATATTGCCAACCAAGGTAAATGCAATTGTGTAAACTTCCAGAAAAACTGAATCAGCAGCCTTCCTGAACTTCTTGGAGCCTCTTTGGAAAACCTTTAGGCTTCTCACCAAACGCCACCCACTTATTTGCCTCAATAAAGATACTCCCTTCCCATTTAACCTCACCTAAACCAGGGCTGTGCAAAGCATGGCCTGTGCGGATGATCTCCATTTTTGTCCGTTTTTAGATTTCTCCATGGTTTGAACCTGTAGCTGCTCTGTATAGTGTTTAAATAATTCTGGATAAATAGACTAATAGAAATGCCTTTTTACATTAACTTTCATTCAAAGTTAAGAGCGGTTTTGCCATTTTCTGTAAAATCACCATTATATATATATATATATATATATATATATATATATATATATATATATATATACGCACACAAACATATTTTGTAGTGAAGTCCCAGATAAGAGCACCTGCTAAATGCCTTAAATGTAAATGTAAATTCACATAACAACATATAATTATTTCTGTTGTTGACAATGGTCATTTCCACATGATATGTTTCTTTTTAACACACACATGAAAATGTACTGGTTCTGAAAGCACATAATTTCATATAATAGTAATAGTAATTTCATAATAGTATTACTTCACCTGTATCACACCAGCCTGATCCGTTTTTAAGAAACAACATCAGTTTTTCTTCAGCATTAATGAGGCTGCACAACATTTCTTCTAATACTTTCTATTTTTTATTTACATAAACTAGAAGACTTTCCTACTGACTTTAGACTTTTCTATTCAATTTAAGCAAAAAATAAACAAAATAAATAAGGTTCATCGCTGACCAAATCCCACAGTTGTCCAACAGCTTTTAAAAATTAAGGTACTACAAAGGCTTCTTTTGGTGATGCCGTGAAACAATTTTGTAAGAAACGTTTCATTAGTGTAAATTCTGTTATTGAGGCAACCTTATTTTATCCAGTAATATAACCCACACATGTGAATTTTGGACAACAGCTTAATATATGCTGTACCAGACAAAACAACCTTCAACAAACTTCAAAATCAAACCTTTTCTTAAGCACCATGTGGCATGGTCACGGAACTGTCTCCAAATTCTAGCAAGCAATGCTTTTATATGTTTGAAAACTACGCAAAAGCACAGGGTTCATTGAGGTAAAGTACAAAATTACAGTGCCCTGCCATCAGCAACCTTTCCCTGCATGGTACTTCAGTCACATTCTATATCATTAACAGTGAGAAATGAGGCATTTATACCCTTTCAGACAGATGCATTTCAGTAACGTTTAAAGTACACGCTGACATTACTGTATGGTCATCAATCAATCAATTATGCAGGACCTGTCTCATCCCACGGGTGTGTGCATAAGCTGGCAATATAACGAGGATGAAGGAAATTCTGCAGTGAGACATGCAGTGAATCAAGGGCTAATTTAATCACAGTGTCACAGACAGAGAGACACACTTAAAAATAAAGATTGCCAAAAGGAGTATTTAAAATGATGCCAGAGAATAAGCACTGAAAATTTCTGTCAGAGTCTGACAAAATGAAGGTCTTGTCTTCATCCTTATGATAGATTTGCTTCTAGTAAAATGTATAGACATGTATGCTGATAAAAGTACAAGTTCTTTGAGGAACTTTTGAAGGTTCTTCAGTTTAACATTGTGGTGGAGTCTCTTAAGGTGCTTTGAGGGACATTCAATAAACCTTTTTCTTCTAAAAAACCTTAAGAGATTCTTCCACAATTGCAAATAAGAGAATCTCCAGAAGTTCCTCGAGGAACTTATACTTTTAATAGTGTAGAACCAAAGCTAATTGTGTGTTACTGTGTTTTCTATCACTGTATAAAAGATGTGCTAGGCTTCCTTTATTGTTGGATACCCTATACTTTTATTAAGCGAGCAAGCAAGCTCATCCAAAGGAGATACTGCAGCTGGGTCCAGCGCAGATTTAGCTAGATGTTCATTACTCTAGCTGACATTAGCTAGATGTTAACTACTCTAGCTAATGTTAAAGGTAAATTAATAAACAGTGAAAATATATTCCCTGGTAAACTAAGTTGCAAGCTTGTCCACTGAGGGGAAAGGTACAGCTCAAGAACAGATTTTGCTGGTAGCTGATTTTGGATGGTCATGGTGGTTAAAAAGGCTGGTCATCCAAGCAAAAACCAAACCCTATGCTGGTAATCTAGCTGGTTAACCAGGTCTGGGTCAGCATAGTGTATGCTGCATTAGAATTTGGTTATGCTTGGTGATGGAAAAAGAGACAGAAACCACTGGTAATATCCCAAGAAAAACATAGTCTGTCTGGCTTGTATTTCTGTTATATATTTCTCATAATATTACTTATTCTTGTGGGATAAATAGAATAAAAATCCACAATCTCAAACCATTCTAAAAAATCCACATTTTCTTTATGTATTAAATCAATACAACGACAGCACTAAGCTATCAGTCTCCAAGTATTACTGAAGTGGTTTTGTAAATAAGAGATTCAAGTCTCAAAGTATAAAGAAATTATAAAGAAACTCCACATACTGTATGACTTCAGAAACCTTTATTGTTAGGAGTGCATGGACAAGTTCTAAAAGTGTGGGAGAGTTGCACAAATATCTTTAGAACTAGCTGCTGAATAAAGTCAAGGGTAAGTGATCTGATCAAGGAGACCGCCATTAGAAAAAAATCTGTAGCTCCTGTCTAAAGGGATGAAATGCACTTTATCATGCCTAAAGCGAATCGTGAATGGACAGAGCATTATGTGTTCTTGTGAGCAATTTTTAGAAAATTGCACTTTTTAACCTATTAAACAATACAGCTGGACAGTCTGGACAGTCTTTTTCAAATGCATTTCTAGTGCACTTCTGACACACTTCTGGCAGACAAAATATACTCATGCCTGCAACATCACAACTGTTACTGCAGTATTGCCAGTTATTTCAATACTGGCTCTGAACATTTTGGATAATCACAGTTCAAGACGAGTGCTACTGGGGGTGTCTTGATTAATAAGGGTATTCACGTCATGCATTGATAGTAAAGTAATTTGGGAAAAAATTGCATGGTGTACTGCAGTTGTAATAGGAAGGCATTTATTTTTAGTACTAGTATTCTGTATTTGTTAGTTATCAGTGGGTGAAAAATAAATAAGTAATGAATAAATTGTTATCATTACAATTTTTGCAGCACAATTATTTTTTCTCATTTTGTTGGGGAATTTTCATCATTACCCCCTCTGGCACAAATGGTAAACCTCCTACACTTTAAAATGCTAACTTTACTTATTTAAATACTAAAAATATCAGCATTTATCAATATTATGTCTGAATTGTATTAATTTCTAAAAACTGCCTGTTATCCCAGACCTAGCATTTTGTCCAAGCCATGGAGCTTTAAAGTGCACTGGTCTAAAGCTTCGCAAGCAAACTAAAAACATCACACACAAAGCTGGTAAAGCAGACCAAATTAATTTAGCACCGGCTCCTTGTGGTGAGGAAAACAAGCCCTTTTTTACAGCATACAGCATAGCATGAAAATCTTTGTTCTTAAAACTCCTGTGTCAGTGAAATCCACCAGTCACAGTAAGAAAAGCCCCACATTGCATTACAAAGTCACCTATTATACAGTACACAACACTTCATATTAGTTCCAGTACATGACTTTGCATTACTTTGGGGTTTTGTTGGTGATGGCGTTGGGAGACCCCGATAAAATCATGCCGCCTTTGCCTTCAAAAGTGTTCCTAATTACTGCTCTGTGCGAGAACAAAGAAACCCTGATCTCCCACTGTACCCCCAAGGTCAGACTTTTACAAAACACCTGAGGGCCGTTTCATTTTTCTTTCAGGAGGACTGCCACTTCATCAAGTTTCAGGACTCGTCAGAGCCAAGAGCTCAGTGAAAAGAAAATTGATTTCACCTCTGAGGACAGGAGGCTGCTGGCCTGGTGTTTCCTAGCTTTCTCCGGCACCAGGTGGCCTTGTTGCATATGGAAGGAAATGTAAAAACGTACCTGTCACAGTCTGAATCGATACCAAGTTCCTTCCCCTTGAAGTTACTAATGTCCAAAATTAATCACCAGCAACAGGGAGCAGGGACAGAGCAGTAGGCTTTATCCTTCCTTTAAGGACTGTATGAATCCTAGAGAGCTGCTAAAGGTTGATGGTTCAAATTTTAATCACAGCACTACTAGAACACTGTGAGAGCAATAGAGATCTACAAGCAGTAGCATTGTGATTTTGTTGACCAGTGCCACCACTGAGCTAAGCAGCTGATAATATCTTTATGGCATAACGTTCCTCTAAGGTTACCTTAGTGTTTCTTTATTGGTTAGGAATTAAAGCAGGCTGACATCCAATAATGATAATTATAATAATTAAATTCATTTAATATTCCTCATTGTTCTCTAGATCCACCACATGCATACTTGACTCAAACCTATAGGTTACTTCTGGATTTATTACCAGTGACCAAGGAACATTTACTAAATCTAACTATTCATATCACTCAGCAGGACCATGTCCCTACATTTTTACGCCTGTCGTCTAGCCATTCGAGAAAGTTGTTGTCCAATGGCCCTTTCTTTTTCAAGAAAGTATAACAAGAATGAATGATTTCAGTCCGGCTTTTGGAAACAGCATAATAAAGTCAGCACCAGCTAGAGTGGTCAATGATTTACTGGATGCCTCAGGCTGTGGAAATGTCTCTGTCTGCTGGATTTAAGTGAAACTTTTTTTATACAATCGGCCATGATATTTTTAATGGACAAGCTTGAATGAACAGACATGCTCTTGTCTGGTTTAAATCTCAGTCGACAGACCGCTGCCAATTTGCTAGCGTAAATGGAGATTTCTAAACATGCAATATGGTGCAATAGGTGTTCCGCAAGGTTCAGTTTTAGGGCCCTTACTCTTCCCCCTCTATTTACAGCCCCCAGGTCACAATTCAAAAACACAGCGTTGCTTCTCATTTTCACACTGATGATACACAGCTTTACTCACAGTTACATACAATGAAAGATTGTTGTAAAGACACAAAAGACTGGATAACCAGGATCCTCTCCTGATTCTTTGCTGATGAATTATAAAATGCTTTTATAATTTAAAGATTAGACTACTGGTCTAATCTGGTTGTCCTGCTGTCTCTCTAAATATACTACAACTACCTCTGAATGTGGCAGGCTTGTGTGCTGACCAGGAAAGGTATTTTAAAGGTTTTGAGCATATTATTCTGGACTTATTACTTAGTTTACACTGGCTTCCTGTTAGACCCCGCATTGACTACAGGGCCTTGCTTATGACATTTAGAGTTCTTAATGGCCTAGCTCCAGCATTACGCACCGATCGGTTGAAGCATTACAGCCCGTCCAGACCACTTCACTCACTGGAGACAGGCTTATTGCAAAGTCCTAGGTTCACTTACAGATCAATTAGTGAAAGTTCATTATTCTCGTATGGAGCCCCTAAACTCTGAATATATATATAGGTCAGTTTTCCTGTAGATTGCTTAAAAAAAACTATGCCTAATGGATCGACAGCAATGGCCCAATGACTTGGAATAAAAACTTTACATTGACTTCTTTTGAACATTTTGTTTTCTCCTGTTGAGCTATGTTATAAACACTAGAATAGTGTTACTATTATTATTATTACTATTATTACATACTAGGCTACCAACTCACCATTGGTGGTAACTAACCAGGTAGCTTAACACTTTTACTACATACCTTTTACTTTTCTAATCTACCTTTTAAGAATTTGCCATTTCAAGCAATGTTAAATAGGCTTTTTTCATATTTCAAGCTCAATAACATGCAAATGTCACCTGTTTTAACCATTTAACCATTAAGAGTGTAAAAGCTACATATGTACAAGCTAACTGTATTGTGCTTTGCCAGCTAGCTTAACCACAGTTAAAACACGGGCACAGCAGATCTCATAAGGGACTGTCAGGCTGTCTTCATGGTTTTTCATTCTTAAACAGTTTGGCACTACAGGCATTTAAACTGCTTGATGAATTATCAAAGCATGCCTCCCTGCTGCAACCGGTGGATAATGTCCTTTTATGGCTGATGGCAATTGGGTATAACGAGATTGGGCTTAATAAAAAGGTTGCCAGGTCCAGACACAATTTACAACATAAGCACTACATATACATAAATACACTTGAATTTGTGTATTTATATTAGACTCTATGGTTTAAATGAAAGTATTTATTTTTTAAATGAACCTAATTAGTCTAGTATGAAACGTCTTTTTTAGACTGTAGTCTGGTTAACTCCTCTGCCCTTACTTTTACCTTCTAAACTTACCTAGTATAGCACATACCTGGCAACCCTGCCTAATACAGTCTATGCTTATCCATTACAATATGCCCTGATTGGATTCAGTACCAATATTTCAGATTAGATCGGGGCATCCCTAAATGTCTCTCTCTCCTGAAACCACATTTTTGGAACATGCTTTGCTTTCCCAAATCTAACTAATGCAAAGGTTATCGGAAATAGTCTCATTTCAGCTGCCAGCTCAGGCTTCAGACTGTCCTGCTAGCAAACACGTATCTGTCTGGCTTCTTTAGATATCGAGTCCCCTCAAGTCCAATGCATTTCATCAGGGAAGTGGCAAAATGTATGCGCGGCTCTGAGATGTGCTAAAATAAGGCAGACACATTAATGGTATGTGTCAAAAAGATAAAAGCTACAACTAACAATCTCTATACTGACAGCCATGTAATTTCCACAGGTATTGTCTCTCTCTCTCCCTCTCTCTCTCTCGCTGACTCTCTGTGCCTCTCTATCTGCAACCTGCTCCTTCTGTCTCTCCCTCGCTTTCTCTCCTCCTCTCTCCCTCACAGACGTTCACGGTGGGTTGTCATGTGGTCAATCAGAGAGCCAGTGGAGCTTTAAGTGGGAGTAAAGAAGATGCAGGGTTACAGGTAGAGCTGACAGGGGGTTTGGGCTTTCTTCTATGAGTCTGCCTGTCCTTGCATCCTTGCAGCCTTTATTCCCTCTATCCCCATCTCTGCTGTCAGGGGCCCAAGCACTGCAGTGTTCACAGCAGCAACAGTGCCTAAGACTATCCACCAGTGGAACATTTTCATGTCCTAATCTATAACAGAAAAGCCAGATGATGCAAAAATAAAGCTTTATGAATTCTCGAAATCCTTAAACCAAGCCCAAACCTCTTCACAGCTGCCTAGCATGCTGATTTTTACAAATATGTTATGCCCAAAAAGCAGCAGGAGTCTACTAGAATATTGCAAAATAAACAGAAACGATAAAGGTCAAGTTTAGGGCCGTAAGACCAAGAAAAAACATTCCAAGGAAACTAGATCATAGGATTGCGAGAGGCAAATTAAATCCCCCACTGCCTGCAGAAGGTCTTCAGGAAGACTTAGACTCTGCAGTAGGGGTGCACTATTCTACTGTGCAGCGATACCTGCACAAATACGACCTTCATGGAGGGTCAAAATTAAGGTTTGAGACAAACACTACGCAGATCAACCATAACATTAGTATCACAGACAGGTGACATGAAAAACACTGATTATCTTCATCCACAGTGTTGTCTGTCAAGGGGCTGGATATATAAGGCAGAAAGTGAACTGTCGGTTTTTGAAGGTAATGATGTATTAAAAGCAGAAAAAATATAAAGCCAAGCATAAAGATCTAAATCACTTTGACAAGGGCCAAATTGTGATGGCTAGAGGATCTCCTCAGGCAGGTCTTATCAGGAGTTCCTGATATGCAGTGGATATGCAGTGGATATGCAGGATAGGACAACTGGCTCACTGATGCTCATGGAGGCCCCACCTCACAAATTACAGGCCCTAATTATAATCTGCTGCTAACATCTTGGTACCACATACCACAAGACACATTCAGAGGTCTTGCGGAGTCCATGCCTAAAATGGCTTAAGAACTGTTTGGTGGCACTATTTAATATTATGCATGTACAGGAACAGGTAACACTGCAACAGTGGTGGGGACAATGGATGAAATACCAGCAAAGTCTGGAAGGAAACATCACATCAAGCCGAAGATTGTAAGAGGATGGCTTCTACAGCAGGATAATGACCCTGACCCATGTAATTTCACAGAACTGTAAGGCTTTTATAAGAAAGAGTGAGTGAAAATCCTCCAAACAAGAACTGAAAGACTCAACAAATAAAACAAAGAAAAACCCAAACCATTGGGTTGTTTTTGCAGCTCAGCCTCCATATTTGGACCATATGAATTGCTGAGTAAACAGTGCATTTAGAAATGTTTGTAGACTTTGTTATTATTAAATAAAAAACATATTTCTAAAAATACAAATTAATGTTTTCTTTATATGTTCCCTTTAAGTAATAATGACCGACAATTGCGATTTGTTCCTATGTATGCTGAACATGGATTATGGAATCCTAAAGAGAATTTTTGACATCATAACCAACAGAAAAGTAACTCCCTGCAATATAAAGAGGTTGCACACACATTTCAAAACATCACTTAATTGCATAATTACTTCTAATACTTCTTTTTTTAGGTAATAATGCATATTAATGGCTGCACCATTAAATGACATCAAATAAACCATAAAAATACCTTTTATGTTTAAACTACACAGTCATATCAGAATATTATGACCAACCCTCGTATGAAATAAACTCAGCCCATTAAATCAGGTCCTTGTAGTTCTATAATTACAGACTACTTTAACTGATTCTCTGCATACTTTGTTAGCCTCCTTTCACCCTGTTCTTCAATGGTATGGACCCCAGAGGTCCACCACAGAACAGGTAGTATTTGGGTGGTGGGTCATTCTCAGCACTGAGGTGACACTGACATGGTGGTGGTGTGTTAGTGTGTGTTGCATTGGTACGATTGGTACGTCACTGCTGGACTGAGAATAGTCCACCAACCAGTAATATCCAACCCACAGCGTCCTCTGGCAGGATGCCTGTGACCACTGAGGATACTAGAGGATGACCAACACAAACTGTGCAGCAACAGATAAGCTTCTGTCTCTGATGTTACATCTATAAGGTAGAACAACTAGGTAGGAGTGTCTAATAGAGTGGAGATTGAGTGAACAGATACAGAGTTTAAAAACTCCAGCAGCAATGCTGTATCTGATCCACTCAGATTAGTGCAACACACCACCATGTCAGTGTCACTGCAGTGCTGAGAATGACCCACCACCCAAATACCACCTGCTCTGTGGTGGTCCTGTGGGATCCTGACCATTGAAGAACAGGGTGAAAGAAGACCAACAAAGTAAGCAGAGAAACAGATGGACTACAGTCTGGAATTATAGAACACACAGTGCTCCTGTATGGGAGAGAGCTGATATAGATTAATGGGCCGAGCCCATTGCAAACCAGGGCTTTCTGTGCATGTGTTCATCAAAAATCTATGGTGGTACAAAAAAATGTGCTATTCTGGTGAAACGTCTGGCCCATGTCTGTTCCTGATTACTGCAGCAAGGGTCCGAAAGCGATTGAAACATGCCTTCCTAGAGCCACACTCTTATTGCTTTTCCTGGTAGCACTGTGATTAAATGCCAAAATTCATCTGTCATCCACCAAACATCTTCACCTAAACAATTACCAGACAGTCCTGATCATATCCAGACATCTTAATCATGCTTAAATAATAATAATAATAATAATAATAATAAATATATATATATACTTCTACAGTAAGGTGCCTCACGGCCTAGCACATAATTTTAAACACTGAGGCGGCTTAGATGGAGCAAATTATACACCGCAATACAATGCGCTCTAATACAAGACAATGATATGAATCAAAAAGTAATTTCATTTTGTCTCTCATTTCTCTTATTAGCTTTCCAAGTCCATTATGCTTCAGCTGAATGGCCGCTTATGTTCTTTAATTCGCTTTGAAACCTGTAATGAAACAACCAAGCGGAATTACATCAAATAATGCCGGGCCGCTATAAATGGGGTGTCATCACAGAAGTAGGTGCAGATACAGATTCTGACAGAGTCATTTGTATGGAGCGCAGGCAAGCACAGTCACACCGCAGTTAGCGCTGGATGGCACTGACGAAATATAAAGTACCGTGCAAAAGTTTGAGCACCAGTTGAAGTGAGTTGGGGATGAACTGATCTTCAGAAAGCAGAACGTCTAGCGCAGTTATGAAACCACTGAATATCCACCAGACAGCCACTCCACCAAAATTCAACATCCTATAACCTCCATCTCTACCTTGTCCATGTGTCTATGACAAGCCTGTGCAGCCTTCCACCACCCTGTGGTTGGGGGCTTGGCCTCCTACTACAGAGGAAAAGCCACCAAAACTCCAGTCTTCTCCCAAATCATCATAAGCTGAAGGCGTGATCAGATCTAGCAAACTCAACGTCGAATGGAATGTGATCCATGCTTGTGTCTCCTGAAAGACAACTCCAATATGAAGACTATATGGAGTAAACTGCAGTTTTCTGGATTTACTGCTGCTTAAAACTAAATCCTAAAAAATCCTACAAAACACCTGGATCACACCTGGAATTTACATGGAATCATTTTGGGTTGTTAATTCAATGAACATTTCAAAGCCTATGACTGTTGAAACATGGCATGGAACTTTTGCGTTGCGTATTCTGGATTTCCTTGGATTTGCATTCAAGGTATGCATTGAATTTGTACATTTCCTCCTTTATTTTATTTTATTTTTTATTAGCCTGTGATGACGGTTGTAGCTATGAGCACCCCTGCTGCCTATGTCCGTTCCTCTATTTTTGTGTTTGTGTTTTGCTGTCTGTTGCTCCCCATCACCTAGTTGGTTATTATCTTGTGAAATAATCAGAAAAAGCATAGTTTACACGTAAAGCAAGATCAGTGTATTATTTTTGTTTTGTAAAATTCTAGAGAGAAAAAAAGAAAAAAGCACCACACAAAAGTTTAAAGTTTACAAATCTTGTTAAGTACACGGGTGGATCAATCATTCTTTGGGCTCGTGTTGCATTCAGTGGCACAGGGAGTATATTTTACTGCGACATTAAAAAATACAGGAATTTTCACCAGAAGTCACCAGATGTATAATGTTAAAAATGAACACTTTAGTAAAATTGATGGTATTGGGAAGATATACGATTTTTCTTTTGTGTCAAGCAGCAAAACAATTTTAGCATAAAGCATAAAGCATGTTAAGCAATTTTAGAGTGAAAAAATGAAAGGAGCACCACACAAAAGCTCGGCACCCCAAGAGATTTAAGCTCTCAAATAATGTTTACCAAGGTCTCAGACCTTAATTACCTTACAAGGGCTATGGTTTATTCACAATATTTATAAGGAAAGTCCAGGTGATGGACATTCACCAAGCTTTATAAACACTCTAGGTGCAGGTTCAGTTTTTTTCATTAGATACAGGTTGTTTCATCTTTTCCGGTGGTATTTCGCAATTTTTGCCCTTCAAGTCAAGCCACTTGTCAAGTTCAGTTCGGTCAGTTGCTGTGTTCTGCCCACAGCAACATTTAATTTAATAAGAACTATAATACTTCTTTGACAGAAATGTTCTTTATTACATGCAAAATAAGTCTAAGTACTTGAGTTGGGCTTAATTCAGCAAAGCAGTGATGGAGGGAAGTGCCTAGCTGATGTCCCCTGTGAAGAGTTGCAATGAGCAATGTAGTGGGTGACTAATACAGGGCAGAAGGGAACGGGCTGGGCTATATGTGTAACCCCAAATATAAGGAGCAAGATTTCTTCATCTTTTTCTGTATTTATTCTCTCTCACTCTTCAAAGCTTTTCCCAACAATCTCAGCAGCCCTGGCCTTCTCTGAGCAGCTGCCATAAAAAAAAGAATTAATGCCCACAAAGCAGGAGAAGCCTGTAAGAAGATAGCAAAGTGTTTTCAGGCAGCCGTATCCTCAGTCCGTAATGTAATTAAGATGTTGAAGTTAACAGAAATGATGGAGGTCAAGCTGAGGTCTGGGAGAACAAGAAAATATTGTGAGAAAAATCAAAATCCCTGTTTGACTGCAGGTCATCCCTGTTTGACCTTCAGGATGATTTAGCAGAATCTGGAGTGGTGGTGCACTATTTTACTGTGCAGGGACACCTGCAGAAATATACCTTAATGAAAGTAATAAAAATAATGAAAATAATCAAATGAAAATTCAGTATCAGAGGTTTTTAAAGAATCATCAAAACAAGTAAAAAAATGACCTCCCCAACTGTTAAGCACCAGAATGGATTGATCATGCGTTGGGCTTGTGTTGTAGCCAGTGGCACTGGCAATATATTTTACTGCACTGAGAGTAGGGCTGCACGATATTGTAATATGCTGTTGTATGCGATATATATGTTTTGTTGAATTTATCTATCTATCTATCTATCTATATATATATATATATATATAGAGAGAGAGAGAGAGAGATAGATAGATAGATAGATTTTTCTATAGATATTTATATTGCAATATCACATTTTTTCACAATTTTCTCATCATGTTAAAAACATTCAATGGTTTTGGGCAGATACAATCCACCTGTGGATTTTCCTTTTGTATCACGCAGGTAAGAAGTTGTAGCATTATTTGTTAATTAATTAATTAATTTATTTATTAATTTAACATGTCTGCACCTGTGTAAACATTACGATGGCGAAGCTAAAACAACATATTGCGCAGCCCTAACTGATCGATACACGCAAACATCACAACATCTGTAAAAAAAAAGCTGAAGACAACAAAAAGAATGACTTCTACAGCAGGATAACCCTAAACACACCTCAAAATCCACAATGCACTACCTCAATAAACCAAGAGGCTCAAGCACAAGGTTTTGCCAAGGCCCTCACAGTCTTCTAACCTAAACATCATGAAAAATCTTTGGCTAGACCTCAGAAGAGCAGTGCATGCAAGACAACCCAATAATCTCATAAAACTAGAAGCCTAAGAACAATGGACGAAAATCCCCCAAACTGGCTACAAAAACTTGAAAAACAAGCTGTCAAACCTGACCTAGCTTTTTTTTGACCGGACTGTTCCCTTTTGGTTTCTTTTCTTAAAAAAAAACAACCGAACTGCAAAAGTAGACAGCATCATTTTTCCTGATGGAAACGTCCAGATTATCTGGTTTTAGTGTATTTTGCTCTGAAAGATATAAATGACATAATAAGATAATTACATGTTTTGTTGAATTTGTAAGGCTAAACACTATGGACAAAAGTATTGGGACACCTGCTCATTCATCGTTTTTTCTGTTCTTCTGAAATCAAGGGTATTAAAAAGGAGTAACTGTCTCTACTGTCCAGGGAAGAAGACTTTCTACTAGATTTTGGAACACTGCAGTGAGGATTCGATTGTATTCATCGACAAGAGTGTTAGTTAGGTCAGGATGTTGGATGGTCACCACCTCACCACCTCACATCCCCAACTCATCCCAGATGTACTGGACGAAGCACCATCATTCCAGAGTCAACAGTTAGCATCATATTAGCCTCAGGACACAGTTCCACCTCCCTCGACCACGACTTGCATTAGGGATGGTGTCAGTAGCTTAATGTTTAATGCTTTGAAGAAATATCCGGAGATAGACAAGCTGCATGCGTGTGCATACATTTGCAATGGGTGCAATTTAAAGTAGCTGCTGTGTCCACAAACATTTAGACATACGATGCACATGCACAAATTCTCTTCAGAAAACAACATAACAGTACTTGTGCCTTAAATATTCACAAGTGGATGTGTACTAACATTTATTTACACAATCAACACAACATTTGTGTAGAGTTGCCAAACATATGAGTTACTTCAACATATGACTGTATGTGGATACCGGTATACCACTATATCGCTCAGCACTAGCTGCAGAGTTCAATTTAGTAAAATAATAAGAGTTAATGGAACAGCTGGGATTTGACATTGGGAGCTGTACGAGCAAGCCCGTAAATTAGACAGAGTAATGGAGGGGCTAGCCACAGTGGGCCTGAAAAGATGGTTTAAAAAGACCATAAACTACGGCCTGGGTGTCGAGGGGTGGTGCGATTCCAGCCTGTTCCTGATTCCGGCAGTTCGGAGCTTTGTTGAATTATCCTCATGCTTTCTAAAGGCCCGCACACTTCCATTATTAAACTGAAGTGAAATACAGTATTTATGGGTGAGACCTTATCTGACTTTAGAGCCTCCAGTGTCCTTAGAAAGCATGTAAATATGAAACAGAGTGAAGTGTTGGTGTGCTCTTCTTCTCCTTGGCAAAAGCCCACCAGAGCCTGTGGAATTATTGGCCTTTGATGTGCGAGGGAATATCAGTAAAAGACGGTAGTAATATCAACAGCCGCAGCAGCAGAAGCTGTTAAAGCAGGCCAGAACACACACCAGAACGGTCAGCACCGAAAAGCGTGAGGCAGCTATAGTGTTACGGCAAACCGGCGATTTAAAAACTGTTGCATAATTCAAAACTAACACTAACGCTTTCATGCTTTTAAAAACAACCTGAGATAAGAACAAGACATGAAGTGATGCTGATTTAATCTCCCATCAATTAACTTTGATGCTGATAATTGCCAGTGAACTGAAATATTACACATACCGCCTACATTTCACAAGGATTCGGCACAGACCTCATCAAAGAAATATGTATTTTCAGCTGAAGTTATCCTCTTTACACTTCTAATTGCTACAATATAAAATTGGAAACACAGGAACTAAAACGCAGGAACTTTTGAACAGTTTTCAATTGTCTCTGCAGCCATAAAATATTGAAATGTAAATATGCTTTTTGCTTTTTCTCCCTGATGCTGAAAAATGAATAACGCACTGCATCAAAAAGACTTTGAATACAAATCACATGTATAAAGAGCTTTTTTGGCAGCAGTTTTTTTTTTTATAAATCTGACACTATTAGTACATTGTATCTGTGTCCATGTTTCTCTACATACTTTGTTAGCCTCCTTTCACCCTGTTCTTCAATGGTCAGTACCCCACAGCACCACCACAGAGCAGATACTATTTGGTATATATATATATATATATATATATATATATATATATATATATATATATATATATATATATATATATTAAGTCTAGTATGAGTTATAGTTCAGCAATGTCAGTCAGTGAGTCAGTATTACTTATAGCATTCTACACCTGACATGTTCCTCCTCCCAAAAATTGTTAAGGTCAAGCCTTGTTTTAACACAATCTTAAAGAACTGGCTGACTGATTATGAAAACAGAATAAAATGTTCTTAGTAATATGGCTATTATTATGCATAATAACCACAACTATATTGCTATCTTATTTACATTCTTCGTCTGCTTCTCGTTCTTCCTTTCTGCCAGATTTTTGTCGCTAGTTCCTTCTGCAGTTGTCGAGATATCCTATAGGAATGAATGGGGTGCATTCCCGCACACGTCTTCTGTTACAGTGATAAAGACTACATTCACACTGTAGGTAAAGTGGCCCAAATCCGATATTCTCACCAAATCCGATTTCACTATTATTTTTCTGTGAACAGTTCCATAAAAAGTTCATGCTCCTAAACTGACACGCATTTGCAAAAAAAAGCAATGCTTCACAGGATCCGTTTTCAAGCTGGATTGACCTAAAAGTTGAATTCCAATCTGGCTGTTCAGACTTCGTATTGGATCTGTAACAGATTTCAATCCCACATGTGAAAATTCAGTGTGTGTATTGCTGTTCACACTGCCACACAGATAACACATATGATGAAAAAAAAGGCCGGATCTGGGCCACTTCTACCTGCTGTGTGAACGCTGCCAAAGATTCACTAGTAACTCCTAACCAACCACATGTGGTACCACAGCAACCACTTAACTAAAACAGTCTCAACCTTGTTGAGTAGTAACCCTGTAGCCTAGCCAATGGCTGGAAGTGTGAATCACATAAACTGTGCAATCATTATGTTTTTCAGTAAGTACTTTTCCATTCCATTATTTATTTTTTATTTAATATTGTTCTTATTTTATTCTAATTGTCAGAAGTAGTAATTCATTAATATCTAAATACTGTAATGCAATTTCATCTAGACAAGGAACATAAGTTGTCTCTCAGGCTGTTTTGTGCAGCTTTGTTTTATTTTGTTTGTTTTTTTTTTGGTCTGGACAGAAGTTCTTCTTCTTGTCACTCAAAGGGACAGAGGGACGCCACCGTCCCGATTCGTGGCCCTCTGAGTTCAAAGGATTAATTGAGTATGCGGGGTTAATGGAGCAATCGTGACAGGAATTGCAGTTTACCTCGCTGTGCCAGCGTCTCGCCTTCCCTGCACCTGCATAAAGCAGCTTAAACACGCTGAAAGGCGATGCAATCCACCATGCAGCCCTACAGCATCAGCTGCAAAACATCAAAAAGGGGCAAGGAATAGGATCTTTCACACCTTGTGTAAAGCCCTCCCAGCCTCACAGTGTACTGCATTTACAATTCTCCAACCATTGCATAGCACATGCAGCACATAAAAGGCAAAAAAAAAGAGAGAGAAAGAGAGAGAGAGAGTGAGAGAGAGAGAGAGATACTCTCCAGACAAGCAAAAATAAGGTAATCAATACTGAGCCGATTTGGAGCTAAACGCTTTCAGGAGGCAGCGTCATAAATATCGGAGACAATATTTTTAAGATAATAATGGCTGAGGAGTGTCAATGCTTTTTACGTCCCCCCACAAGAAGACCATAGCTTACTTCAGCACCAGACTTATTTTCTCACCCTGTCAATATCTGTCAAGGCCAAGCTTCAGTGCACATAAGTGATGGCTTTGGTGTAGCTTGGTTATATGCCTAGGGCGCTCGCACTGTGCTCGCGTGGAACCTTCGGCGCAGTCAGAATCTGAGGGTAATATCAAACGAGAGGCATGCCGTCAAATCCAAAATATCACCTGAAAGAGAGAGAGGCACTTCAAACGTAAGGACGAGCGGAGGAATGTTCCGCAAATGTATTTTCAGTTTTGCTTACTGTGGCTTTTATTAAAAAAGTCGTCTTCATACCCGTTCCATAAACATATCGCTATGCGGCACTGAAGAATACATTTCGCCTAAAGTAACTCACAGCAGGACGTTGCCTTTTCTCTCACACTGCTGCTCTGTTTTTTTGGTTGTGTTGCTGTACTGGTTGAGTTGTAGTTGCATTTTCTTCTTTTCTGAACAGCTAATGAAACCTCGGGCACTTCCAGACTGCTGCTTTAAAATCGAAACACAAAACTTGTGCAAAGAAGCAAACATTAACTACACTCAAAGTGAATTATTACTACACAAGTCTCAGTCCTTTTTTTTAACTCCTGGATCATAAAACGAGTAAGGCTGATTATCAGCAGATATCATTCAGTGAACTGGTAATAATAATAATAATAATAATAAATAAGACAGGTAAGATATTCTGCACATGCCAAAGGTAAGTACATAAAAAATACACTGCCAAATAATACTGGTAAGTAAAATCCATTTTTATAAGACTATAGATATGTAGATAATATGATATCCTGGATTTAAAAAAAATAGCTTTTTCTCCCTTAATTTTCTTCCAAAATTTCCAAATTTCCAAATTTCCACCCACTAGCTAGGACTCCCTCACACTACCACTGTTTGAGGCCTAGCGTATTGCTGCTGTCATGCAAATATGATGAATGGACCAATAGAAATGCTCCAAAATTACTTGGAATAAAATCATTTTCACACTGACTTTCATTAAAAGTTAGAGAATCGCCCCATCAGTGTGTACAGAAGTCCCTGTAGTTACTGAGTAACAGGTCGTAGTGTCATCTAAGTCAACCAAGCCAGCTCGCTGCTTCTTTCTGCTGCAAACACAATGTCTTAGGACAGCTATGCACGCTAACTAGAAGACGCTAACTGCTAATGCTGTTACATCAACTAACAGACGCCTGCACTAGCTAGCATCATGGTAAGTGATGACGGAGAGGAAGAGCCATCCTACCCACCTAAAGGCCGCAAGAGAGCTTTCTGAGACTCCCACTGCCACTGAATTTACGATCTCCTGATGATAGAGCCAACCTTTAGACAGTTGCTCCACCCAGGAACTATGCCTGTATTTTTAAAATGACAATTTTATACTGGGGTTAATACCTTGTAGTCATTTGGAATAACAATTGCACTGACCTCCCTGATCATTTGGCTACCAGTTACTTAAAAATGACACATTTACAATGTGTGTAGTACAGTTTAAACACTGAACAGTTACTAACATACTGTTTGATAGTGTTGTGAACGAGGTACGGCTTTTCTCCTTCTCGATTCTGAACAGGCTGTTCAAAGGCGGTTTGAAACCAGTACAGGTGAGCGGCACTGTGTGGCAATGTGAGAAAAAGGTTGTTCCGTGCCAGACAGAACCATGGTGTGTTGCCGGCTCATGGGATGATAGGCCCGACACCCTCTTCCCCAAAGTGTGTGACTGAAAAATAGATTTTCTATCCTGGAAGAGTTGGAAGATAACTTCATCCACATAACTCAACTGCATAACACCATTGCCTACTTTTAAGAAAAGAAAATACTGCATTTAACTACAAAAGCTAAAAGCTGGACTAGAAATGATCTCACTAATAGATGGCAGTTTGTGGTCCTGGGCCAAATCAGAGCTGCTCCCAGTAACTAAGGGGGTTCCTCAAGGGTATATCCTATCCTGGAAGATGCTATTTAATATCTTTCTTAATGATATCAGCACTTATATTTTAACTGCAGGGTACACTTGTAGCGATGAGCCAAAACTTTAAAAGCGTGTTTTCTAATATGCTGTTGGTCCTCTGCGTGCCACCAAAACGGCTCACTCTACAAGATCTCTGAAGGTGCCCTGTGGTATCTGGCATCGAGACATTAGCAGCATATCAACGTAAACGAAGCACACACACACACACACACACACACCGGGCACACCAGGCCGGTCCACGTGATGTAAAAGAAAACAGGACTCATCAGACCAGACGACCTTCCACTGCTTCAAGGTCTCACGTGCCTATTGTAAGTGCCTTCGATGATGGACGGGGTCAGTCTGGGCTATGCAGCGTCACATACAGCAAGGTGTGAGAGGTGTTGTGACACATTCTTTTAATTGAAAAAACAGGACAGTCTTTGTTGTCCTTTGTTATGCATCAATGACCCTGTTGCTGGTTTGTGGTTGGTTCCTCCTTGTAACACTGCTGCTAGGTACTCACACCCACTGACCAGGAGCACCACAACAAGCTGACCAGAAACACTGCACACCCCACTCAGATGTCTGGCATGAACAGTATGGTCCTTGTGAAAGTCACACACTCTTTGACAGGTGCCGTTGTCTGAGATAAATAACGTTATTCACTTCACTTAGTGGTGGTTTTAATGTTATGGCTTATCAGTGCATGTGCTTTTGACATCATTCTGTACTAGTCACCTAACTTTACTGGAGTAGCAATGGAGAAACTGCACTGTTCATTTAGTGCTTTATTGAATGTCTCCATAAATCTTCATAAACTCATTTTAAATGTGGAAAAAACTTCAATTTATGCTGTTGTCCAGGGTATTCTATAACATTGATTTTAGCCTTTTAAATCACTTCCCTAAAGGGATCTGACATTATCAGAGTCACTGAATATAGGTCCCTTGGTGTATGGCTAGATGACAAATGCTTTTTTTTAAATATCAAGTGAAAAAAGCTCACTGGTAAACTGAGACGAAATGTTGAAGGCAAAGCTATTGTCTAGTCTGGATTATGGTGATGTAATATAGGTATTGTCGCTGTCCAATAAAAACCATGTATTTCTAAAATGGTGATTTTACAGGAGCAGCCAAAATGTCCTTAACTTTAAATAGAAGTAAAAGTAAAATAAGAGTTTATTCCAAGTGATTTAGAGCACTTCTATTGGTTTGTTTATCCAGAGGTATTTACACAGTGAACAGAGCAGCTACAGGTTTCAAACCATTAAAAAAAATGAAATCGGACAAAAACAGAGACACATGGTTTAATTGGACAGTAGCCATATGCATCCTCTACTATGTATGCCATTGTACATCGCAACAATGCACAATGTAAATAATGCAAATTATCATCAGTCTTGTTCCAGTGACTGGATTACCCTACAGGTACTGAGGGGTTTTACAGAACTGAGGCAAATCTGCTTTTAGCTGCACCAGCAAGCAAGAATTCACTATAGTAAACTGTAAAGCTTAGCTTTGCCACGTGTCATTTGATTATTGTAAGCTTATTTATACCTATTATCTCGGAGTTAAAAAAGATTGTTAATTTGATTGATTGATTGACCTATTTACTCTATACCACTACATATATATATATATATATATATATATATATATATATATATATATATATATATATATATATATATATATATATATCAGTCTAAATGTACAGTAACAAAATTATGGAAATAAGTAAAGGAAAAAAATAATTACAATCTGTTTACTTTACACAAACCCACACACAACTGTAAAAACAAGGACATTTTCAGATATGGACACTTTAATATCAGTTTCTATAGGCCACTGCTGTAGCAGTCTTGTCGCCTAGATTGCAATGAGGACAAACCTGACTCGAATCTTAAACACTGTGCTGGTTCCTAGTGCTCAAAATATCACAGATCTGTTTTTTTACAAGTGTTTTTTTGTAATGCCTTCTGTCTCTCTGTAACTAACTAAAGGCATTAATATTTGATTTCTGCAGTTCTAGGGCAGACAGCAGGGAAGCGAGCGGAGACGGTCAGAGATTGTACAATCTTCACACATCTCTGATGTTATCCTTTCTGATGCATGCCACTTTTGAGCAGGCGTCAAAGGCCCACTGCGATCAGTGACCTCTCAGTGTGACCTCTCAGATATAAACACTAACTTGGGGACCAATGGGAATAGCACTAAAATAGCCAACCCCCTCCTTCTAAGCTAGCCGCAGTGTGCCATCAGAAATGCATCTGAACGCTGTAAGCTCCCACGAAAACTCAAATCAGCACAGAGTTACACACACGCCGACTGCCCAGCTAGCGTCTGAACAGAAAGAAAGAGCAATTTCAGGAAATCTGCAAGCCTCTATCTGTAGATGTACCTCTGCAGCAGCTAGAAGCCCAGGAGAATGACGCTCCCTCCGACTGCAATTTCAGGGCTAGATGAGGAAGAACTTCCTTCCTGTCAACACTCTGATAAAGATTCAGACTCCTAGAGCATGTCCCAAAGTCTCATTACTCTGGCCAGGCCTTCCAATCACTTTTATTTGGGTCAGCGTAGCAGTGGAGAGCAGACACTTTGAAAAAAAAAGAAAATCACTAGAAATGTAACAAATCAGCCAATAAGTCACTGTTCTGGTATGCTGTGCTGGACAGGCTTCAGGATGAGTTCTCGTCCCACTATCACACCGCACCGGAAAAAGCTGTGGAAAGCACTCGAGTAAATTTGTTCATCCGTCCATCCGTCCAAGCAGCCAACCAACCATCCATCCATTTTTTTCCATGGAGGACAAGCCTCAGGACCTGTTCTTTTCACCATTGTTACACCTAGATGCTAGAAAATATATGGGCACATTCTTTTTGCCACTTTTCCACCTTGCCAGTTTTTGACCTGGGTCACCTGGGTGAATTTATCCATATGTGCATATACAGGTGCTTCAAAAGGTTCTTTGATCGATGCCATAGAAGATGGTTCTTTATGAAACCAAAAGTGGTTCTTCTATGGCAGCTCTCAAAAAACCCTGTGTAGGGCTCTTATTTGTAGATTGTGTATTAATTAGGTATAAGACATTGTATCAGGCTGACTGTATCGCTGTATCGTGACTGGTGTGCTAGCTTGGAGCTAACATATTAGCTTGTTAGATTATTAGCAGCATAATAGCAGTGTTAGATTAGAGAGTCTGTGCAGGTTGTGTGTTTCACTGAAAGTCAAATTATTAAATAAAATTATTTTTGGAACCTATAATTGACGTCTTTTGTTTTTTGTTATGTTTTTTTTTTTCATTCTGTTCTGATATATATCTTTTTACTTTTGTCAGTACTTCCCTACTGTGTGTTCATGTGCTGTCCCCTTAATAACATACTACTGCATATGTAGGCACATGGCTCCACCCTATCCAGACTGCGACATGGAAGCAACATCAAGGAGAGCTCAAACACTGAGACAACTGAACCACTCAAACAGCTTATATAATCGTTCATTAGGTCATCGAGGTCGAATGTTCAATTAGTCGTGATATTGATTTGAAGTCATATCACCCAGCTCTACTTTGTACAATGACGGATGTTCTAAATAAAAAATGTTAAGCTAAGGCACAATTTCAGCCAGAGAGGTCACTAGTTCATGATTTTGATACTGGATAAACCATGTATCACATTTCTCTTTATTAAAAAAAATACTATGGGAGAAATGTACACAATTCACTAACTTGCAGTTGTTTCAGACTAGGCACTCCAAATTTTAACACTAATTTTTATTGCAAAAAAAACTTAAAACACCTTTTTCTAATAAAGAACCAAATGTTCTGAATACATTGATAGTTAGAGCATGTATTAATTTACCAAACTGCAGTGCTGAAAACGTATTTTGCCAGAATTTTGTCTGAATTATGAATTTTATGAATCGTTACACTTCTACCATATCTCCATTTAATTCCTTCTGTTTTTAGGGTGAACCGGCTTAAGGGTGAGTTCTGTCTCTTCTATCACACCTTATTCGAAAAGACTGTTGAAAACACACCTGGTTAATGGGTTTATCAATTCACCCATCCATCCTTCCTCTCATTTTTTCCATGTTTGTCATGGTGGACAGAGTACCGGGGGAGTTCTATTTACACTAATACATCTTCAGTTTTTTTCCACTATTATTGCTAGATATTTGAAGACATCTGAAACCATATATCCATCCTTCAAACCTTCCATCTAACCGCCTATCCATCCGTTTTGAGTTTGAGGACACAGCTCTGGACTTAAATCAGTGTTCTGTTAGGACAATACACCTTCCTTCAGTTTTTTTGACTTTTATTGCAATGCATTTGAAGACTTTTAAAAGCATCCATCCATCCATTTGTCATGGAAGACACAATGAAGGGTTCAATTCAGAGTTCTGTTTACACCACACCTTATTTCAGTTCTTCAATTATTATTGCTGGACATGACTTTTAAAAGCCTCCATCCATCTATTCATCCACCCATCCATCATGGACAGACTTCAGAATAAATACAATTTTCTGTATTAGGTCTGAGTAGACAAGACTGAGGATTTACATAAATTCATCCATCCAGCTATCCATTTTTTAAACCAAAAGCATGGTAAGCAGTGGTGGAAGTAATTTGTTCAAACCCCTCTTGTACTGCACTGTGCTACAACAGCATGCCTTTAAAAGGTACTTCATTTCTGCCCATGACATTTGACAGTCCTTACGGGTTTAGCGCCACGCGGTCAAGTGCCCCGAAAGAAACTTCCAAGTTAGAAAGTGGATCTTTAGGACAATGCCTGTTGGAGCTTTATGAAGGTGGTATAGCCTGCCCTTGCTCCAGAGCTAATTTTATCAGATGTTCCGACACGGTCCAGAAGCATTCTATTATTTGCAGGACAAATGTGTCCCCCCTCAGGCAGACAAATGAGAGCAATGCACTCTGAGGAGAACAACAACATTGACCCTCCTGACCTCGTCGCAATGGATTCTCTTTCGCAGCTTTTTGTAAAATACATAATTTCACTCTGAGAGGGCCCCGTTAGACTATCAATTATCTGCACTATCAGTGCCAGCTACGCCGTGGCTCCACTGAGGGCACCTTCCCATGCCATGCCTGTCTAATTTAGAAATTAATTAATTGGCTAATTTTTCGACTTTTTTAACTACTTTTTAACTTTCAAACATTGGAAAACCTAGCATTAGGTGGGTGTGCCACCAAAGCTTAATAAGGCTCAGGTTTATGACGGTTCTTACACTGTGCATATAACACCACAAACACCATAGGAAAGCCATATTCACCTGCTTAAAGCTTCATTTAGCGTTCTAAGACTCTGTATACATTTTAAGAGGTGAATAGGAAGCTGCACAATAAATATTCAAAGGCACCTCTACCATACCTCTATAATGGGCTGCAAGATCTGAAAATACCATGATTATGATTATGATTACATCTCACAATGGCAATACAAAAAAACATGAACAAATTTTTGATGTGGTCAAAGATGTGGCCTTTATTACTTTTTGATTAAAAAAATATGCGTGTCTATTGGACCATGCACCCAAACACCCACCAAAAAACATCTGGATTGTCTAAAACCAGGATCCTAATAAGATACATGCACACACACACACACACACACACACACACACACACACACAAAGTGTCTTGTTAAAGTCTCTTTTGCGTATTGCGGACTACTGCGGGATCAGTACTTCAAAGGTATTGCGAGATGGCATTTGAGACGGCATAGATCCGACACTCGGTATCAGCACTGGGCCAATCTCAGCAGAAAACGCTGGACTGGATGTCAGAGGAAAAAAAAACAAATCTGATCCCATCCTGTAAAAAATCCAGCCTGAAATAGCACAGAATTGCTTGTAGCACAATATGATGTACAGCCAAGAAAAGCAGGTCATGTTTCAACAACAGTACAGTAGCCACATGTAGCCAAATGTAAACAACTAAAAAAATACAAATAAAATAAAATAATAATAAATGAAAAAACATTGATTCAGAACGAAATTGGGAGTTATCAGGTTTGTGATTCTGGTTGTGTGGAATACTGCACATTGTTATATCATAGCTGTCACACAAAATCTTGTACTGTCAAAATGGAGAACTTTACAGAACAAGCACAAAACGTCAATTTCAATGGAAATCCCTGGTCACACTGGGGTTTTGTCTGCAAATGTCTGTGTGCAAAATCCCATGCATTTCAATAAGATTTGCTATGTCAAGTGCATTTCACATATGTGACTTCCGGATTTCTGGACTTTGGTGAAAAATGCAAATTCATGTTCCCAACTAATAGTTCTACTGCTTGGCTGTGTGACCTTTTTCTGAAACACTGCTGATTTCCAGCCCAAGGTTATAAGAACATGCAAAATACTGTGACCGGGGCTTTTAGATTTATTATTTTTGTTTCATCACATTAAAAAAAAAAATTCTCCCAATTTGGTGCTGCCAATTAACTCACCTGTTCAAAACTCCCTCTAGCACTAGCAATGCTCCCGACACTAAAAGGGTAAGGCTTAACACATACAGATACATGCAAAGCTCTCTTTTCAAACCAGTGAACTGCACTTGTGCTGGTCAACATCTCTTCAGCTGCTAGAGTCAAATTTCTGAAAGAGATTTGTAAAAAGAGATTTTTTTGTCTGGCTCAGTTTTAAAGTGTATATCCACTTCACTATAGCCTCACTATTGTTCTTGGTATCCAGTGATCTCTAGCAATAAAGAGCACCAAACAGTAGCACACTGTACAGTTCCACTTCACAAACGCTAAAAAAGACGAGACCATAGTCTCTTGTCCCGCGCACTTCGGTGGGCCGAGATGGCCGCGGCAAGGAGTTCTTTAGCAATCCTTCACTCTGGAGCTCAGGTCAGGGGGTGGCCACTTAAGACTTCATCATCCAGCCTGCCTCAGAGAAAGACCTTCAGCCCAATCAATAATGTTCTGCAGTGCTCCTTTTTCAGCTCCCTTGCTTTCATCACCGTGATGAATGGGGTTATTCGTTTACTGTTTAGCAAATCATTCAATGCTACTTTCAGTATTACATTACTTCAAAAGGAATAAACTACTTTCCATGCAATTTGGTCAAACCATTCAAGTAATTAATTACTTTCCCTGAATAAAGCGAGCCGCCCATTAAGCGCATAACTTTAAACCCTTACAGACATGAAAGAAGCATAACACATCACCGAATAGATTTTTGACCATGAGAGCATGTTTACTATTTTTTGTATGTTGTATGTGTCATACAACAGATCTGTAGTGTAGCTAGTGTCTTTCCGTCTGAAGTCTGAATAGACATTAAAGGCCTTGAAAGTCACCCTCAGCAAATGGACCAATTAAAGCCGATAGACAAATCTATTCAGAATCAAATATTTGATTGTTCTGCAGGATTTAACATTAACCTTGTTCACAATCATAATATCCATAAATTCCTTCCTTTGATGGGAGCAACTTTTCATCTTTGTAGGCAAGCAGGCAAATCAGCGCCAATTAGAGTGTTTTTATTGTGTTTTAATGCTGGCTTTCTATTGTGGCTATACACAATCTTTATCATGAATAAAACTGTGGCTGTGTGATGTGCCGTTACTGTCATTTGCACTTGTGCAACACTTCTACAGTACAATGAAATACTTCTCTCCACTATCCCAGCTTACAAAGCCATTGTCACAGCACAGGGTCAGCCATGCTAAGGCACCCCTGGAGCAGAAGAGTTAAGGGTCTTGCTCAAAGGCCCAACAGTGGCAGCTTAGTGGACCAGGGTATCGAACCCACAACTGTGATCAATAACCCAGCGAGCTGCAAACCACGGAGCTACCATTTCATCTTGGCATGGCCATAATTCTTTTTCCAGCAGGGGCTCTCAGTCCTCACCTTTCCCCCTCATTGCTCACTAGCAGCTCAATACAAGTAAATGAAGAATTTTAAAATGCTCATAAAAATGTGAATGGGAAAACCAACATTCCATTAAAAAAGCTAAATATCATAAAAACTAATTACACTTGGATGAGGTCATTGTGTGATTAATGGTGATGAATGGAAAATGATGACAGAGTGGGAACTAAAGTAGCAAGTTTGGTACTATATCCTTGATATATCTCTATATCGCTGTACTGTGGTGGAGTTCACTGAGGTGGTGTGGGTGAAGTGGTACAACACCTTCAGCCCTCAGCATAAGTGTGCCAAATAATCTTCAGGAATTTGTGCATAACAGTGGCTGATGGAAGCACCAAATGATTTACATTTTTGCAGAAAAATTGATAAAATTTGCAAAATGTGGAAACTCTGCTACAGACACAGCATGTCAGACACTGAGAGCCAACAGTGCCACAGTTAATTTGATCACAGAGTTATTGGTAATTGTTTTTTGATTGGATTATATTAATTAAAAAGTCAATTATATTAATTATGTTAATTAAGAGTTGATTTTCAGTCAGCTGGTGGAATGGCCACCAGGGCTCCAGCAGAAAGGTAGCTACAACTAGAATGTAGTCCATATCAGTGTTTCTCAACTCAGTCCTTTGGGTGCACAGGTAAATTTAACATCCTTGTTCTAATCTAGGGGTGTAGTAATCTCTGCGTTGGGATTTAGGATACAACAAAACTGTGGAAAAGTCGGATGGGCATCAATGACTGGATTGAGAAACACTGGTCAATGTGATACACAGGTATGTTTAGTACACTCAGTAGGAAAAGGTAGGTCTGGTTTCCTTTTAATTAACTCAATTTGTCAATTTTTTTCATTGGTCTAACTGTAACCAACACATCACATATCACACACATATCAACTAAATCTGAACTGTGGATATAATGATTTTTTTTATAATACCAGAAAAAAGTTTTCAGTCAGGATGATTTTTTTTTATGTCTTTATGACTCTTGATCCCCTCCCTCCAGACTAAGCCCTGCTTATATCCAATAAATCCCTATATCCCATAAAATGCACATACGCAATTCACTTACCTGGCCATTACTTCCACATTATGTGAAATACTGCCACAAGAAAGAAAAGTAACACATTAACACTGAAACTTTCCCCCATTCCTCCTCGGGCTGGCCGAGGAACATGTGTTCTAGAAATGAGAATTACTTCTAGGAATTCTTCTATATTAAAATAAGAGTTTTTCCCACTCTGGTTGCCTTGGGCTAAAAAGAAATACATCTTTGGAATACTGATGTGCCTGTAATATAAGTTCTATTTAACTCTTAAAAAAATAGAGTGCAGCGGTTGTGTTGGCATGCTTGGATCCCGGTGAGTTCATGTTAATATTAGCTACTAGCAGCTCATTGACTTTTATGGTGTAACTGCATTTGCTTCATAATAAATATAGTAAATGAAAAAGTACATATAACATTCGTCATCAGGGAACTGCTACTGCTAGCTTGTCTAGGTTCGCAAAACATTATCTACTACCATGTCGTAACTACCATGTGATAGTCAATGCTGGCACCTAAGCTTAGGTATACACTAGATATGGTGGTGGGTGGTGGGTGTGAGGGAAGAGCGGGTCAGCTAGTAGCAGTATATGCACTATTCAGATTGGACTACACCACAGAAATGTGGTGATTTAAGTAAGCTGCACTGACCTTCCTTGGATGTCATATTTCTGCCTTCTCGAATACTGTAAATTTAGAGGTCAGAGTAAACAGCCAGCGTTTACTACTATTATTAATTCCAATGCCAACACAGGAAGATTGGAAATCGCAAGCAAGCACATATATTCACGCCCACACCCCTCACACATCACAGGGTCTCTTTATTAGCCACAGAGCTGGATGAACGTTTAAAATCATTTTCATTTTTCATCTCGTTTGTAATTTTGCCGCTGTTTCATGTAGGCTACAGTGTTGTTATCTGTAATAGCTATGTTGTTATGTAGTGAAGACTGAATACCTGCTACAGTAAGCAGACAATACTGTTATGAAAGAGAAATCTCATAGATATATGTCTGCTGTCAGCTAGATATGATGGTCTGAAGTATAAAATAAAAAAAGATTTCTGAAAGCGTTGAAAGTCCAAAGAGATGAGAAAACCCAAGAAGATGAGTGATTTCAATCCCATGGGGAGGGCTAGACTGTGGGCTTTTTTCTCCTCCTGGTAATATGACCAGTTCAGTAACAAAAGTAGGCATCTTGCTTCAGTTGTTACAGAAACTCACATAATTACTGGTGTCTGATGTGATTATTAATGAAAAAAACATAGTCACTATCTGATAATACAACCATCTCAGACCATTATCTCTTTCTAGATAAGAATAGATTTATATGTAAATGATATATTTTATTATTATTATTATTTATATATTATATATATTTCTGTTATATTTTTTATTTTTGACATGATGTAAATCTGCCAGTTGTTCTTGACATTATTTCAAAAATTCATGATGGAACAGAAACAGAAATTCTCCAAAATATTGTCAAATAAAATCTTTTTACATTTACTTTCATTGACATTTAGGAAGGGTTTTCATTTTGGAGACACAAGGTTTTTGTGTGACAGTGACAATATGCTAAATACTTCCCTCAAAACATTCAAAACATTACTGTGGTAAACGGTTTTTCCAGGGGCAGGGAGTAGCATATGTTTCTGTGCTAAACATGAATCTATTGGCACCATGCCTAATGCCAGGCGTGGGTTGTAGGGGTATAAAGCCCCCAGCATTGAGCTGTGGAGCAGTGGAACTGTGTTGTCTGAAATGATGGTCAGTGCTCCATCCAATACTTTTGATGAAATGAACTGGGGAGTTGGGAAATGAGGAGGGGTGGTGGAATGAGGTGGGATGGTGGTCATACAACATCTGACCTTACTAATGCTCCTATCACTGAATGCAATCAAATCCTCCAAAAGCAATGCTCCAATGCTAAAAAAGCAATGCTCTAAAATCTAGTCTAGGCCTTCCCTGGATAGTAACGAAAGCAGGATAAACTCTTTATTAATACCCTTGATTTCAGAAGAAATAACGAATGGTGTCCCAATACTTTCGTCCATATAGTGTAACTAGTGTGTTTTGTGTTAAGGCTTAGCAGTTCAGCCTGTGCTGCAGTATAAAGGTGAGCAGATGGTTATTGTCAGCTTAGCAGCCTGTGTAATGACTGTCATCAGAGCATGAAAAAATTAGTTCTTAGAAATGAGATTCTTTGCGTTATCAGCTATACACAAATCTGTGTATGTTAAAAATAAAGGTGCTTTAAATAGTTCTGTTCAGCGATGCCATAGAGGCCATCTCAAAAACATTCATTTGATGCAAAGGTTCTTTAGCAATTCAAAGTTCTTCCATGGCTTCAAAAACCATTGGACGCCTCTTTTATTTTTAAGAGTGTAGTAATTACTTCTACCCTAATGTAAACTGTAAGCCCTCAAATTGTGCCACCTAATGCATCACCTATGGATCAACAATGCTAACAGTCATACACTTGCAACTTAATCTGTGTCTTGCACAAGTGCTCCCTGTTCATAGTTGGATTACTGGTGATTGTTAATTGCTTGCTGGAACTTTGCTCCTTATTTACACTGCTAAAGTGGATCATCAGTCTCCATTAAAAGTTGCAGCACTGACAGCCAGTCATAATCTCAGACCTGGTTTCAATTACAGAGTTTAAAAGACTAATAGCCAAGCAATAAAATGATGATTTTCGGGAGTATATGAAAAGCTATTTGAGCTGCATGTCTGTAGCTGTCACCACAGCCCTCTGCTTCACAATGCCACAGCAATGTCCTCGATGGCCTTGTAGTCAAATCCAGAAACATGACGGCTTTTCACACGTAGTCAGAGGAAACTGACACAATGATAATGTTGTGTTTTCAGCAGAGAGAGAGAGCGAGAGAGGGTGAAGAAGAAGAAGAGAGAAAAAAAGAAGACAGACAGTGCGTTCTCTTCGAAATGCCTTGCTCTTTCAGGCAGAACTCATGGCTTTTGGCTTGGCTAAAGTCTGCCACCCTTCATTTGCTTTGGCAGAGCTGAAATGGCTTTTCTTTGGGGGATAGATAAATCACGCCAGCACATCTGCAGGTGCGTACAGGCGGCAAAAAAGGGACACGAGCTTTGCCTATTAGGATTAAAAAAGCAAAAAAGGAAAACCGTGTGGTGCATTTGAATTAAAAGTCCATACATAATATGTATATGTTCACAATGCAGTGGTAGCTGATATTTATTTATTTGTTTATTTATGAGCTGGAAAATGTAAGACTTATTAGCAGTCCAAATGTATGACTGAAACCATAGCTCCCAGTGATGAACACACAGTCACTGATGGGTTGTTTTCTGTTTGCTTCAGACTCACTAAAACGGATAGCATAGTGAATAACACCACTGCCCTGCACACAGAAGACTGAGTCTTCGATTTTTTCCCCTCCAGACAGACATCCCACTTCCTTGGCACCCATTTCAATACCGGTTAACACCTCCTTGTCTATCGGCCACACCATTTCCCTCCCGGTGGAATTCCTGAGAGCATCTTAACCCTTTCGCAGCTAAATTCTGGCTGTCTGTAGTGGCCCAGTCAGAGTAAGTGCATTAGCTGTACATCACTGGAAGTGATAATTGGTGTGGTAATTTCTTTTTTCTTTTTATTTTTTTTATTGTCTTTAAAAAAGTGATGACACCTTATGACGTCTTATTCTGGTATATTCTGGTAAGTTTTAAAGAGATAGCGCAAAGAAACGACATATACCGATCAGTCACTTCTTAAAAATCATGGATTAAAAGCAGGAAAAATGGGCAAGCATAAGAATCTAAGCCACTTTGACAAGGGCCAAATTGTAATGACTGGGTTAGAGCATCTCCACAACATCAGACAGGTCTTGCGCAGTGTTTTCAGTATGCAGTACCTGCCAAAAGTGGCCCAAGAAAGGACAACCAGTGAACCGGCAACAGGGTCATGGGCGCCTAAGGCTCACTGATGTAATCCTTTCGAACCACAACCTCTTACCTTACAGTACTTAAAGGATCTGCTGCTAACATCTGGGTACCAGATACCACAGAACACCTTCACAGGTCTTGTGGAGTCCATGCATCAAATGATCAGAGATCTGTTGTGGCACAAGGGGGACCTACTCAATATGAGGCAAATGGTATTAATTATATGGCTGATCAGTGTATTTTGAGCTTCCTTAAAACACATGGAGCAGAATTTAGATACTTAGACATAGATTAATACTACATCGGCAACCTATTGGCCCCATGCGTAATGCCAGACATGAGCTAGAGGGGTATAAAGCCCCCCAGCCTTGAACTGTGGAGCAGAGGAACTGATAGTGCTTCATCCAATACTTTTGGGATAAGCTGGGGAGGTGTAGGAGGAGGTGGAGTGACGTTCCTCCAACATCCACACCTCACTAACACTCCTGCCATTGAATGCAATCAAATCCTCACAGCAATTCTCCAAAATCTACTAGAACGTTAACAAAAGCAAGACAATTTTTTTTATCACCTTGATTTCAGAAAAAAACAATGAATGACCAGGTGTCTGAATACTTCTTTCCATACAGTGTTTGTAAAGTGAATCAATTATTCATTGAGTTCTGCTCACTGCACTGCCCTTATATACTGTTGCTGTCCAAAAGTTTAAAGACACCTGCTAACCCAACATTAACCCACTAGGTCATGTTGTACCATTTCTATTGGCTCATTTTTAATGAAATGCCTGTATGATGTAAAAGGTCATTGCTGGTGTAAAAATCTAAGTATAAAAAGAAAATTATCCTAGCAACAACTGTACAGTGTTAAGTCACTGTAATGTTGAAAATGAAACATTTCGGTCACTGATACCAGTATCAGATGCAACGGTATGGTAATCAGCAGTTATCACTATCAGCCCAGACATTCCACGCATCCCTAACACTATGATTATATGATTTCACATCTCTCTGTGTGTCTGTATGCTGCGTCCTCTGGCTGCAGCTTTTTATCCCCTGCCATTGTCATACAACTAGACCTGTATTTCTGTGAAGCTGCTTTGCACCAAAGTCTGCTGTAATGAAAGCAAACTGAACTGGAAGAGGGAAAAAAGGGCAATGTCTTACTGATTTGTCTAAAAGGGAAACACACACACACACACACACACACACATGTCATGTTTAAGCCCTCACTGCATAGCTTTGTAGCTTAATATGAAAACGTAACACTTCTTCATCCAGCATTGCTTTCCGTTTTGGCCCTAATGTACAAAACGTAATCAGTCTTGTGAAACGGACTATGTACTTCTTCTTTTTTTAGTAAGTGCCGTTTATAATCAAAAGAGAGCACTCAGGGAGCTATTGCTTTTTTTCCAAGACCAAAATCAATTACCTAGTTCCCTTGGGGTGTTTAATTTGGAAGTTATGCCGACACCTGTCATCAAATTAAGACTAAATTATTCAAATGAACACAAGCGTTTTTAAACTGGAATAATAATAATGGGTCTGCTTAATTTTCTTAATCATTGTTATGTATGCGTTTAATCTTTTCTGACACTAAAGCGTCATCTACTCCTTTTTTAGATTGCACTTTTACACAGACATTACCCAGACATATTACATTCAGCAACACAAAATTAAGGCACAAGTGATTAATAAAAGGTAAGAGGGTGAAATTCATCGGTGGCCTTAAAGACCTTGTTTACAGCTTGTCATGGATATTGTGAATTACATATGTGATATAGTGGAAACACAACAAGGCAAAGTAAAGGTCAATTCTTTGAACTCTAGGTTTATTAATCAGTTATTAATCCTAATACAGAAAGTACTGTGACGTATTTGATAACCAATTAGTTTAGCATATCCTGTGGAGTCCCACAAGGCTCTGTTTTAGGGCCTATGAAACTGATGTTAACTATGAAGATAATGTAATTATGAGTGGAAGAGGTAAAGAGGTGAAGTGTGGGCCTGCATATCAGAGTCTAAGGGTTGAATGTTGGCAATGTAAAAGAAAGATCTAGCAGCTATCCTTACTGGCAGCAGTCCAGTTGGGATGGTCCACCTTCATATGCAGAACAGCTGGGGGAGGTACATGTTTGGGGTTGGAGATTTTGGTTATTGAAAGTGGCTCTAAGAGACAGATAGATTTCCATACTTTCCCATCTGGCCAAAACGTGTCTCAGACCCTGTCCTGTGATTTTAATTGATCTGATTTAAATCTGCTTTGAAAGATCCAAGAGGCTAATAAAAGCAGCACATGGCCCGGGTCAGAGATTCAAGGGTCTCCACCTTTGTTCTGATCACAAGTCCTGAAACTGCTCTGACTCTGGTGTGAAAGGGGAAGTGGACAAACATATTAGCATATCTTAACTGAAGCCAAAAAGCAGCCAAAGCAGTTATTTATTTGAGAGGATGCCATCTGTAAAATTGTAATGCAGAAATGATGTCATAAGATGTCACTGACCCTCGTTTATCACTGTAGCACTTCTTGCAGGCTCTAAAGCAGCTTATTTAAAGGCCTAACAAAAGGTTTTTCACTTGGGTTATAAGCACAGCCTGAACAAACAGCCCATCTGTGTTAATAACCTCTATGAGCTGAGTAGGCTTGCTAGCCCTGTCACCATAAAAAGCTGAAATTGAGGGATTCCGGGACTGTATTGTAAGGTTTCAATTGATTTTATTCTTTTGACCTTTTCTTCTCACACTGGTAGAAGTAAAAGTCACTCCAGTCATGGTTATAAAATTGCTGAAAGTTAAAGGACAGAACTAAAACGTAATATCTGGCTTTGGCTTAGAGCTTGTATGCTGGTGGTGCTGTCATTATTGTGGTGTTTTCTGCAAATATTGTGGACACTGGCCAACTGCATGCTGTTTCATCAAAAACAGAGCATAATTAGTTTGCTTTAACTGGATTTAGTTGAATAATGTTATACTTGAAGTAGCATTTTTTAAAAATGTGGCACTTCCTATTTCTTATGTAGAAGAACTAAAGCCCTGTCCACATGCATCTGGATATTTTTGAAAACACAGACTGTTCTCGCCGGCAATGTTTCGGAAAATCTCTCATGAACCAAATTTCCAGTCATAAAAAATGAAAAGTAAAAAAATAAACTCTTTACTCTTTCCATTAATAATCCAACTACTCCCAGAACTCAGAACAGAGCATGCCCATGTTTACATCTCAACCGAAATAGACTAGTCTGATCAAGGCCATTCCGAATACATTTGCTATCCGATTGAACAAGGTGGGTGATCATTTAAATAATCCTCTAAATAGAAGAACAACAGCCTCGTAAACACCCGTATCTGATTACATTCCCAATCTAAAAGTGCCTCATTCTACACAAAAGCCCTTAGCATCAGATTACACAGATGTGAAATCTGTGAGGCAATTCCGATTTTGGACCACTTTTATTTGTGAAATCTAGTACAATGCAATGCGGTTCAGTCTGAACAGCCAGTTTAGAATTAATGTTTTTTTTTTTTTTAGCGTCAATCCAACTTGATGGATAACAGCAGTGAGGGAGGTTTTCAGTGGCTGGATAGCGAGGTCACGGACCTCATAAATATTTAGGATGATGTCTTAAACAACAAAATTAGAAGGTACATCTCTCAACCACTCTATGTTTGAAGAAATTTCTAAAGAAATGGTCGAACGCAATTACAGGAGGACAAGGCTGCGGCGTCAAAAGAAAATAAAACGCTTAAAAGCAAAGTTTCAAGAAATCAAGGACGCAAAGCAAAGAAGAGGCTGAATAACTTGGCCTTTTTACAGCGAGCTGGAACTGGTTCTCTGTGATAAGTCTAGCTGTCTGGAACTCTTTGATAGCGCCTGTGATGCAGCTGAAGATGAAAGTTGGAGATGAAGCAGCGCTCTTTTGCACGTGTGACAGTTTTTAGGAGCGTGAACTGTTTAGATGAATGTTGGATTCAGATTTGGGCCACTAAGAGTCTCAACTCCAGTGTTAGTAAGTGTCCTTGTTTTTTAGTTATTTAATTTACATTTCTTAAATTCATCATCACTGTTTTTCACTTTGAAAATGATCAATTTCAGGATATATGGACTTCCACTGAAAGCTAGACAGCTGTTTCTCATCCTGTAAAGTGGCAATTTTGGAGACACAAGGGTTCCATGTGACAGCGACAATATGGTACCCCAAAACCCGACTATAAAAGCAGTATCATACGAGAACTGGTATTTCTGTTCTTTGTCTCCCCCTACAGGTAGGGAGTTGCAATTTACTTTCACACCACTGCTGTGAATACATATCTTACAATATTTATACAACCTGCATTTCTGGACAGGTTGAGAGATACAGAAGCGGCATCTGAACTTAAAGAAGCATGTGGTCTGATGCAGTAGACTAAAATTACATAGATTTCACACTAATATGCACACAATATACACTTTATATGGTTTATAAGGTAGTTCTCACAAGAGGTCTTGTGCAGCTCCACCAAAGCTACATGGTTAGCTCTCTCTAGTACAATTTAGTGTGCCATCAAAATGATTATAAACTGCTACATTATGGTAAAATTGCTCCATAATGTTGCTTTAGAAGCAATGTATGCCACTTAGTTCTGTTTTTGGAAATCCGGTGTCTACCCATTATATTTATTGCTGCAAACTAAAAAGTCACTGACTATCAGAGTTTGAGTTTTGTAATAATAATAATGTCAAAAATTAGCTGTAGCTCCCAGCACTACTTTGACTGCCATTTTTCTTTGTAACTAATTAAACCAAACATTTCTACTGAAGATGCTTCTATGTTGTCTTTTTTTGTCATGTTGTTTTGTATTTTTTTTCCGGCAGTGCCTGTGGGGTGTGCGATTGCCCACACCTTGCACAGAAATTCGTCTATTTACATCGCTTGCTTTTCCAAAAAATTCAAGGTGACAGTTAGTTTTTAATTAATTTAAAACCTAACATATGGCACTCCACATTGGGCCCGTGGACAGGTGGCTCTGTAGGGTTGGATAAACTTAAAAAAATTACAGCTGCTAAAGTCAGCTATGAAATCAGGAAAAGGAGCGGAGCCGACTGTCACACGGGGCCTATCAAAGAGAGAATTAAGGTCCACTTGAGGGGCGCAAAGAGCAACTCTCTGGGCTGACAGATGGTATGACACATCTAATTCTCAAGAGGCAGAGCCTCGAGTGAAACAAGGAGTAAAAAATGAGATTCAGAGAGTCACCCAAGAGCCAGCATGCGCTGAATCCGGTGTGGCGCAGAGATTTACGATGCTGAAGTCAAAGGTCAAGCATAGCGTTTGTGTCGATCTCACTCTTTGCATCAGATTAAGTGTTTAACTCAGTGCCGCTGAAGTGACTGTTACAACATTATGAGCCAGATTCTGTGAACCTGTTGTTTTTTCAGTTTTTTTGCTAATTTGAAAAGAATGTACAGCTGTGTAATAAATAGATCATTAATATCACAATATAGGCTTTGATGTCATAATACATTGTTTGCGACACATACTGTATGTATTTTTTGTTGATGGCATCACAATATGCAAACAAGCTCCTAATAGCAGATTGTTGTGTCTTTTGATTTGTGTGAACTTGATTCAACAAACAATTCTAGGCAAAACAATGCAGGGAATTGCTTCATCTCATTTACATCAAAGGCTCTCGTATGTGTTTCCAATATATTGGAATGCACAGCAATATAACAGCAATACGATATGGTTTTTTGTCCTGTGAGGCCCTGATTAGAGTATAGAACTCTCTTTATATTGCTTAAGTGTTGATTAGAGACATTCAGTACAAGTTTATCAGGGTAAATAAGCAAAAAATATCCCTATATTTACCTTTAGAGGCGGGCAAAATGCTGATATTTGATCTTTATTGTGATACATTTTGTTGTTTTGATACACAATATGGAATTCTGAGTATATTGTGAGTGCTAGTCAGTCAGGAGCCTTCTTACATTTACATTACATTTAAGGCATTTAGCAGACGCTCTTATCCAGAGCGACTTACAAAAGTGATTTGCTATTTACCCAAGAAAAACCTCAGCTAGTTTGAAAAACCCAGGGGAAGCTCGTTCCACCACTTCGGTGCCAGGACAGAAAAAAGCCTGGACGCTTGTCTTCCGTGAATTTTACGAGCCAAGGCGTACTTGAAGCTCGAAGGGCTTGGTCAGTTCTTGGTCAGTTCTTAAAGAACCAACTGCATGTTTCATTACACAGAGTACAATTAGTCCTGTTTAAACAGACTAAATTTCAGTTGAATTTAGTTACATTTAAGGCATAAGAATAAGAATAAGAATAAGAATTTCTGCTGTATATATTTGAGGTATTACCTTTTTTTGGCATCCTGACATATTTTTTATCATCACGTATGTCTTTAAGTTCAGGTCTATGAAGGGAATTTACCTGGAGAAACTTTTTTCTAATTTTTTTTAGAATCCCAAATATTAAAAAGTCAACTCAATAATTAATTTTCAGAAATGTACCAACTGGATTGAGAAAACAGGATCGAGATTTGTTGCAAATGTTATTAGCAGGTGGTAAAAAAGCAATAACTAGGTTCTGATTTTTTTACTTTATTTTCTTCCTTTTACAACATACTTTGCTTGGCCTGAGAACTGAGAAATGTATTCCTTATTACAAGGCCATTGGAATCGGACTTTAGATATAGGAGTGTTTCATCTCCTTAACACATCCTGTCCTCATAAGTCTTGGACTATGAAGACTTCCATGATGCCAAAGGACAATTATGGACATAAACCAGTGCATTGTAACCCAACTGAATTTCCTATTTTCCCCTTAATGATGTCAAGCATCTCATTTTCCCTATGATGTACCCACCCTGTAGCCTTTCTGATTGGTCTGTTTTGTTTAGTTGTTGTTAAGAAACAACAAAACAAAGTTTAATAAGTGTGTCTTTAATTATTGTGATTTATTATTTTTGCTACATCACCCACCATTAAAATCACTATCGCAAGGTATCTTAGTTCACCCCAGCATCATCTTGCAGCCCTGCAATAGAGTGTACTAAATCCTTTAATAATGCCCCTTCATTTAATCACAGTCAGGGGAGAAAAGGAGGAATAGTATATCCCTGGGTGACCCATTCACTTGTGACATGACAAAATGTCCCGTGCTGGATAATGTATACTTTTAATATTCGGAAGTCATTAAAATCCCATTAAAAGTACTTCGACGCTAAATTGTCCTATCAGCTTTAAAATTGTGGCCAGTTATCAAACATAACAGCAGTACTGTCTTTGCAGCTGGGGAGGCAAGTGGGTAGGATTTTTGAGCAGTGCAGGCTGGCAGAGGGCTTAAGGACCGCTGACTGTATGCGACAGAACTGCAGATAAGCTGACAGTTTAGTGCATTTGAATATTTGTGAGTTCACTGTAAAAATAGCGTAGATGCTATAGACTTACAAAGGTTTAGTGTAGAATGTATGTCCCATTAATC